>NC_074669.1:36165492-36476742 GCF_029448725.1 Salvelinus fontinalis | reverse complement strand
ATACTCATTAGTAGTTTCCTGTTTCAAATTTGTTACGGGGAACGTATACAATTCCCAAATTGACCTCCTGTAACATACGGTATATATATGTAACACATGTAAGCCCTTTACTATTGCCCTTGCAATCTTTTTTTCAGAGGTGGGAGAGAGGGAAACAGAATTATTTATTTTTGTTGCCCGCGCTGGAGACATCTATATCGTCCTACTAATACAGGACTAGTGAAAGCCCAGCGAACTACTTTTCAAATACTAAACGTATTTGAGTGTTTACCAGCATTTGTAACTTGAGTCTGATAATTATCCGTACAAAACAGTTAATCTGATAATACTTGTGGAATATAAAAATACTTGTTTTATATGTTTTCCAGTTTCTTGAAATAAAAGTGAAACAGTCTATTCATTAATTTTCAGTAGACTCTCTTATGGAGAGTCCCTTACAGTAGTGAGGGCACACATTTTCTTACTTGTCCCCCATGGGAATCAAACCCACAACCCTGCAGTTGTAAGCACCATTCTCTACCAACTGAGCTACATGGGACCTTGGTACAAACCCAGACGAGCAGTCTACAATACAGTAAGGTCAATTTATATGAAGCGGTTTGTAAGGACGGTACATTAATACTGGACATCAAGTGGTTATTTTCCATGTGATTTTATGTAAATGTTTGAAAACAGGGTTTTGTTCTTTCTGGATACCATTAGAATGACAATCACAGAGAACGGGGCAGGGCAACAACTCTTACAATTCCAGCTACTGAATCCTGTAAAATACTGTTCTTAATTATACAACTCACTGAAAAAAAAACTATATCGGTCTGCTAATACTAGTAAATGCCCACTTTTCAAGGGGTGCTGCTGCATCCTCAGCACCACTACTTCCCCGACTATACGTGAAATAGAGTGAGCACCAAAAGTTTTGGGACAGTGACACAGATTGGTTGTTTTGGCTCTGTACAAAACAGTTAATCTGATAATACTTGAGGAATATTAAAAAACTTGCTTGATATATACTTTCCAGGTTGTTGAAATACTTATTTCTATGTGAAAACTGAAATGGTCTATTCATTCCTTTTCCATTCTAGTAGATTATCTTATTCAGAGCGACTTACAGTAGTGAGTGCATACATTTTCGTACTGGTCCCCCGTGGGAATCGAACCCACAACCCTGGCATCGCAAGCATTACGCTCTACCAACTGAGCCACATCATCACACACCGCTTGATGTCTCGATGTACTCAATTACTCTATTGTGCATTGTTTTTCATCATGGTGATGGTAAATCTACAGGTACAAACCTACATGACCAGCCTATGTACAATAGAATAATATACATGTATATTAAGTGGTTTGTAAAGTGGTTGTTTTCCATGTTATTTGATCAAGAAAAATATTTAATTTGATGTGGATGTTTATAATATATTTTTCAAAAAGTAATAAAATAATCATATTTTTTAAATTCAGATTTTTCAGGGGGTGCTGCAGCACCCTCATCACCCTACTTCCTGTGGCTACACACACACACACACACACACACACACACACACACACACACACACACACACACACACACACACACACACACACACACACACACACACACACACACACACACACACGCCAGGCTCACTCTGTACTCAAGGCTGACTGAAGCCCTTATTTATGATGCTGCTGATCAGTGTGTTGGTTTTGGACATATATACAGTCCTCTCTATCTCCCTGCATCTCTGCTCTATTCTGTTCTACATTACATAGCTCTGCCTTTGACGGTTTTGCCCCGATGAACAAATCTCAGGAAGAGAGGGAGAAGGGGAGAGAGAGAGATCAAGAAAGAGATCAAGAGAGAGATCGAGAGAGAGAGATATAGAACGAGAGAGATGGAGAGAGATATAAAACGAAAGAGAGAGAAAGAGGGAGAGAGGGGCAGAGGGATAGTCTAGAAAAGGAATGTAGAGGTTCAGAATTAGAAGGAAAAAGGGAGACACAGAGCGCATTTAAGACCAAAATAACCTCCTGTTAAAGCAGTGAAGAGAAAGTGCCTCATTGAAGAACACCATTTCTCACAAGCCATTTACTGCCCATCTGTTAATGTTTGTGTTAGTGTGAGGCCCGCTTGGTGAGGCATTCCCGGTCGATGATTACAGCTCAAACCTTTAAATCCACCGCAGCAGAATCACAGACAAGGCTGGCTGATAAAATGATACGACTCCGGGAGATACATTTCCTCTAGGTACCTGTTCACGATACACAACTGGACGGCCATGCCGGTGCATTAGTCACAGTCGAAAACAACAAATAAAAATCAAACTGTAGCCTGCCATTGTGGCAATTCATGCTGTGAGGATTGGCAACAACACCTCCTCCACACTGACCCTTAAAACAGGGGACCCCAAGGTGGGTGTCCCCAGCCCTCTGCTGTGCTCCCTGTTCACCCACAGCTGCGTGGCCACAGCACGACCCCCAACTCCATCGTCAACCTTGATGACGACACCACATTTGTAGGCCTGATAACCAACAGCGGCGAGTCAGCCCGTAGGGAGGAGGTAAGTGAACTGCAGTAAAGGCTTCAGTGAAACTGCCGACGATGTGCCATCACTCCAGATGTAGAAGTCAAAGGAACCAAACTGGCGCATTGAGACAATAATCAGTAGCCATCTGCTCCACTGTTCAGCCGGTTGTTGTGCGTTTGATATTCGCTGACGATCCAGCGCAATATGATTTGGACATAATCTGTATTTGTGGCCGACAGCCAGACTGATCATCCGTAGAGAGAGAAAGACTGAAGAGGTGTATAGCCGGCCAGCCACAGTAGACAATGCAGCGGGTTGCTAAATCATCTGTAACACCAACAACAACAACTGAGCATTAGTGACCACTTTCATATCTGTGCCACAACACAATGCTGTACTGCTGGGGGTGTGGATCAGGTTATCCAACCCTCAGGATAGATAGGTTTAGGGTCAAATGGTACAGGGCTCAGGTATGGTTGGGAATAATGATAATAAACAGAGGTGTAAATACGTTTTGATGTGATAGAACATCTATAGGACCCATAGCTGACCTCTGACCCCTCGAAACAGCCAATAGCAGGGCTGGGTTATCATGGGGCATCAGTGTGAGGAAGCGTTTTCATTATCAATTACATTTCACTCTCTATCTTTCTCTCTGCAAACTGACCTCTGTCAATCCCACCATATTCCCAGATGCAATTTCCCTCTCTCCCCCCCTCTCTCTCTCCCCTCTCCCCTCTCTCTCTCTTTCTCCCCTCTCTCTCTCCCCTCCCTCTCTCTCTCCCCTCCCTCTCTCTCCCTCTCCCATCCCTCTCTCTCTCTCTATATATATACATACGTATATCTCTTTCTTTCCCTCTGTCCCGCCCTCTTTCTCTGAGATATCATATTTGCTGCGTATGATCCTATCTACCAGTAGCCCCTCCCACCTCTTCCCTCTATCGCTGTATCTGGGGAGAACGGAGACAGAGCAACACACACCAATATTTGGATGAATAAATAGCTACATGAAAACACTTATTATAAAGTGTTACACTTATTATAAATACAATGATGTCTATTGTGCCCATAAAGAAACTATTTATGCATACCTATATTGTGTATGTGGTCTCCCTCTCCCTCTGCAAAGGATATGAAATAAGGAAAGCACAAATTTGCTCCATTGAATGTTCACTCACAATTTGAACAGCTTGAAGTGGTCGAAACAGAGCTCTTAAAATGATTCACACACGCACGCATACACACACACACACTTAACGGCTTGCGGGAGAGAGAAATGTTCGAGACAGGGAGAGTGCAGGCTTCAATAAATAGACGTAAGTGCAGGGCATACACACTCTCTGACTAATGCGCACACACACACACACACACGCATGCACACACACACAAACCAGCCAGTCCCGTGGAGCTGAGGTGCGGCAGCAGTACAGGTGTACACACTCGCGCGCACACACATCGACCAGTCACACTCGCAGGTCATAATGTCTCTCCCGTCCACACCACACCGTGCAGCAGTGGATTTAGCCATGCAGCAGCAGTGTAGTTACTCAGGCAGCTGACTGTGGTATGATGCGGAAGTCTTGCTTAAGCTATTAAACACCCGTACTGCTGTTATATGTGTTTGGAACACCTATGTATGAATGATGTTCATTGACTACAGTCCAGCATTCAACACTATTGTCCCCCCCCCCCCCCAAGTCCGTCACCAAGCTCAGAGCCCTGGGTCTGCACACTACCCTCTGCAACTGGATCCTGGACTTCCCTCGGGTGTGTTTCTCAGCCCTCTTCTGTACTCCCTGTTGACCCGTGATTGCGTGGCTTTGCACGACACCAACTCCATCATCACGTTTGTTCCCTCCCTTACCGTGGGGCAGACGGTATCAGAGCATGAGGTCTGATACTAATAGGCTCTGCAAGCCTGACTGCTCAACACTTGAATGGGACTGCCCACCTGCACTGACTCTTCGCACCTTAGCACACATGCACTCACTCACGCACGCGCACACGCACACACACACACACACACACCAACTAGATGGCGCCGATAGACACGTTCACTGTGTTCCCAGCTCCTAGCCAACTTTGCAGTATTTTCTTTGTGTGTGTGTGTGTGTGTTATTTATGACATTATTTGGCCAGAACGATTCTTGTCTTATGACGTACAGACGAAAATGACTTTTGGACATTAGATCTGTGGTCACTCAACTTCCCTGACCTGGATCCTTTGTTTGAGCTTCACAAGAAATCTCTATTCAAACAGGGGGATGCACCAACATGCCAACGCCGGAGAAGAAGAAGAAGTGGGGCCCTAGTTAGACTCAGGTGGCGTGCATACCATCCACTGCTTCCATGTGCATTACATTCAGTACCTGGAGAATAAAGTAGATGAGCTCAGGGCAAGGATCTCCTTACAGAGAGACATCAGCGACTGTAACATACTCTGTTTTACGGAGTCATGTCTCTCTCTGGATATATTGTCCCCATCCATTCAGCCAGCAGGGTTCTCCCTCCATCAGGCGGACAGGAAGAAAGAAATCTTTACAACTCATGGCTCTCTTGATCTGGAATACCTCACCATCAAATACCGACCTCAAACCTCCGGAGATAATTTTCTTCTGTCATAGTCACTGCCGTGTATACATTCCCCCCCAAGCCGACAACGCGGCGGCTCTCAAGGAACTACAATGGACTATGTCCAAGATGGAAAACTCATATCCTGACACCACATTTATTGTAGCGGGGGAACACTAATGAAATTCTATCAACACATCTCCTGTGCTACACGCACATCACAAACTCTGGATCATTGTTACTCCCCCTTCCGGGACGGCTACAAGGCCATACCCCACCCTCCCTTCTGCAAATCAGATCACACCTCAATTATGCTCCTCCCCACTTATAGGCAGACACTTAAACAGGAAGTACCCGTGGTAAGGACTGTTCAATGTTGGTCTAACCCATCGGAATCTATGCTTCAAGATTGTTTTGATCACACGAACTGGGGAATGTTCCGGGTTGTCTCTGAGAATTGTATCAACCTATACACAGACTTGGTGACTGGGTTCATCAGGAAGTGCATAGAGGATGTTGTTCCCACTCTGTCGATTAGAACTTACCCAAACCAAAAACTGGGGACAGATGGCAACATTTGAGCAAAACTGAAAGCACGAATTTAACCATAGCAAGGTGACTGGGAACATGGATGTGTAAAAAAAGACCAGCTTTGACCTCCGTGGGGAAATCAAATAGACAAAATGACAGTACAGGGACAAAGTGGAGTCACAATTCAATGGCTCAGACATAAGATGTATGTGGCAGGGACAATCACGTATTATAAAGGGATAGTGAACCAAGTCATGGACACCGACTGCTCGCTCCCGGATAAGCTAAACACCTTCTTTTCCCGCTTCGAGGAAATCAACATCCAGTCGCTGACGCAGGCCCCAAGCTCATGAGGACTGTGTGCTCTCGTTCTACGTGGCCAACATGAGTTAGTCATTTAAGCATGTTAACCCTCGCAAAGCTGCCGGCCGAGACGGCATCCCAAGTCGCATTCTCAGAGCATGTGCAGACCAGCTGGCTGGAGTGTTTACAGATATACATGTATTCAATCTCTCCATATCCCAGTCTGTTGTCCCCACTTGCTTCAAGATGTCCACCATTGTTCCTGTACCCAAGAAAGCGAAGATAACTGAACTAAAAGACTATCGCCCCGTAGCACTCACTTCTGTCATCATGATGTGATTTGAGAGGCTATTTAAAGACCATATCACCTCCACCTTACCCAACAACCTAGGGAATTTGCATACCACCCCAACAGATCCACGAATGACGCAATCACCACTGCTCTGCACACTGCCCTCTCCAACCTGGACAAGAGAAATACCTATGTAAGAATGCTGTTCATCGACTGCAGCTCAGCCTTCAACACCATTGTTCTCTTCAAGCTCATCACTAATCTCAGGGCCCTGGTTCCGAACCCCTCCATGTGCAACTGGGTCCTGGACTTCCTGACGGGCCGATCCCAAGTGGTGAAAGTAGGCAACAACACCCCCTCCACGCTGATCCTCAACACGTGGGCTCCACAGGGGTGCGTGCTCAGCCCCCTACTGTACTCTCTGTTCACCCATGACTGGGTGGCCACGCATGTCTCCAACTGGAGTTGCTCATCCCTGGTATATACACTGTGTATATACAGTACCAGTCAAAAGTTTAGACACCTACTCATTCCAGGGTTTTTCTTATTTTTTTAAACTATTTTCTACATTGTAGAATAATTGTGAAACATCACCTAATAACACATATGGAATCATGTGGTAACCAAAAAAGTGTTATATTTGAGATTCTTCAAAGTATCTTGGCATTCTCGCAACCAGCTTCATGAGGAATGATATTCCAACAGTCTTGAAGGAGTTCCCACATATGCTGAACACTTGTTGGCTGCTTTTTCTTCACTTTACAGTCCAACTCATCCCAAACCATCTCAATTGGGTTGAGGCCGGGTGATTGTGGAGGCCAGGTCATTCTGATATTTCTCGTTCTGATATTTCATAATTTATAAAAATTTTATTTGTGCGTATTGTATTTCTAGGTATTATTACTGCACTGTTGGAGCTAGAAACACAAACATTTCGCTGCAGCTGCAATAACATCTGCAAATCTGTGTACTCCACCAATAAACTTCGATGTAATTTGACGCACACACACAAACACACACACACATATACATCCATGCTACACACACATTACAATTCCTGCTACCAGACTCTTATTTACTATTGCTAATACTGCACAATTTGCCCCCAATCACCCTTTTTCTGATACATGTGTAAATATTGGACTATAAATTGAGCCTTCCTCTATTATACTTATGCTAAAACGTTTATTCTATTCTACTGAGCCATTTACTTTAAGCTCATATTCTAATCTTTCTTATTTTTTATTGTTGTTGCATTGTTGAAAAGGAACCTGCAAGCAAACATTTAATTGTACAGTGTATACCACGTGTGTATGACTAATAACACTTTAAACTTGTGTGTGTGGTCTAGTCTGGTCTACACCCAACTGGACTCACTCTCCTTTTTCCATGGCTGTCTGTGCCTGTGTGTACACTACATCACTACATACAGTACATAGTATACCCACTGATTTACTGGCTATCCTCCATGCCTGGGCCGGGCTGGCTTGCCTTCACACAGAGAGAGAGAGAGAGGACCTGATATATGGCAGCCAAACACGGCCCCATCTGTTGATCTACTGCCCAGCTTCAGCTTATCTACATTCTAGCAATCTGCTCCCTACAAACCATTTGCAGTGTCTTCGCAGAGTGGGAGAATTTGAAAGATGGAGCGACCTTAAATAGTTAAACACCACCCGTTTCTACCTTTCATCTTCTCCCTTCCCTCTCCCCCTCTTTCTCTGCTCAAGTCCTACTCTATCTCTCCTCTTCTCCGTCTCCTCTCACATCTCTCATCGGATTCTCAGAGGATTGGGGGGGGGGGGGGGGCGTATGTTTAGGCCCTCAGAACACAATTATCACCCAAAGCCACTGCAGAGGACGCATGAGAGAAAGGGCAATAAACTCAAGTTTCCTCTATAGTTGCGGATGGGAGAGATAAAACTTTTATTCGTTAGCAAGTCATCAGATTAGAAATGCATGTGCACGGTTCTGTTGTCCTGAGAGAACAGCAGAAGTTGTGAAGTGGAGCATGTTATGTTTTACAGCTTTAATTACCCGAAGACATCAACACTATCACTCACTACAAGGACACTACAGGGGCCTCCACATACCCCTTTGACCTACTGCGATAGAGGAGAGGTGGAGGAGGGAAGGGAAGAGACGGGGGGGGGGGGGGGGGGGGGGGAGTGAGACAGAGAGACAAAGGATGAGAGACAGAGGAAGAAGGAGTGATACCCGGAAAGTGGAAGACAAGCATAGACCCAGCCAAACTACTCAAATACACTATTGTCCTAAAAAGCCACAGTGGTAAATATAGCCTCTTCTACTCTCTCACATAGCTGTGGTCGACAGTTTCCCATAGGGGCGCAACTTTCACTGGAGACAGGGACATGTCCCCCCCACATTCTGAAATTGTATTTATGTCCCTCCCAGTTTTATCATTGTAATGTGATACTAAACAAGGCAACAGTGTGCTTTAAGACCATGCAGACACCTCCGAGCAGTCGGGTAGGCTGTTTGGAGTGTTGATTTGACTGGATTTAGGACCATGCGGACACCACAGAGCGGGCTGACAGGCTGTGTGAAGGCAAAGCTTCTGGAAGGCTGGCTGGACCAGCATGGGAGAGTTGAGCATAGTTCAGTGTACGCGTTGCACTCTTTCACCGAGTTGTAAAAGGAACAGAAACTGGCTACTCTTTAGTTGACTGATGTAGTTGGCAAGGTAACTGTTGTTTAACTTAACAGAAAAAAACTAGCGTTTATTCACAGTGGTGAGCTAGTATTGTAACTGACATGTAATGTTAGCTAATGTTTCATCCCCTCTCGACTGAGGTAAATTAATAAGCTACGCTAGTGAGTAGTTACCACAACCAGGTCAGCTCTAGCCTCTAGTTATCTGTCAGGTAGCGATATAAGGTGGCTATTGTTACTATCTAACAGCAGCTGTTTGTATGGACATGTTTTGTAGCCTTTGTTTTGTCACGTTTCAGAAGTAAATGAACTTGGCAAGCTTTCGCCAGTTGATGTACCGTTAGAGATAGAGAGCTGGCCAAAAGTTGGCTTACATTAGCTATTATTTTTGCCTCAATCAAACTAGACCTGAATCAAACGATGAAACCATCGGCCAAACGATTGAAGATTGATATTCTGATGTTTTTTCAGTGCAATGTGAGTTTTATTAGTCAGCATGTCAATGTCACGTTATTGATCTGTCAGTTTCCCTAGGTAATTCCCTACTGTCACATACAGTAATGCAGTAATAAATAGTAATAAACAGCTCTAACGTTACAGGCTTCAGTGTCATGGTGCACAGTAGAGGTGTGCCCCCTGCCCCGACTGACTTCATCAATCCGACTCCCACCCAGTACCGCAAGAACTGGTCCCAAGAGATTCTCACATGGCCCTTACATTGTATTACTGGTCTATATCAATCAATATGCTGAATGTAGTTTGAGGAGAGCAGTGTTGGAGAAACTTGCACTTTCTCTTGAGCTATTTTTATAGCTTATCTTTTAGGAGTGGGAAGATTTTCAGATGGAGAAATATGGTGACCAATATTTAGGCCTATTTCTAGGCAATGTAGTAAACTAAAGTCTAATCATAGGCCTAGTTAGGAAGTCCATTTCCTTTCAAAGATAAGTGTCCCGTGCTTCTCTACATAGGCTATAGCCTACTCTATTTAACTGAGACCACATGCACACCTGATCTCACAGGTATGGCTCCTGAACTGGAAACAGCAAGAATTATGACAGTGACACTTGCTACGTTTTGCATAGACCTATAGGACATAGTCTACCTTTTAGGAGGACGATTTGCAGGCAGAGACAAATAAATGGGTAATCAATACTTATTGAAAATGAAAAGGCACAAGGCTCGCTCACCCTAGTAGCCTAGCCTATGGTCACCCCAGTAGCCTAACCTATGGTCACCCTAGTAGCCTAGCCTATGGTCACCCTAGTAGCCTAGCCTATGGTCACCCTAGTAGCCTAACCTATGGTCACCCTAGTAGCCTAGCCTATGGTCACCCTAGTAGCCTAACCTATGGTCACCATGGCAGCCTAACCTATGGTCACCCTAGTAGCCTAACCTATGGTCACCCTAGTAGCCTAGCCTATGGTCACCCTAGTAGCCTAGCCTATGGTCACCCTAGTAGCCTAACCTATGGTCACCCTAGTAGCCTAGCCTATGGTCACCCTAGTAGCCTAACCTATGGTCACCATGGCAGCCTAACCTATGGTCACCCTAGTAGCCTAACCTATGGTCACCCTAGTAGCCTAACCTATGGTCACCCTAGTAGCCTAACCTATGGTCACCCTAGTAGCCTAACCTATGGTCACCCTAGTAGCCTAACCTATGGTCACCCTAGTAGCCTAACCTATGGTCACCCTAGTAGCCTAACCTATGGTCACCCTAGTAGCCTAACCTATGGTCACCCTAGTAGCCTAACCTATGGTCACCCTAGTAGCCTAACCTATGGTCACCCTAGTAGCCTAACCTATGGTCACCCTAGTAGCCTAACCTATGGTCACCCTAGTAGCCTAACCTATGGTCACCCTAGTAGCCTAACCTATGTGCGTTTGTTGTGCCGTTTCCTTTTCAGTCATGAAAAAAAATTATACATTTTTTAAATTGAAATTAGACTCAAGTTGGTTGAGCGCCCTCCACTTCTTTTCACTATCACTATTTATTTTCAGACACTGTAGTAAACTACAGTCTAATCATATTTAAGTTAATTTCATATTCATGTTAACTGCCAAGTGTAGGCAGCCTACTCTATTTCAGTGAGACAACACACACTAGGCACACTTGAACTCTCACGCCCATCTAGGAGAGGTAGGCTACTGAAGTTGAAGCAGCGAATTCTGAGTGTGTGAATAATGTGAACAAATGTGTGGTTTTAATACAATAGGTAGTCTAACGCATACAAAGCAGAAAGAGGACCGTTTCAAAATAATCTGTGGGACAATAACAATATTTGAATCCCAAATCATCTGCCTGAATGCCTGCTCCCCCCTGCAGCATGGAAAATGGTGACCGCGCCGCAATGATCTGTCGGGACCTGCATCCCGTGGGCCCTCTAGTGCAGTCAGTACACAACAATATGCTCATCTTGTCTTAGCAGGATCCGATGGTGACATGGGTCCCAGCAGGGTCAGACAGCCAGGGAAGACCAGTCTACGGAGCTCAGGTGAATTTTGCAGTATATTCAGTGAATGATACAAAGTGCCATCATGAATTGATGAGTAGACAGTAGCTACAGGACAGCAGCTTAAAGCTCCAGTCTGGGATCTGGGCATAATGGTAATTTCAATTATTGAACCAATGATTATGTTCTTAGATAATATCATGTATAAATGTACACCAAGGCAATTCTTTGTCTTGCCTAATTTTAGGAGGGTCAGATGGTGACAGGGGTCTCAGCAGAGCCAGGCAGCCAGGGAAGACGAGTCTGTGACAGAGGTGAGTTCTTGCAGTGCAACATATACCCTGGGAGTCGGAAAGCAAGTGCAGGTGGTGAGTTTAATAATAAATGGAACGTTGAACAATAGAACAAACACAAGTAGCGTATAGACATGAAACACATATACAATACTGGTAATAAGTGAGGTAATGGAGTCCAGGTGTGCCTGACGTTGACGTGCGCGTAATGATTGATACCAGGTGTGCGTAATGATGGATCCCAGGACCAGTGGTTAGTGTACCGGCGACGTCGAACGCTGGAGGGGAGGAATGGGAGTAGACGTGATATGCAGATACAACACTTTATTCTCCCTGCCCAGCAAACACTGGACAAGCCAGATGCTTTTTAAGGCAGTCTGACGAACCGTATCAAGGGTTGATACATTCTTTTCCCGATGACAGAAAACATGTAAAACAAAAATGTGACGAAGACCTAGGAGACGCTATTGATGATGATGAATGGATACAGATATGTTAGAATGCCCAGTCATGTTCATATAATCTCAGACATAAATTACTGCACTCTAAGACCATCCATAGAACGTACTATATGCCAGTGAAACTGAATACCATGCACTCAGAAATTGTATTATTATTCTGCTGGAGGTATAAAGCACAAAAGTGGACATATTTGAATATGTTATGGTCTTGTGAAGGCTGGCTGAATTCTAGCAAAGATTATGTTCTTTTATCTCAGCATGTCTACAGATTCTCCTCTCCCTGTTTTTGTTTGCTTAGAAATGTTGATACTGGAGACTGTTATGAGAATAAACTGTGTAACCAAGCATTTATAGCGGCTCATAAATGCATTTCCATTAATTGGAAGGTTGGTTATCCTTCCACAATGTATGGACGAAATGTCAAGTTATGTACAGTGCCACTAGATTTGTTTTAAGATTAAGGGTATACTGTGTAACTTTTCTAAGGTCTGGATGCCTTATATGGAATAATGTACGACAAAAGGAGTCTGTATTGAAAACATGCCTACGCCAGGGAAGATATAGGCAATCTCTAGCTGCTGGGCTGCTCAGTCCTGGCCCTGGGGGTCTGTACTGTTGTCACTCTGGGCTTGGCCTAACACACCTGAAACCAATCATGAATGTTTCACTAAGATCCTAAAGCTGAGTGGGATGTGTTGGGTTTGGGGCTACAGGGCCGTGGACCCCTAGGGGCAAAAGGGGGTGACCCATTTATATTGTGTTCAAGTAAAAAGAGCTCTACAGTACTAGTAGGCCTATGGTATGATTAATATGGAGGGTGTACTGTTCCTGTGTGTTAATGTGTAGTTTTCATTCAACTTTTGTTTTCCAAACCTTTCCCTTGAGATTTAAACAAATGATGGGAAGGAAGTTGTGTTGGGGAGAGAGTTGAGTTATTGACTAGACTGGCGGGGGTCGGGTGTGTAGGCGGCTCGGGTTGGCAACACAATATTGATTATTGAATTACCATGGACCTAGTTCCGCTTTATCAATCACTTAAACATATTTAATCATCTCTTACCTAGCTTGATGACTGTGGGCATTTTTGCTTACATTTTGTTGTTCTAAATAGAGACTAGAAGGGCCATATTAGATTGTGTAGGAAAATGTGCTTTAGATGCCCCCCAGACAAGTAATGTCCCCCTCTGCAAATAGCACTGCTGGGTGATTTAAAAAGTCATAGTCAATCGATCAATAATATAATAATACTCTAAGCATTTATTTACAATATGTAGAATCAATGAGAGTAGAAAGGTTCAGAACTTTTGTAATACATCACAGCACAGGTGGAAAATATGAATCAAATCAAAACTGGATGGTGTTCAGAGATAGATGGGAGGAGATGAGTGGAGCTGAAGGATGGGACTAAAAACAAACAAAAGATAACTATTGTAAAATATACTGTGTCCGTAAAGGGGAATATACAGTTGAAGTCGGAAGTTTACCTACACTTAGGTTGGAGTCATTAAAACCCGTTTTTCAACCACTCCACACATTTCTTGTTAACAAACTATAGTTTTGGCAAGTCTATTAGAACATCTACTTTGTGCATGACTAAGTAAATTTTCCAACAATTGCTTACAGACAGATTATTTCAATTAAAATTCACTGTATCACAATTCCAGTGGGTCAGAAGTTTACATACACTAAGTTGACTGTGCCTTTAAAGAGCTTGGAAAATTCCAGAAATGTATGTCATGGCTTCAGAAGCTTCTGTTAGGCTAATTGACATCATTTGAGTCAATTGGAGGTGTACCTGTGGATGTATTTCAAGGCCTACCTTCCAACTCAGTGCCTCTTTGCTTGACATCATGGGAAAATCAAAAGAAATCAGCCAAGACCTCAGAAAAATTGTAGACCTCCACAAGTCTAGTTCATCCTTGGGAGCAATTTCCAAACGCCTGAAGGTACCACGTTCATCTGTACAAACAATAGTACGCAACTATAAACACCATGGGACCACGCAACCATCATACTGCTCAGGAAGGAGACATGTTCTGTCTCCTAGAGATGAGGGCAAATCAATCCCAGAACAGCAGCAAAGGACCTTGTGAAGATGCTGGAGGAAACAGGTACAAAAGTATCTATATCCACAGTGAAGCGAGTCCTATATCGACATAACCTGAAAGGCTGCTCAGCAAGCAAGAAACCACTGCTCCAAAACCACCATAAAAAAGCCAGACTACGGTTTGCAGCTGCACATGGGGACAAAGATTGTACTTTTTGGAGAGATGTCCTCTGGTCTGATGAAACAAAATAGAACTGTTTGGCCATAATGACCATCGTTATGTTTGGAGGAAAAAGGGGGACGCTTGCAAGCCGAAGAACACCATCCCAACCGTGAAGCACGGGGGTGGCAGCATCATGTTGTGGGGGTGCTTTGCTGCAGAAGGGACTGGTGCACTTCACAAAATAGATGGCATCATGAGGTGGGGAAATTATGTGGATATATTGAAGCAACATCTCAAGACATCAGTCAGGAAGTTAAAGCTTGGTCGCAAATGGGTCTTCCAAATGGACAATGACCCCAAGCATACTTCCAAAGTTGTGGCAAAATGGCTTAAGGTCAACAAAGTCAAGATATTGGAGTTACCATCACAAAGCCCTGACCTCAACCCTATAGAACATTTGTGGGCAGAACTGAAAAAGCATGTGCAAGCAAGGAGCCCTACAAACCTGACTCAGTTACACCAGCTCTGTCAGGGGGAATGGGCCAAAAATCCCCCAACTTATTGTGGGAAGCATATGGAAGGCTACCCGAAACGTTTGACCCAAGTTAAACAATTTAAAGGCAATGCTACCAAATGCTAATTGAGTATATGTAAACTTCTGACCCACTGGGAATGTGATGAAAGAAATAAAAGCTGAAATAAATCACTCTACTATTATTCTGACATTTCACATTATTAAAATAAAGTGGTGATCCTAACTGTCCTAAAACAGGGAATTTTTACTTGGATTAAATGTCAAGAATTGTGAAAAACTGAGTTTAAATGTATTTGGCGTATGTGTAACGGTTTTCGTCGCCTGAAGAAGATTTGTCGGACCAAAGCGCAGCGTGGTAAGTGTTCATGCTTTTTTATTAGAACAGAACACTATAACAAGAGAATAAATGAAACCGAAACAGTCCTGTAAGGTTCAAAACACTAAACAGAAAATAACTACCCACAAAAACCATGTGGGAAAAAGGTACCTAAGTATGGTTCTCAATCAGAGACAACGATAGACAGCTGCCTCTGATTGAGAACCACACCCGGCCAAACACAAAGAAATACAAAACATAGAAAATGAACATAGAATGCCCACCCAAATCACACCCTGACCAAACCAAAATAGAGACATAAAAAGCTCTCTACGGTCAGGGCGTGACAGTATGTAAACATCCAACTTCAACTGTATAAAAAAGAAAATGCAGTACATATCAAAAGTTTTAATACCTACTTATTCAAGGGTTTCTATTTTTACTATCTTCTACATTGTAAAATAATAGTGAAGACATCACCACTAAGAAATCATATATTAACTAGAAAAGGGTTCATTTTTGAGATTATTCAGATTATTGATGACAACTTTGCACACTCTTGACAGCTTCATGAGGTAATCACCTGGAATGCATTTCCAACAGTCTTGAAGGAGTTCCCACATATGCTGAGCACCTGTTGGCTGCTTTTCATTCACTCTGCGGTCCAACTCATCCCAAACCATCTCAATTGGGTAGAGGTCAGGTGATTGTTGTAATCTGATGCAGCACTCCATCACTATATTCTTGGTCAAATAGTTCTTACACAGCCTGGAGGTGTGTAAGGACAAAGCACCACCACACCATCACACCTCCTCTTCCATGCTTCATGGTGAGAACTACATATACGGAGATCATCCGTTCACCTACTTTGCGTCTCACAAAGACACGGCGGTTGGAACCAAAAATCTCAAATTTGGACTCATCAGACCAAAGGTCTAATCTCCATTGCTCGTGTTTCTTGGCCCAAGCAAGTCCATTCTTCTTATTGGTGTCCTTTAGTAGTGGTTTCTTTGCAGCAATTCAACCATAAAGGTCTGATTCACACAGTCTCCTCTGAACAGTTGATGTTGAGATGCGTCTGTTACTTGAACTCTGAAGCATTTATTTGGGCTGCAATCTGAGGTGCAGTTAATAGCTTATTCTGAGGCTGGTAACTCTAATGAAGTTATCCTCTGCAGCAGAGGTAACTCTAGGTCTTCCTTTCCTGTGGTGGTCCTCATGAGAGCCAGTTTCATCATAGCGCTTGATGGTTTTTGCGACTGCACTTTAAGAAACTTTCAAAGTTCTTGTAAGTAATGATGGACTGTCATCTATCTTTGCTTATTTGAGCTGTTCTTGCCATAACATGGGCTGGGGTTTTCACCAAAAAGGGCTATCTTCTGTATATCACCCCTACCTTGTCACAACACAGGTGACTGGCTCAAACGCATTAAGAAGGAAAGAAATTCCACAAATTAACTTTTAACAAGGCACACCTGTTAATTAATATGCATTCCAGGTGACTACCTCATGAAGCTGGTTGAGAGAATGCCAAGAGTGTGCATAGCTGTCATCAAGGTAAAAGGTGGCTACTTTGAAGAATCTCAGATATAAAATATGTCACCTTTTTGGTTACTACATGTTTCCATATGTTTTATTTTGTAGTTTGATGTCGTCACTATTATTCTACAATGTAGAAAATAGTAAAAATAAAGAAAAAAACCTTGAATGAGTAGGTGTGTCCAAACTTTTGACTGGTACTCTATATTTACAAAAATATACACTAACATTCAAAAGTTTAGGGTCACTTAGAAATTTCCTTGTTTTTGAAAGAAAAGCAAATTTTTTGTCCATTAAAATAACATCAAATTGATCAGAAATACAGTGTAGACATTGTTAATGTTGTAAATGACTATTGTAGCTGGAAATTGCACATTTTTTATGGAATATCTACATAGGCGTGCAGAGGCCCATTATGAGCAACCATCACTCCTGTGTTCCAATGGCACGTTGTGTTAGCTTATCCAAGTTCATAATCTTAAAAGGCTAATTGATCATTATAAATGTAACGCTCGTCTGATGAAGGAGTGGACCAAAGCGCAGCGTGGTACGTGTTCATGATATTTATTTAAATCTGAACACTAGAACAAAAATAACAAAACAAGAAACGAACAGTTCTGTAAGGTAACTAAAACTATACAGAAAACAACTACCCACAAACACAGGTGGGAAAAGGCTACCTAAGTATGATTCTCAATCAGAGACAACGACAGACAGCTGCCTCTGATTGAGAATCACACCCAAACACAAAGAAATAGAAAACATGGAAATAAAGAAACTAGAATGCCCACCTTAGTCACACCTTGGCCTAACCAAAATAGAGAATAAAAGCCTCTCTATGGCCAGGGCGTGACAATAAAACCTTTTTGCCATTATGTTAGCACAGCTGAAAGCTGTCGTCCTGATTAAAGCAGCAATAAAACTGGCCTTCTTAAGACTAGTTGAGTATCTAGAGCATCAGCATTTGTAGTTTCGAATACAGGCTCAAAATGGCTAGAAACAAATAACTTTCTTCTGAAACTCGTCAGTCTATTCTTGTTCTGAGAAATGAAGGCTATTCCATGTGAGAAATTGCCAAGGAACTGAAGATCTCATACAACGCTGTGTACTACTCCCTTCACAGAACAGCGCAAACTGACTCTAACCAGAATAGAAAGAGGAGTGGGAGGCCCCAGTGCAGAACTGAGCAAGAGGACAATTACATTAGAGTGTCTAGTTTGAGAAACAGATGCCTCACAAGTCCTCAACTGGCAGCTTAATTAAATAGTACCCGCAAAACACCAGTCTCAACGTCAACAGTGAAGAGGCGACTCCGGGATGCTGGTCTTCTAGGCAGAGTTGCAAAGAAAAAGCCATATCTCAAACTGGCCAATAAAAAGAAAAGATTAAGATGGGCAAGAAAACAAAGACACTGGACAGAGAAATGTGCTTTTCTTTAAAAAACAAGGACATTTCTAAGTGACCCCAAACTTTGAACTGTAGTGTAATATGGGGGATTGGAAATGATGCAGACAATTACATTGATGGGAGCCACAATCTATCTGCAATATTAAAGCTGATCTATCTTTTTTCTTGTATTATGTCCCCCCCACTTCTAAAACAAAAGTTGTGCCTCTGGTTTCCCAGTCTCTCTTTGTCAGTCACTGGCCTGCCAGCAGTGGGACAGCGTCAGCCAGCAAAAAGCAGGATCAGTGCTTCTGGCAGCAGGTCTTTCCGGGGAGAGGAACACCTCTGCTCTGCACACTCCAGCCAACTGTCAGGGCAGACCCCAGGTACCAAGGGACTACAGACGCACAGCCAAATACACACACACGTGCTCAGACACACACTGGACCCTTCAAACACAATACACACTTAACACTGTCCTAGTGGCTACAGCTGCAGGGAGTGGTCTCCTCCAGCTTCAACAGGAGATTCCAACAGGAAGTTGGTCTTGGAGGGTTCCACTGAGAAAATCACAGTCCCATGGCCATTCCGCAGTCCTCTCACGGCTTGTTTTTTCCTGTCCGCTAATAGGAACCAATTATAGATCAGTATTAAGACTCTGGGGGCCAACTTTAAAGTGAGCTCATCCATTGTTCCTCAGTCCACTCTCTGAGAAATTTCCTCCCCAGGCAGGAAACAAAGGACAAGCAATCACCTGCATGCCCTCTTCCATTCGTCCGTCCCTCATTCCCCCTGGAAATGCTATAACCCTTGCCAAATTACGGTGACCCTTGCCCAGCTGACATTTCCAACTCACACACCCACTATGGAGCCTGTTCACAAAGAATATATACAGTGCATTCGGAAATTATTCAGAACCCTTGACTTTTTCCACATTTTGTTATGTTACAGCCTTATTTTAAAATGGATTAAATAGCTTTTTTCCCCTCATCATTCTACACACAACGAAGAAAAACAGGTTCAGACATTTTTGCAAATTTATTAAAAAAATGAAAACTGAAATATCACATTTACATAAGTATTCAGACCCTTTACTCTACCTGTATTTGGGGAGTTTCTCCCATTCCTCTCTGCAGATCCTCTCAAGCTCTGTCAGGTTGGACGGGGAGCATCATTGCACAGCAATTTTCAGGTCTCTCCAGAGATGTTCTATCAGGTTCAAGTCCAGGCTCTGGCCGGGCCACCCAAAGCCACTCCTGCGTTGTCTTGGCTGTGTGCTTAGGGTCGTTGTCATATTGGAAGGTGAACCTTCACCCCAGTCTGAGGTCCTGAGTGCGCTAGAGCAGGTTTTCATCCTGACTAGTCTCCTAGTCCCTGCCGCTGAAAAACATCCACACAGCGTGATGCTTCCACCACCATGCTTCACTGTTGGGATGGCGCCAGGTTTCCTCCAGACGTGACGCTTGGCATTCAGGTCAAAGAGTTCAATCTTGATTTCATCAGACCAGAGAATCGTGTTTATCATGGTCTGAGAGTCCTTTATGTGCCCTTTGGCAAACTCCAAGCGGGCCATCATGTGCCATTTACTGAGGAGTGGCTTCCGTCTGGCCACTCTACCATAAAGGCCTGATTGGTGGAGTGCTGCAGAGATGGGAGAACCTTCCAGAAGGACAACCATCCCCACAGAGGAACTCTGGAGCTCTGTCAGAGTGACCATCCGGTTCTTGGTCAACTCCCTGACCAAGGCCCTTCTCCTTTGATTACTCAGTTTGTACAGGCAGACAGCTCTAGGAAGAGTCTTGGTGGTTCCAAACTTCTTACATTTAAGAATGATGGAGGCCACTGTGTTCTTGGGGACCTTCAATGCTGCAGAAATGTTTTGGTACACTTCTCCAGATCTGTGCCTCGACACAATCCTGTCTCGGAGCTCTACGGACAATTCCTTCGACCTCATGGCTTTGTTTTTGCTCTGACATGCACTGTCAATTGTGGGACGTTATATAGACAGATGTGTGCCTTTCCAAATCATGTCCAGTCAATTGAATTTGTCACAGGTTGACTCCAATAAAGTTGTAGAAACATCTCAAGGATGATCAATGGAAACAGGATGCACCTGAGCTCAATTTCGAGTCTCATAGCAAGAGTCTGAATACTCATATAAATAAGGAATTTCTGTTATATTTTTTAATACATTTGCACACATTTCTAAAAAGCTGTTTTTGCTTTGTCATTATGGGATATTGTGTGTGGATTTATGATGAAAACATTCGATTTAATACATTTTAGAATAAGGCTGTATCGTAACAGAATTTGGAAAAAGTCAATTGGTCTGAATACTTTCCGAATGCACTGTACAGCTAAATCAAATCAAATCACATTTGTCATATGCGCCGAATACAACAAGTGTAGACTTCACCGTGAAATGCTTACTTACAAGCCCTTAACCAACAGCGCAGTTCAAGAAGAAGAAAATATTTACCAAGTAGACTAAAATAAAAAGTACTAATAAAAGTAACACAATAAGAATAATAATAACGAGGTAATCTGTACATGTAGGTGGGAGAGAAGTGACAATGCATATGTAACAAACAAACAGCGAGTGTACAAAAAGGGGGGGGGGGGGGGTGTCAATGTAAATGTCCGTTGCCGATTTTAGGAATTGTTAAGCAGTCTTATGGCTTGGGGGTAGAAGCTGTTGAGGAGCCTTTTGGTCCTAGACTTGGCTCTCCTGTACCGCTTGCAGTGCGATAGCAGAGAAAACAATCTATAACTTGGGGTCCTGGAGTCTCCTCTGACACCGCCTATTATATATAGGTCCTGGATGGCAGGAAGCTTGGCCCCGTTCGCACTACCCTCTGTAGCGCCTTACGGTCAGATGCCGAGCAGTTGCCATACCAGGCGGTGATGCAACCGGTCAGGATGCTCTCGATGGTGCAGCTGTAGACACTTTTGAGGAACTGGGGATCCACGCCAAATCTTTTCAGTCTCCTGAGAGGGAAATGTAATGGAACTAGAGCTCCATGTTGCTATTGTTGCTCCAGTGACAATGCTGGGCTGCCAATCTCTATTATTAGAGTATAGTGCACACCGCAAGGCAAGCCAGTGACAATGTAGCCTTGCAATGCTATACTACATTGGTAGAGTACAGTCCACTGCGAGGCAGGGCTGAAATCCCGCTAGCAGATGTGCCTGGGGTGAGTGCCTCAGAGCAGAGCACGGAAAGTATGATTCCCAGACTTACTATGAAGGAACATAGAGGACAGCTAGAATCATGAGCTCAGCCGGACAACAGCCCTGATGGAGCACAGCCCCACTGCCTCCAACAATGACAGGAGGAGCATAGCGTGCCATCAGGAATTAGGACCAAGTCAAGTCAAGTGGTCAGGAAAACTCCTGGCCCGAAGGTGTTCACAGTTAGATACATGGTCAGTAACACCTTTGGGCCTTATCGGGGGAACACCAGCACAATAACATGATACAAAGCTGCAACAACAGCTAAGGACATCTATATGAAGTCGTACTATCCCATTATTAACTATCCCAAGGCATTTTTTCTTAGTTAGGATCTGTACACTCTCTGAAATTCCTGGGAGGCTTTTTCTCTGCCTCCCTCCCTGCCTGCCTGCCTGCCTTGATGACTGACGCCCAGGGGTTTTGGGCTGCTTGATTCCCCGTAGTGAGACAAGCAGGCATTAAGAGGCATTAAATCTCCTTAGCCCTTCTGGAGCTAGTAAGGGAAAGGAGAGAAGATTGGCTTTTTTTCTAATCATCCAGTGAAGATAAAATAATTTGAAATCCCTACACACACACACACACACGCACACGCACGCGCACACACGCACGCGCACGCGCACACACGCACGCGCACGCGCACACGCACAGACCATGCTAAAGGTCTGTAGTCTCAGTGGGAGCTCCAGTAATATTCAGCGGGAGCCAGAGTCTGCAGGATTTGAACCATCTGGAGGTGTTAGGCTCCTGGCCAACAGTGATAGGGCACACACAGGCAACCATGCACCTCCACAAGTCCAGGTGCGTGTAAGCTAGGAATGTTATAGGACAAACACAAGCACCCTGTATATGAAGCTTCCCACCAAGGGTGCTGTAAAGAAAATTAGGCCCACGCTACAGACGGCTATATCTGTCTACTAATACAGGGCTAGTAAAGGCCCAGTGTACTACTAGTGTTTGACTATTTATTTTCCTGTATTTGATTTACTGTTGATATGTAATAAACACAATTGCAATGCGGGAAGACGCAGACAGATCCCAGTAGGCACAGACGTTCAACATCTAGTTTTGACTTACATTTGGTTGAGTTGTCAACTAATGTGAATTGAAAGTGAAATCAACAAAAGAATTCACCATGCCATTGGGATTTACGTTAAAAGTTGGGCGAAAAAAATACGCAACGCCCTTACGTTGATGAATTTTTGCAAATCCAATCAGTTTTCCATATTGATTCAACGTCCTCCCATAAATTTTTTAAAAACTGAAATTGAATTAAGTAGTTTTCACTTGTTAGTCTACATATGATCTGTTTTAACTATGTACTGATGTTCCTACGTTGACCTGTTTAACTGCCGGCATCAAATGTCTGCCAGTGTTGAATGTTATGGTTAAAGATTTGACTCCAGACTGGATTCGAGGACACTGATCATGTATCTGTGACACTGTGATTCTGTAACAGCTGTAATTGTGGCTTCCTACAAGCCTCCCGTGCTGGTATTTACAGAACCTTCGGTGCTGTGTGATTAATATACTGTATAAGGGCCTGTTGGGCCCCTATTGCAACTTGTAATTAAACCAAAATTATTTTGATTGATGTTATCAACGACTGCTCTCTTTTTCGTCAACCTGGAAATTCCTGTTACAAGCAGTGAGTTCTACTAACAGAGCTTTCCTTGTCGGTGAACACACAAAGAAAAACATTAACACACACACACACACTGGTAAACTACAGTAAAAACCATACACACAAACAAACAGAAAGGCAAAACGCATTATATATACAGTGGCGAGAAAAAGTATGTGAACCCTTTGGAATTACCTGGATTTCTGCATAAATTTGATCTGATCTTCATCTAAGTCACAATAATAGACAAACATAGTGTGCTTAAACTAATGACACACAAAATTATCATATTTTTTCTTGTCTATATTGAATAATTCATTTAAACATTCACAGTGTAGGTTTGGAAAAGTATGTGAACCCCTAGGCTAATGACTTCTCCAATAGCTAATTGGAGTCAGGAGTCAGCTAACCTGGAGTCCAATCAATGAGACGAAATTGGAGATGTTGGTTAGAGCTGCCTTGCCCTATAGAAAACACTCGCAAAATTTGAGTTTGCTATTCACAAGAAGCATTGCCTGATGTGAACCATGCCTCGAACAAAAGAGATCCCAGAAGACCTAAGATTAAGAATTGTTGACTTGCATAAAGTAGGAAAGGGTTACAAAAGTATCTCAAAAAGCCGTGATGTTCATCAGTCCATGGTAAGAAATTTTTTCTATAAATGGAGAAAGTTCAGCACTGTTGCTACTCTCACTAGGATTGGCCATCCTGCGAAGATGACTGCAAGAGCACTGCACAGAAGAATCCTAGAGCGTCAACTAAAGACTTACAGAAGTCCCTGGAATATGCTAACATCTCTGTTGACGAATCAACAATGTGTAAAACACTAAACATGAATGGTGTTCATGGGAGGACACCACGGAAGAATCCACTGCTGTCCAAAAAAAACATTGCTGCACATCTAAAGTTTGCAAAAGTGCACCTGGATGTCCCACAGTGCTACTGGCAAAATATTCTGTGTACAGATGAAACTACAGTTGAGTTGTTTGGGAAGGAACACACAACTGTAAAATATGGTGGAGGAAGCATCATGGTTTGGGGCTGCTTTGCTGCCTCATGGCCTGGACAGCTTGCTATCATTGACGGAAAAATTAAGTTTATCAAGACATTTTGCAGGAGAATGTTAGGCTATCTGTCCGCCAATTAAAGCTCAACAGAAGTTGGGTGATGCCACAGGACAACGACCCAAAACACAGAAGTAAATCGACAACAGAATGGCTTCAACAGAAGAAAATATGCCTTCTGGAGTGGCCCAGTCAGAGTCGTGACCTCAACTCAATTGAGAAGCTGTGGCAAGACCTCAAGAGAGCAGTTCACACCAGACATCCCAAGAATATTGCTGAACTGACACAGTTTTGTAAAGAGGAATGGTATAAAATTCCTCCTGACCGTTGTGCAAGTCTGATCCGCAACTACAGAAAACGTCTGGTTGAGGTTATTGCTGCCAAAGGAGGGTCAACCAGTTATTAAATCCAAGGGTTCACCCTGCAGTGTGAATGTTTACACGGTGTGTTCAACATGAAAACTTATAATTTTTTGTGTGGTATTAGTTTAAGCAGACTGTGTTTGTCTATTGTTGTGACCTAGATGAAGATCAGATCAAATTTTATGACCAATTTATGCAGAAATCCAAGTATTTCCAAAGGGTACACATAAACCAAAACAACCTTACAGACAAAGATAAATAGACCTACAGACACAAACACATACGAACACACGGACCAAAATAGCCACATACACAGAAACAACAACAGTAGGGCAATTCCACGGTAACAGAGTGATGCTGAGATTTTTCACTTTAAAATGTATGTCAAACAAAAACTCAGCATCACTCTGCCATTCGCTGCTCCACTCACAGAGGAAGAGGTGCAGAGTAGTAACTAGGCAGAGGGAGAGAGGCAGCCCATGTTGAGAGCAGATAAAATGTAAACGCTTTGCCTTGAATGTTCCCTGCCTGAGAAGATGACAACGGACGATGCATTCACTCACCCACAGACTCACTAACCAGACAGGAGGCAAGAGCATTGCTGTGTGAATAAATGCAAGTTATAAAAGAGCAGTCAAGCAAAAGATGCACTCGAGGTAAAGCCCAGCCTAGTGCAGTGCAATGCTCTCTCTCTCTCACTCACTCTCGCTCTCGCTCTCCTTCTCTCTTCCCCCCGTCTCTCTTTCCCTCTCCCTCTTCCACTCCATCCCCATTGCCCTGTATGGCTACCTGTGTGACTGTGTCAGGCTGGTTGGCTGAGAGAAGTGCCAGCTGTAAGACATTAGCCAACCCAGCAGGACTGTAAACTAAAACATAGCACGGCCAACCGCCAAATTGGATAGAATATGGAATACAACTACGGTACAAATGTGTAAAAGACCATGAAGACAGACCATACTAGTTACACTGAGCTGTGTGTGTGTGTGTGTGTGTGTGTGTGTGTGTGTGTGTGTGTGTGTGTGTGTGTGTGGCGGCATCCTATTACCACATTCAGAAAGTCTGAAAACCCCAAGGAACAGAGGAGAGAATAAAACACGATATCAGAGAACTGGAAGAAAAGAGAGTGGGGGGACCAGAGATAGAAACAATGTGAGGAGAAAGGAAGAAGAGAGGAATGAGGGGACTGAGATAGTAGCAGTTAAGGAAACAGACCGAGACCAGCAGAAGAGAGGAAAGAAGAGGGGTGGGAGAAGGAGATGAATGAAGCAAGGAATCTCTCCTATATTCTTACCTCCAAGGCAGGTTCTTATTTTCCCAGCTGTCCGCTTCAGAAGTGTTGATGGAAACTCAAGTCCAAGTCCAGCACATTGCTTCAGTCAGTCTCTCCTCTCCCTGTGTGTGTGTGTGTGTGTGTGTGTGTGTGTCTCTCTGTGCCTTTCTCTCACGCTTACCTGTAGCTTCTGGAGTAGAGGCACAGGAATGATTGAATAGAATGTAGAGGATTTAACGTACAGGATGGGAAAGTACCTCACAATACCAGCACTGCTGCGCTGAAGGGGTCAGATTAGCTTGTGTGGACACACCCACTTCCTCAGCGCCGGTCCAATGAGAGTACACACACACACACAGATGTGTGTCTGTCAGATACAGACTTCAGCTGGACTGAAAAGAGCCAGTGTGGCGTGGCTGCTTTAGCAAAACAACGAGGGGGATTTAAAAAGCAGGACAGCTTGACCCTGTAGCCTACATGGCTCCTACTGTTTGTGAGTGTATGACTGAGCACTCACTGTAGCATGTGTGTGTGTCTGATGGGAAAGGGGGGGGGGGGGGGGGGTGTAATGCTAAGCCCCACTGCCCACTGTAATTAGAAAAACAGTGCTGGGGGTTTCATTTCAGCGGCTTCAGGACATACTTGTCATTCTTGTAGTGCACTACCCTATCGTTCTATCGCTCTATCCCTCTCTCCCTGTCTCCCTCTGCATGCTTTTCCCCTAATGATGCTACCCTAGGGAGCCATGTCGGAGCTCTGAGCTGCTATACCACCCACCCACCCACCTACACAGACCTGACCTGGAATCAGCAAGCAGGCTATATCTCCTTCAATAGCATACATAGCCCACCATCAGACTAGGTTTACAACCATAAAATTATAATCAATAGAATAATGATAGTTCTATGGTATACAACATCATGCCTTATATTAAATACTCGTATATCGTGGTGAATTATTGCACAACAGTGTCAAAAATCACGTGCTATCTGGGCCAGTAAACCAAAAAGATTACTGGTTTGAATCCCTGCGACGACTAGGTGAAAAATCTGTCAATGTGCACTTGAGCAAAGCACTTAACCCGAATTGCTCATGTAAGACGCTCTGGATCAGAGCGTCCGACAAATGAATGAAATACCTAATGTAACGTTTGTTTGAACTTATCCAGTAATGTTTTATGTAGGCTAGCCTACAGGGGCATAGGATAAATAAACGCATTAATAATCGAATCAATCAGGTTACGTACCGGAGCCTGGGTCCACAGTATGTGTATGCTATGGTGCATCACATCACCCCGTATCGCTCAGCTCAGCCTCGACCAGAATGGATTCTCCAAGAGGAACACAGCTCAGCTCCATCGAAACGTCGGCTTGCTGACCATGCAAGGAACCACAGCAGCAGCTCTAATGCCCTGCATGCATTACCTGCTCCGCGTTGACAAATGCACTGGCTCGCTGGTCCATGTATATCTTGGCCAGATGATATCCTACATTAAACAAGAAGATGGATAATCGTTTGGGTCCTGGCTGCTTATGTAGATAGTATCTGTTCGTTTGACTGAATCAGTAAGTTGCCTTAAATGCAGTAGTATAGTATATTTTTCAAATTGTCTCTCATTTAAGAATCTGCACTAATCAACATATGCTTCTCTTTGAACATTTGCATGTAATATTATACTACCTTTTACTGCAGTGGGCTAAATCAGGGTCACACAGAGTGTTTCTTGGTAGACTTAAACAAATCTATTTTGAAACAAAAGTATACACCTCACACACATGGTTATGGGCTTAAACAAAAGAAGACACATGTACCATGTCAGATATAGAATTAAAATGTATTCAATTTTGAGTTTGCATCCCAATATTACATGTTATATACATCACAGAAGACTGAAATATAACTAAACCGTTTGACATAAAAAATATATTAATAACATTCCACCCATGAGGCCACTAGGTCATTTGACTGCAGGAAAAGGGTTACTGGGGCAATCCACAGTGAAACAATAACAAAGGGTTCTTCCCGCCCCTGTTTCGGTTAAAAGCTCGGGGATGGGTGTGGAGAAATGTTACCTCTCAAATTCATAGAGGGATTGATACAAAGGTATGGATGCAAGGACTGACCCTCCAAGATATCAAAATGATAGTTTTAACCATGTTTTGAGGCTGACCACATTGTTGTGTTTACTACATTGGTTACAAACGTTGGAGTAAAACAAACGTATGTGTTGGGTTCTAATGGGGTACAGTTAAGCTAAGATCCCTTTCTAAGATATATTTTTCAAGCATCAATGTGTAGGCCTACATTTCATTCATTGCAACAGAGACGTGAGGGGCTTTGTCTGAAACTTGGTGTAAAGCCGCAGAGGTCAAACAAATTCTCCAGCTGACCTACAAGGGATCAGAGATCCAGAGTAAGGACAAGGCAGGGTGGGCAACTACGGGAAAACAGTCAACATAATATATGTATCTTTTTTATTATTTAGCAGATGTTCTTGCTCAGAGCCACTTACAAGAGTAATTACATTTTTTTATTTTTTATTTTTTTATTTCACCTTTATTTAACCAGGTAGGCTAGTTGAGAACAAGTTCTCATTTGCAACTGCGACCTGGCCAAGATAAAGCATAGCAGTGTGAACAGACAACAACACAGAGTTACACATGGAGTAAACAATAAACAAGTCAATAACATGGTAGGAAAAAGAGAATCTATATACAATGTGTGCAAAAGGCATGAGGTAGGCAATAAATCGAATAATTACAATTTAGCAGATTAACACTGGAGTGATAAATCATCAGATGATCATGTGCAAGAAGAGATACTGGTGTGCAAAAGAGCAGAAAAGTAAATAAATAAAAGCAGTATGGGGGTGAGGTAGGTAAATTGGGTGGGTAGTTTACAGATGGACTATGTACAGCTGCAGCGATCGGTTAGCTGCTCGGATAGCAGATTTTTAAAGTTGTTGAGGGAGATAAAAGTCTCCAACTTCAGAGATTTTTGCAATTCGTTCCAGTCGCAGGCAGCAGAGAACTGGAAGGAAAGGCGTCCAAATGAGGTTTTGGCTTTAGGGATGATCAGTGAGATACACCTGCTGGAGCGCGTGCTACGGGTGGGTGTAGCCATCGTGACCAGTGAACTGAGATAAGGCGGCACTTTACCTACCATAGCCTTGTAGATGACCTGGAGCCAGTGGGTCTGACGACGAACATGTAGCGAGGGCCAGCCGACTAGGGCATACAGGTCGCAGTGGTGGGTCGTATAAGGTGCTTTAGTAACAAAACGGATGGCACTGTGATAAACTGCATCCAGTTTGCTGAGTAGAGTATTGGAAGCTATTTTGTAGATGACATTGCCGAAGTCGAGGATCGGTAGGATAGTCAGTTTTACTAGGGTAAGTTTGGCGGCGTGAGTGAAGGAGGCTTTGTTCCGGAATAGAAAGCCGACTCTAGATTTGATTTTGGATTGGAGATGTTTGATATGAGTCTGGAAGGAGAGTTTGCAGTCTAGCCAGACACCTAGGTACTTATAGATGTCCACATATTCTAGGTCGGAACCGTCCAGGGTGGTGATGCTAGTCGGGCGTGCGGGTGCAGGCAGCGAACGGTTGAAAAGCATGCATTTGGTTTTACTAGCATTTAAGAGCAGTTGGAGGCCACGGAAGGAGTGTTGTATGGCATTGAAGCTCGTTTGGAGGTTAGATAGCACAGTGTCCAGGGAAGGGCCGGAAGTATACAGAATGGTGTCGTCTGCGTAGAGGTGGATCAGGGAATCGCCCGCAGCAAGAGCAACATCATTGATGTATACAGAGAAAAGAGTCGGCCCGAGAATTGAACCCTGTGGTACCCCCATAGAGACTGCCAGAGGACCGGACAACATGCCCTCCGATTTGACACACTGAACTCTGTCTGCAAAGTAGTTGGTGAACCAGGCGAGATGGTCAGTGATCTGTTTGTTGACTTGGCTTTCGAAGACCTTAGCTAGGCAGGGCAGGATGGATATAGGTCTGTAACAGTTTGGGTCCAGGGTGTCTCCCCCTTTGAAGAGGGGTATGACAGCGGCAGCTTTCCAATCCTTGGGGATCTCAGATGATACGAAGGAGAGGTTGAACAGGCTAGTAATAGGGGGTGCGACAATGGCGGCGGACAGTTTCAGAAATAGGGGGTCCAGATTGTCAAGCCCAGCTGATTTGTATGGGTCCAGGTTTTCCAGCTCTTTCAGAACATCTGCTATCTGAATATGGGTAAAGGAGAAGCTGGGGAGGCTTGGGCGAGTAGCAGCGGGGGGGGCGGGGCTGTTGGCCAAGGTTGGAGTTGCCAGGTGGAAGGCATGGCCAGCCATTGAGAAATGTTTGTTGAAGTTTTCGATTATCACGGACTTATCAGTGGTGACCGTGTTATCTAGCCTCAGTGCAGTGGGCAGCTGGGAGGAGGTGCTCTTGTTTTCCATGGACTTTACAGTATCCCAGAACTTTTTGGAGTTAGAGCTACAGGATGCAAATTTCTGCTTGAAAAAGCTGGCCTTTGCTTTCCTGACTGACTGCGTGTATTGGTTCCTGACTTCCCTGAACAGTTGCATATCACGGGGGCTCTTCGATGCTATTGCAGTTCGCCACAGGATGTTTTTGTGCTGGTCGAGGGCAGTCAGGTCTGGAGTGAACCAAGGGCTATATCTGTTCTTGGTTCTGCATTTTTTGAACGGAGCATGCTTGTCTAATATGGTGAGGAAGTAACTTTTAAAGAATGACCAGGCATCCTCAACTGACGGGATGAGGTCAATATCCTTCCAGGGTACCCGGGCCAGGTCGATTAGAAAGGCCTGCTCGCAGAAGTGTTTCAGGGAGCGTTTGACAGTGATGAGGGGTGGTCGTTTGACCGTGGACCCGTGGCGGATACAGGCAATGAGGCAGTGATCGCTGAGATCTTGATTGAAGACAGCAGAGGTGTATTTGGAGGGCAAGTTGGTCAGGATAATGTCTATTAGGGTGCCCATGTTTACGGATTTAGGGTTGTACCTGGTGGGTTCCTTGATGATTTGTGTGAGATTGAGGGCATCAAGCTTAGATTGTAGGACTGCCGGGGTGTTAAGCATATCCCAGTTTAGGTTACCTAACAGAACAAACTCTCAAGCTAGATGGGGAGCGATCAATTCACAGATGGTGTCCAGGGCACAGCTGGGAGCTGAGGGGGGTCGGTAGCAGGCGGCAACAGTGAGAGACTTATTTCTGGAGAGATTAATTTTTAAAATTAGAAGTTCGAACTGTTTGGGCATAGACTTGGAAAGTATGACAGAACTTTGCAGGCTATCTCTGCAGTAGATTGCAACTCCTCCCCCTTTGGCAGTTCTATCTTGACGGAAAGTGTTATAGTTGGGTATGGAAATCTCAGAGTTTTTGGTGGCCTTCCTAAGCCAGGATTCAGACACGGCAAGGACATCAGGGTTGGCAGAGTGTGCTAAAGCGGTGAGTAAGGCAAACTTAGGGAGGAGGCTTCTGATGTTGACATGCATGAGGCCAAGGCTTTTTCGATCACAGAAGTCAACAAATGAGTGTGACTGGGGACATGCAGGGCCTGGGTTTACCTCCACATCACCCGAGGAACAGAGGAGTAGTAGGATGAGGGTGCGGCTAAAGCCTATCAAAACTGGTCGCCTAGAGCGTTGGGGACAAGGAATAAAAGGAGCAGATTTATGGGCGTGGTAGAATAGATTCTGGGCATAATGTGCAGACCAGGGTATGGTGGGGCACGGGTACAGCGGAGGCAAGCCCAGGCACTGGGTGATGATAAGAGAGGTTGTATCTCTGGACATGCTGGTCTCAATGGGTGAGGTCACCGCATGTGTGGGGGGTGGGACAAAGGAGGTATCAGAGGTACGGAGAGTGGAACTACGGGGTCCATTGCAAACCAAAACAATGATAACTAGCCTGAACAACAGTATGCAAGGCATATTGATATTTGAGAGAGACATACAATAAGGCATAAAGTGATTGCAGGTCATGATTGGGAGAGCTAGCTAAAACAGCAGGTGAGATAACAGCAGCTAGTCAGCTAACACAGCAACAGAAGGTAAAAATGGCGACGACTGGGCAGAGAGGGTCGGATTAACTACACACAGATCCTGAGTTAAGGCACAGAGCCGACAGATAAAACACAAAAAAACAGAATGGAGTACCGTGAATTAATGGACAGTCAAGCAGGCATCAGCTATGTAGCCAAGTGATCATAGTGTCCAGGGGGCAGCCGTAGATGGAGTAGTGAGGCCTCCACTAAGCTAGCCCGCGGCGTTTAAAGTTAGTAGCCCGGGGGGGTGGTCTGCTCAGACGGAGGGGGTCTGCTCAGACGGAGGCCGGTTGAGGGCACAGCGGATGGGGTATTTGTCTGCAGACCAGACGTGGTCGTGTCGACAGAGAATCCAAGCCGGATGGCGGTGGCGAAAGAGAGGTTGTGAGTTGTAGAATTGTGTTTGCTAACTGGTGCTAGCTTCGTGGGTAGTGGCTAGTCATGGGTAGCAAGCTAGCAGAAGATGGAGGTCTGTTTTTAGCCACGCCGTGCAATTCCGTCGGTAGATTAGTGAGGTTCCGTGTGGTAGAGGGGACCAATCCAATTGTCAAAATAGTTATAGTGGCCTAAGAAGATTGTTCGATAGACCTGTTCAGATAGCAGCCGATATGCTCAAGACAGCTAACGATTAGCGGGCCGCAGTTAGTATATGGACGTTCAGGTTACGTCGCGATGGAGGGGCCGGTTGAAATACTCCCTCGGGCAGATAACGTCGGTATCCCAGTCGTGAAGGCCCGGTGGGGCTACGCTAACTGCCTTGTTCAAGGGCAAATCGACAGATTTTTCATCTAGTCAGCTCGGGGATTCGAAACAGCAACCTTTCGGTTACTGGCCCAACGCTCTTAACCACTAGCCTACCATTAGTCCAACTCTAAAACTAGAGTTCCTATTGGACAAATTCAGGTCGGTCCCTCACCGTTTCGTTTTGCTTCCGTTTAAGAAACATTTTGAAACAGAATCTGCGTAGTGAATACACACCAGATATAACACTGAAAGCTACAGAAAGAGTCCAATACCGTCATTAGTTGGGCTTTTAAACGGACACTAGATGGGGTAGTTGCTCAGATTGAAATGTTTTTGTTTATCTTACGTATGCTGCACTGCAATTCAGTTTTCTTTATTGTAAACCGTCAAAGTGCTCCACTGTGGAACATGTATTTGTGTAAATAAAACCTACCCATTTATGAGTCCAAAAATGGATGTAGCAACTGCAGATTTCCCTTTACTGAAATAAATGGAAGGGGACAAAATGGTCTGGAAAAAATATATACTTCTCTCAACTTGCGTTACCCACTCCAGTCAGCAGATGGCGATATGCATCTTTCCGGCGATGCTTCCAGCGTGACATATAATCCAGTGGACAACCACCCATCGTGACACAACAACAACTTGGCTGCAGCTCAAACATGTTCATTTTTACCCCCTCAGCCCTCGCGCTAGCCATTTTCCCTAAGGGGAATCCCCACCAAAACCGGATGCAGTTTGATTGCCATCTGAAGTGGAGGTCCAATTCACAAACAAAGGTTACGTATGCTACCACGGTTATGTGAGCTATTGGATCACTCCAATATGGTATCCTTCCGCACGGCAGGATACATTCAGAGAATTTCAGATTAGTCCCGTGTATCGGGTCGTGCTGCGGCTGACCCAATTAAACAGCTGCTGCTGCACTACTTCCACCTCATGTCTTTTTCGTAGATCACAGACAAAGAGGATTGGAGTGATCCAATAGCTCAGATAACTGTGGTTACATACATAATCATCGTTATGTAACACTATATTGGATCATTCCAATATGGTATCACAATACCAGATTCATCTGTGAACTAGATAAGGGCCAGTTAGAGAGCAAAGTCCCGTCGAACTGAGCTCAGGGCAGTCATAGCTGCTATGTCCCTCCGTCCCCACTCAGGGTAGCGGAAGCAACACCCAGCACAGCCGTTCCGACCTGAGTGGCGGGGGCAACAATGACCCGATAGTACCGAGAACAAGGTGGTAAACAATACCCAACTGGCTATTGAGGGGAACTCCTTGGAGAAGTGCCTACGATATAGCTACTCCTCTAGTAGAATGCGCCTCTACAGCAGACGGCAGAGACCGGCTTGCCAGCCGATATGCTGTAGTAATAGTGTCCACAATCCAATGTGAGAGTCTTTGTATCGATAGGCTCTGGCCCAGAACTCTCTCACCATAGCAAACAAATAGCCGATCAGACTGTCGTATTGACTCTGTCTGTTTAATATAAGTGGCCAAGGCCCTGACCGGACGCTGCACACCTGGGGGGAAAAATACCCAGCTCACTCAGAGCTGCAGAAGGAGTATGTAAGGGCCGGTTCACATGTCTGTCAAACAGGACCTATGGCAAGAATGAGGGGTTAAGACCTTAGTCTGGACACTCCTCTTGTCTGGACCCATTCGGAAAAACATTCAGTGCTCACTGAAAAAGCATGAAGTTCACTCACCCTCTTTAGTGGAGGTAATAGACAACAGGAATGCCACCTGTATGGATAGGTGCTTCAAAGTCATCGACACTAGGAGCTTGAGGGCAGCTTAGCGAGCACTCACAGCACCACGTCAACGTTCCATTATGGCACCCAGCGGACCATTGCAGGACACAGACATCGAACTGCCTTCATAAATGTGGAGAGCAACGGGTAGCCAGCCATGGGTCCCTCTTGGCCTTCCTCGTGGCATGTCGAGATAGCGGCTAAATGCACTCTCATTGTGGATGCCACTCGGCCCGCATCGAGCAGTGACTGTGAAAACCGTTTGCACATGTGGCTTTCACACCAGGTAGAGAATATGCCCCACCACATTTAATATGACTTATTGGTGGAAGAGACCATGGCACTCTGCAACGTGTTCACCACATTGTCCTGGAGGCCTACACTGGTCCACTAATGCCTCTCAGAAGCCAAGCCTGAAGCTGGAGGCAGTGCAGGTCCAGATGCCACAGTGTCCCCCCCAGCCTGGAGAGAAGGTCGGGCCTCAGGGGCAGCTGCCATGGGGTCCCCGAGAGGAGAGACAACAGAAGGCTGAACCATGGTGGTATTGGCCAGCATGGAACAATCAAGAGCAGCTGGTGGCCAATCATAATGACCCTGCCTAGCGTAGCTGTGATCAGGGGAAATGGTGGGAAAACGTAAAGAGTTGTTGCTGGGCACGTTGTGAGCGAGGGCATCCAGACTCGTAGGGTCCGACATCATGAACCAGCGATGAGTGTTCTCCTGAAATGCAAACAGGTCCATCTGTGCTCTCCCGAACCTGTCCCAAAGCTGTAACACCACCTGAGGGTGTAGACTCCAGTCCCCCCCCCCCAGCAGGCCACCTCTAGAGAGCATGGCCACTGCATTGTTCAGGATCCCGTGATATGTGCTGCTCGCAGCGATGCCAAGCAGGTCTGGGCCCAAGGTAAGAGCTCCTGAGCTATTGGATCAGGAAATGCTGTCCTACCAGGTAGGGCTGGAACTGTTAAAGAGCTAGGCGAACCACACTGAGCTCTTGCACATTGATGTGTTGACCACTCGATGGGGGGCTCCAGCGGCCTCTGGCCACCATGCCTCTGAACATGGCACCTCAACCCGTCAGAGAAACTTCAGTGCACAGCAGTTCTCTGCGGTGGACTCTGATCAGGCTCACCCCCTTTAACAGGAAGGAGCAGAATAGCCACTTCGATAAGATCCTCAAACATGCACTCATGACCAACAGTTGGTTGTGTCTGTGTTGTTTGGGGTGTCAGCCATGGAGGTTGAACCAGTAGCCTGATAGAGAATGCCCAGCTGAACCAACAGTGAAGCCACCGTCAGTAGGCCGAGTAACTGTTGGCACTTGAACACAGACATGGCTCGTCCGAGCCGGAAACAGTTGATGTAGGATAGGATTTTGTTACTCTCACCTGAGGGAGACGTGACCTCATGAGAGTAGAGTCTATGGACATCCCGAGGTAGATCACCTTCCGTGAGGGGGTCAGGTGACTCTTCTCCTCGTTTAGGGTGAGGCCCAGAACTCAAATGTGGTTCAAGATGGTCCTCGTGTCCATTGTGGCCTGTTCACAGGATGGGGCAGACTAACCAATCGTACAGGTAAGACAGTTACTCCTCCAGTAGAATGTTCCACCACAGTAAAGGCAAAGGACGGCGGGCCAGCCGAAATGCTGCAGTAAGTGTCCACCATGCAATGTGAGAGTCTGGTCGGATAGGCTAGGGCCCAGAACTCTCTCACCATAGTAAACGAACAATGATAAAGCTTTCGTATTGCCTGCGTCTGTAAAAAGTAAGTGTCCATTGCCCTAGCCGGGCACAACACACTGCGGGAAGCCCCTAGTTCACCCGCAACAGTGAGAGGGGCGTATGTGGACAACTGTAATGGCCGGTTAACGTGTGTGTCAGACAGAACCCTTGGCCAGAATGAGGGGTTAGGAAGTAGGTTGACACTCCATCTGAACTCATTCAAAAACATTCCTTCAACCAGGGCTTCAACACTAGAAGACCCTCTCTCATTTATGCCTTGGGCCTGTGAGAAGCTGCCAATGCCAGTGGTAAGCATCTCAGGATGACTGCAGAGTGCAATCCTTCTTAGACGCAATCCACTGCCTGTGGGCAGGGACACCTCGCATTTCTCAAGGTGAAAAGCCCCACTGGAAATGGTAGTTTCTCTCTGTGGGAAGAAGAGATGGGTAGTGTATACCCTGCAGTGTAACAAAAGAATATGCCAACCCCAGCTACACACTGCTAAAATCCACAGTGTAATCTAGTTACTGTATGTACTGTAAAGTAGTGTAACAGAAAAACTATTGAGCACCAACCCACCTAGGCACTGTGTAAAAAACAGCAGTGAAATAGAGCATTAATGTGAGTTTCCAGGGGAAACTAGGATAGTTACTGTCTTAACTGTAAGTACAAAAGAAAACTAGTAATCCCAGCTACACACTGTGCAAGACCGCAGTGTAATAGCTGAAAAGTGAGTTTCCAAGGGAAACTAGGATACTCACTGGAAACTACACTAACCAAAAATATAAAACGCAACATGCAAAGTGTTGGTCCCATGTTTCATGAGCTGAAGTAAAAGATCCCAGAAATGTTCCATACGCACAAAAAGCTTATTTATCTCAAATTTTGAGCACAAATTTATTTACATCCCTTTCTCGTTTGCCAAGATAATCCATCCACCTGACAGGTGTGGCATATCAATAAGCTGATTAAACAGCATGATCATTACACAGGTGCACCTTTTGCTGGGGACAATAAAAGGCCACTCTAAAATGTGCAGTTTTGTCACACAACACAATGCCACAGATGTCTCAAGTTTTGAGGGAGTGAGCAATTGGCATGCTGACTGCAGTAATATCCACCAGATCTGTTGCCAGATAATTTAATGTTAATTTCTCTACCATAAATAAGCTGCCTCCAACATTGTTTTAGAGAATTTGGCAGTACATCCAACCAGCCTCACAACCGCAGACCACATGTATGGTGTCGTGTGGGCGAGCGGTTTGCCAACGTTGTGAACAGAGTGCCCCATGGTGGCGTGGGGTTATCGTAATGGCATGCATAAGCTATGGACAACGAACACAATTACATTTTATTGATGGCTATTTGAATGCGTTGAGATACCGTGACGAGATCCTGAGGCCCATTGTCGTGCCATTCATCCGTCGCCATCACCTCATGTTTCAGCATGATAATGCATGGCCCCATGTCACAATTCCTGGAAGCTGAAAATGTCCCATTGCTTCCATGGCCTGCATACTCACCAGACATGTCACCCATTGAGCATGTTTGGGATGCCCTTGATCGACGAGTACGACAGCGTTTTACAGTTCCTGCCGATATCCAGCCAGTTCGCATAGCGATTGAATAGGAATGGGAAAACATTCCACTGGCCACAAACAACAGTCTGAACTCTGTGCGAAGGAGATGTATCACGCTGCATGAGGCAAATGGTGGTCACACCAGATACTGACTGGCTTTCTGATCCACGCCCCTACCTTTATTTTAAAGGTATCTGACCAACAGATGCATATCTATATACACAGTTCATGTGAAATCCATAAATTAGGGCATAATGAATGAATTTCAATTGACTGATTTCCTTATGAACTAACTCAGTACAATCTTTGAAACTGTTGCATGTTGTGTTTATATTTTTGTTCAGTATAGCATAGTTACTGTATGTAGCCTACTGTAAAACTATAGTAAACCTGGCTGCACACTGTGATTTAAAAAAATGTGTAATAGAGCTGTCAGTTTCCAATTAAGGGATAGTTACTGTCTGTACTGTAAAGTAGTGCAATATAACTATAGTAAACACAGCTACACACTGAAACCCTCAGTGTAATAGAGCTGAGATGTGAGTTTCCATGGGAAACTATGATAGTTACTGTCTGTACTGTAAAATAGTATAAGAAAACTATTGTGTACTCTCACTCTCACTCTCTCACTCTCTCACTCTCAAAAACAACAGTGTACTCTCACTAACATAAACTCAGCCTGGAATACTGGAAAATGAAGGCAACAGTGTAATATTACTGTGTCTATAGTATACACTGCCAAATACTGTATGATAGTATAGAATGGGACCTACAGTATCAGCCTTGATCTCATACACTATCTGAAGGAGAAGAAACGTGAATGAATGTACCTTTTCCTTGTGGAAAAATTATTAAGCCAACAGTGTGATATACCATGTCTATAGTAAACATTGTGCAATACTGTATAATAGGAAAGATTACTACAGACCCAGTATCAGGCTTTGTCTCATACACCATCTGAATGAAGGACAGGAGACATGAATGCAATATTTTCTTAATCTATCCACATTGCAATGTTTTGAAATGCGGAGTTTTATTTTGAAGGTTTCCTCGTTACCATACACCCGTGACGTCATCTTTGTAGCATACTAGTCTCATCCACCTCGGTAGCTTCCTAGCCAAAATAGCCGAAAGATTCAAGCTCTTTAGACTCTTCCTGAGTATATTAGACACTGTGTTTTGAACACAATTGTCTCCTATCTACTAGTTACCCCATTTCATTTCATATTTACGTTGTTGTTAGTCAGCTTGCTGGCTCGTTAAATTAGCTCTAGCCTAGTGGCTAATAATAGCTAGCTAACATTCCCGACCATGAGCTCATTAAGCTACTCCCCTCTTGTTAAATAAGAAAGCTTCTGGACAGAGAAAGGGGGTCTGTAGCTCAACATTGTCGTGAAGGAAGAGAATAATGTCACAGTGAAGAAAGAGGTAGAGGGTGATGCTGTTACAATGAAAGAAGAGGAAGACGCGTTCATAATGAGAGGAGTTTGTTACCGTCTTAGAAGAGAAAGAGGCGCATATAGTTTTTGGAGTGTGGGAGGGGGAGATGACTATCATTTAAAGAGGAGGAAGAAGAGAAGGACAAGGTGGATGTCACAGTGAAGAAAGAGGTAGAGGGTGAGGTTGTTACAATGAAAGAAGATAACGACGTTTCTGTGAAAGAAGAGGAAGACGCGTTCATAGTGAAAGAGGAGGCTGTTACCGTCATAGAAGAGAAAGAGGCGCATGTCGTTTTTGGAGTGAAGGAGGGGGAGATGACTGTCTCATTTGAAAAGGAGATTGGAGATCTGATTATCACTAGTGAGTACTGTCTTGAAAAAAAACGGTACACAACTTGTGTGTGGTTTTAAAGGGGCAATCCGGGATTCATTACAACAACAAAATGACTGCCTTGACACTTTTGGTAAACAGCTGGGGGATGGAGAAATGTAACCACTCTCAAATTCATAAGGTCACAGCACTCTATATAAACACACACACACACACACACACACACACACACACACACACACACACACACACACACACACACACACACACACACACACACACACACACACACACACACACAGGTGGAAAAAGTACCCAATTGTCGTACTTGAGTAAAAGTAAAGATTCCTTTATAGAAAATTACTCAAGTTAAAGTGAAAGTCACCCAGTAAAAAACTACTTAAGTAAAAGTCTAAGTATTTGGTTTTAAATATACTTAAGTATCAAAAGTAAATGTAATTGCTAAAATATACTTAAGTAAAAGTATAAATCATTTCACATTCATTATATTAAGCAAACCAGATGGCACAATCTCTTGTTTTTTTTTTTAAATTTTACGGATAGCCAGGGGCACACTCCAACACTCAGACATAATTTACAAATGAAGCATTTGTGTTTAGTGAGTCTGCCAGATAAGAGGCAGTAGGGATGCACAGGGATGTTCTCTTGATGTGTGTGAATTTGACCATTTTCCTGTCCTGCTCTGCAGTCAAAATGTAACGAGTACTTTTGGGTTTCAGGGAAAATGTATGGAGTAAAAAGTACATTATTTTCTTTAGGAATGTAGTGAAGTAAAAGTAGTCAAAAATAAATTGTAAAGTACCAATACCCCAAAAAACGACTTAAGTAGTACTTTAAAGTATTTTTACTTAAGTACTTTACACCACTGCACACATATACACGACACTCTCGCGCACACAGACACAAAGTCACGCACACACATTTTAAGTTTCAAAGTGTATTTGTCACGTGCACCAGGATACAGCAGCAGGTGTAAAACAGTACAGTAAAATGTTTACTTGCAAGCTCTTTCCCAACAATGCAGTATTCAATATCAAGGTGAGAGGAAATAATATATGTAATAATATAGGTAAGAAAACACATGAGAAACACAAGAAAAAATTAAATACAAGAATTCAAGCTATATGCAGGTAAGAAGCAAACCACTTACCTAGCTAGATAACAAGCTACTGAATTAGCAAACCAAATGCACAACTGCAGAGCATTTAGCACATTTTAAACCATTAACTTAGTTATAAGCCATCTAGTTGGTAAACATTTAGTTGTGAATTCCATACTGTAACTAGATCACCTGGCGCATGCTGTGACTCAAGGCTCCGGGTCTCTGGTCATTGTGTGCTTGTAAACAAAGACGGTGTGACCAGTGAAATGAAGAATGCGATCTGCTTTATCGCCTAACGTATTGCACAAGTTTACTGCAGGTATTTACTTAAAAAGTAGCTACAAATAAATAGTTTCAACGCTATTGAAGGTATTGAAAAACCATACCGTGGATATTTCCAAATACCCCGGTATACGGTATATACCAGGGCATAAAATAAACATCTAAAAAAATCGACCCACTACTCAAATGTTTTACCAGCCCCCCAAAAATAAAAATTACGATAAAATGTATAGCAACAAAACACAAAAAAACAGACGAGCATACTTTGTTACAATGCATTCGGAAAGTATTCAGACCCCTTCTCTTTTTCCACATTTTGTTACATTACACCCTTATTCGAAAATTGATCAAATTGTTTTTTCCCCTCAATCTACACACAATACACCATAATGACAAAACAAAAACATGATTTTCGACTGATAAATAAAAAAAATATATATATAACACATTTATATAAGTATTTAGACCCTTTACTCAGTACTTTGTTGAAGCATCTTTGGAAGCGATTACAGTCACGAGTCTTCTTGGGTATGATGCTACAAGCTTGGCACACCTGTATTTGGGGAGTTTCTCCAATTCTTCTCTGCAGATCCTCTCAAGCTCTGTCAGGTTGTATGGGGAGCGTTGCTGCACAGCTATTTTCAGGTCTCTCCAGAGATGATCGATCGGGTTCAAGTCCGGCCTCTGGCTGGGCCACTCAAGGACATTCAGACTTGTCCCAAAGCCACTCCTGCGTTGTCTTGGCTGTGTGCTTAGGGTCGTTGTCCTGTTGAAAGGATGAATCTTCGCCCCCAGTCTGCGGTCCTGAGCAGGTTTTCTCCGTTAATCTTTCCCTTGATTCTGACTAGTCTCCCAGTGCCTGCCACTGAAAAACATCCCCACAGCATGATGCTGCCACCACCATGCTTCACAGTAGGGATGGTATTGGCCAGGTGATGAGCGGTGCCTGGTTTCCTCCAGACGTGACGCTTGGCATTCATGCCAAATTGTTCAATCTTGGTTTCATCAGACCAGAGAATCTTGTTTTTCATGGGTTGAGAATCCTCTAGGTGCCTTATGGCAAACTCCAAACGGGCTGTCATGTGCCTTTTACTGAGGAGTGGCTTCCGTCTGGCCACTCTACAGTAAAGGCCTGGTTAGTGGAGTGATGCAGAGATGCTTGTGAGAACCTTCCAGAAGGACATCTCCACAGAGGAACTCTAGAGCTTTGTCAGAGTAACCATCGGGTTCTTTGTCACCTCCCTGACCAAGGCACTTCTGCCCCGATTGCTCAGTTTGGCCGGGTGGCCAGCTCTAGGAAGAGTCTTGGTGGTTCCAAAGTTCTTCCATTTAAGAATGATGGAGGCCACTGTGTTTATGGGGACCTTCAATGCTGCAGAAATGTTTTGGTACCCTTCCCCAAATCTGTGCCTCGACACAATACTGTCTCGGAGCTCTATGGACAATTCCTTCGACCTCATGCCTTGGTTTTTGCGATGACATGCACTGTCAACTGTCATACCTTATGTAGACAGGTGTGTACCTTTCCAAATCATGTCCAAACAATTTAATTTTCCACAGGTGGATTCCAATCAAGTTAGAAACAGAAACAGAAACATCTCAAGGATGATCAATGGAAACAGGATGCACCTGAGCTCAATTTTGAGTCTCATAGCAAAGGGTCTGAATACTTATGTAGGTAAGGTATTTCAGTTTTCAATTTAACTCATTTGATCATTTAAAAAAAATATTTAAGCCAGTTTCCTGCAATTCTACAAATTTCTCCATAAAGCTAAGAGAAATTGTTAACATTTTAAAGCTAATTTCCTGCAGTTCTATGCATTTCGCCATAGCTAATGCAGTGTTATTTTGCGCAAGAATAATAACAAAATCAATACTGCTAAATTAATTGTTTTTTGAATTATCAGTTCTCCCTGACAGTCTAGCTTTTATTTTGATGATTGTTGTATTAGAAGTTAAAATTATTTGTTGGGTTAGGTAAGAAAATAAATAGATTACTGTTGTTAGAAGCTACTGCATTGCAATTGGTATATAAAAAAAAACTATAAAATCCATAAATGATGAAACTGTGGAACCCAAAAAGAAGTGTTACTGGTTTTCAATAACTAGTTAAATGATTTGATGAATTAAGTGCTGAAGAAGAAATGTAGCATTATAACAACTACATGCTCAGGGGGTTCACCTTAGGTGTCCCGCAGTCAGACCATATTGTGGGCTCGATCAGGAAACCACAGAGGAGCTTGAGGGTAACTGTAAAAAACACACAAAAGGAGCACTGAATGACAAAGTGCTGAACCCCTGCTTTCAGCTAAGAATTAATTTCATGAAATTAGTCTTAGCTGACACCCTATACTTAGCGAGTGTGACTCACCCGTGAGGCTGTTGTCTGGTCAACTAGAAAGGGAGGACCAGCCGCCATTATACCCCGTGGCTGAACGTATTCAGCGTGAAAGGCGAGATAACGCGTAGTAAGAGCCAGGCCACGCTAAAATAGTGCAGAGCAGACTATTAATAAATAATGGATTGCTCATTTGGTGTTGTACACAAAAAATAGCCCCTACTGACGCATAGTATATCTTGTCACAAACTACACATAAAGTGTTAACAGTAGGAAGGAGTGAGCTAACCTCTTTGGCAAGTAGAGATAGACAGAGAGGGGTGATCTGAGTTGATAAAGTGGAGCCCAGGGCTTAACTGCTAACTCAGCCTAGGGTAGGAAGACAAGAGGCTCATACCGCAGGATACAATCATATCAGGCCGTGTCTACACTTTGACACGTACATGCAACTTCTGCTATCCGAATACGAAGATCACATTGAAAAGACAGGTCTAGATGCACAAAAGTTGCTTTGTGGTTTGATTGTGTTCAGATCTGTCCGACCACCTCAGGAGGGGGTCAGGGACTCATTTTGTGCAGATTTCTCCTCAGTCTGGATGCAATCAGGCTACCAAAAGTGCATACAGTGGGAGACGTCATCAGCACTCTGCCCACAAGTCTCCAGAAAAAGTGTGTTTTGGGACCAAGGCACCTTTTCATTGGAGGAAATACGTTCCTAACGTGATAGTATTTAGATGCTAACCCATTTGCAATTATTTCGCTTGCTGGCTATATAGCTACAGTAGTTAGCTACTGCCATCAAGTTGTGTTATTTCACATTTTGTGTTACAGCCTGAATTCAAATATCGTACCCCGAAGACATGCTAACCTTTCCCTATTACCATAACAGGAGAGGTTAGCATTTTTGGGTGGGGTATGATATTGTGCGTCTAACTTTCTCACTCATCATTATTCACGATTCATTTAGGACTATCCGTAATTATGGTAGCATTCACATTAATGTATACTGACCAAAATATAAACGCAACATGTAAAGTGTTAGTCCCATGTTTCATGAGCTGAAATAAAATATCCCAGAAATTTCCATACGCACAAAAAGCATATTTTTCTAAAATGTTGTAAATAATTGTTTTTACATCCCTGTTGGTGAGCATTTCTCCTTTGCCAAGATAATCCATCCACCTGACCGGTGTGGCATATCAAGAAGCTGATTAAACAGCATGATCATTACACAGGTGCACCTTGTGCTGGGGACAATAAAAGGCCACTCTAAAATGTGCAGTTTTGTCACACAACACAATGCCACAGATGTCTCAAGTTTTGAGGGAGCATGCAATTGGCATGCTGACTGCAGGAATGTTCACCAGAGCTGTTGCCAGATAATTTAATGTTAATTTGTTTACCATGAGCCATCTCCAACCTCGTTTTAGAGAATTTGGCAGTACATCCAACCAGCCACACAACTGCACACCATGTGTAAATACACCAGCTCAGGACCCCCCCCACCCCACATCTGGGTTCTTCAGCTACGGGATCGTCTGACACCAGCCACCCGGACAGCTGGGGGGGGACTGGCTACCAACTGGGTGTGCCTATAACCTCCCAGGCCCACCCATGGCTGCGCCCCTGCCCAGTCATGTAAGATCCATAGATCAGGGCTTAATTTATTTATTTCAATTGACAGATTTCCTTATATGAACTGTAACTCAGTCAAATTGTTGAAATTGTTGCATGTTGTGTTTATATTTTAGTTAAGTATAGAAACATTCTATTCTTATTTACAATAAAAGTGAATCCAAAATGACACTACATTATTTACCATTCATTTCTATTCGGCACACAATAATCTAAAACACAACCAAAACAAACAACAAATACATCTAAGTTTTGTAGAGTCACAAGCTTGATGTAATCACTGCATGCTAGGAATATGGGACCAAATTCGAAACTTTTGACTACGTTAATACACACCAATACTTTTGGTCCCCTAAAATGGGAGGACTATGTCGCGAAAGCGCTGTAATTTCTCTACACTTCACCCGATATGGATGAAAATACCCTCAAATTAAAGCTGACAGTCTGTACTTTAACCTCATAGTCATTGTATCATTTCAAATCCAAAGTGCTGGAGTGCAGAGACAAAACAACAACACGTGTCATTGCGATGATCCACTATAGTCAGGTAAGGGTCTTTGCCTGCTGTTTTGGCATTCAGCATCAGACGTTTTGCCGTCTTATTTGATTTTTTTTTACCTTTATTTAAGTAGGCAAGTCCGTTAAGAACAAATTCTTATTTTCAATGACGGCCTAGGAACAGTGGGTGAACTGCCTTATTCAGGGGCAGAACGACAGATTTTCACCTTGTCAGCTCAGGGATTCGATCTCGCAACCTTTCAGTTACTAGTCCAACGCTCTAACCACTAGGCTACCTGCCTCCCCTTAACGGATGACTATGCTTTCCCGTTACTTTGAGGGTAATCAGGTGACGAGGTCTTGTGTTCGAATTCCTACAGTTCACCGAATCTTTTGAAATCATGGGAGGAATAGTGAGGTCCATTATCAGAGAAACAGACGTCTGGTATCCCTTGCAAAGTGTGATTTAAGGTTGCGGATCACAGTAGTGGACAGGTAAGTAGTCAATTTCCCAGAAGTTGGAAAGTAATCAGATAATCTCTGTTGTCAAAGGTTAACAGGTCTGTGCCTATCTTTTCCCATGGTCGGCTAGGCAGCTCATGTGGACAAAGTGTCTCTTTTTGTTATTTTGCATCCTGCAGACGTCACACTTTTCTATGAATGTCCTAACCTGTTCGTTCATGCCTTACCAGTATACACATTATCTTGCCCTCCTGAGGCATCCTTCAATCCCAATGTGAGAAAAGTGAATCCGGTTAGTTATTTCACCTCTGAGTGTGTCTGGAATAGCTGCTCTTTCTCCTCTGAATATGATTCCAACTTGAACACTCAGTTCGTCTTGAAATGAGTAGTAGTGTATGACATCTTTCTGTGTATCCATTTTCTTCTTTGGCCATCCCGACTGAATGGTCTGTGTCAGTGTCTGCATTTTCTTGTCTTTTGTGGTTTCAGAGCGACTAGCTTTGAGCCTCTCCTCTGAGATGTGTAGGTATTGGGCCACAATGCTTTCAATTATTTCAGCTTCAACTGATCCTTCTGTGGTACTTCCTGGTAAGTATGCTCAGCTCAGAGTATCGGCAAGCAACATGTCCTTCCCAGGAACATATGTAACCTCAATGTTATACAGTGGGGAGAAGAAGTATTTGATACACTGCCGATTTTGCAGGTTTTCCTACTTACAAAGCATGTAGAGGTCTGTAATTTTTATCATAGGTACACTTCAACTGTGAGAGACGTAATCTAAAATTCAGAAAATCACATTGTATGATTTTTAAGTAATTCATTTGCATTTTATTACATGACATAAGTATTTGATACATCAGAAATGCAGAACTTAATATTTGGTACAGAAACCTTTGTTTGCAATTACAGAGATCATACGTTTCCTGTAGTTCTTGACCAGGTTTGCACACACTGCAGCAGGGATTTTGTCCCACTCCTCCATACAGACCTTCTCCAGATCCTTCAGGTTTCGGGGCTGTCGCTGGGCAGGCAATACGGACTTTCAGCTCCCTCCAAAGATTTTCTATTGGGTTCAGGTCTGGAGACTGGCTAGGCCACTCCAGGACCTTGAGATGCTTCTTACGGAGCCACTCGTTAGTTGCCCTGGCTGTGTGTTTCGGGTCGTTGTCATGCTGGAAGACCCAGCCACGACCCTTCTTCATTGCTCTTACAATTTCCTTTGGAACATTTCAGGTGCCGGGCTAATCCCCATCGGCATCTTCAACCATCTGTACCTGCCACACGGTGTAGAGAATGTTGTCAGATAGCTTGACTCTTCTTCTAGCTGTATGTGCCAGAAACCATTCTTGACGTCACACACTGTGAATACTCTTTCTTTTAAAAAGGTCCAGTAAGAATGCATCTATAGAGGTAGAGGAAAGTGACTTCTCTTTAGTGCCTTGTTCAATGGTCTGGGGTCTATACATATTCTCAGTTTACCATTTGGTTTCTTCACAATCACAAGGCTGCTTATCCAATCGGGTTCTTTTCTCCACCGGTGTAATAATCCTCCTGTCCTGAAGGCTGCTCTGCCTTCTTTCAATGGCTTCATCATTGCGACTGGAACTCTTCTTTTAGGTAGTTTCACTGGCTCCACCTTGTGGTCAATCTGGATTTTGTAGTTTCCTATCGTCTCCTGTGAAGACAAATGAATATGAACTTTTTATGTTCTCCATAGTCCATTGAACATCTGTGTCCGTAACCCTCTGTCACAATGCTATCCACAGCAACAAAAAAAAGAAAAGTAAACTGCCATTTTACTAGGTTCATGGCCTGAACTGCTTTACTTCCTAGTATCGGCACTCTAGACAGGCGGCACAGTATCTTGTTTCGTGAATTTCTCAGTTGAATCTTGTATTTGCCCAGTGGCTGTAGTGTGCTCTTGCTGTACATCACTAGGATTTATTGGGAAAATATTGCAGCTTGCTCCACAATCTAACTGGAATCTCACAAGTTCTTTGACAGTGATCATTTGCCGAAAATAACTGACTAGGTCTCTCGTCTGTAGTAACACTCAGAATATCCTCATCTGTCTCTCACGTCATGCACTCATTTTCCTTTCCCTTGCTTTGACATGCACTTTGCAGCAAAACGATTGTCCTTCCCACACTTTTTACACTGCTTCCAAAAGCTGGCCATTTGTTTTTATTCCTCTCATGTGTTTTCCCACATAATTTGCATGAGATTGGATACTAGTCCTTTTCTTTATTTGTTGTATGTTTTATTGCATGGACTTCCTCAACTGTATTACCTTGAATTGTTTTACTGTTATTACTTGACAACTCGGCAGATCTACATATCGGCATACATTTGTCTGTCAGGTTATCCTCTCTTAGCAGTCTCTCTCTAAGATGAAAGTTGCATGGATCAACGAGTCTTTAATATCACCGAAATTGCATGTACTGGCTAGCGTTTTAAAATCTGTCACATATTTATCAATACCTTCATCAGTTCCTTGACCTCTCAACAGTCTCATTCAATTTTGGGTTGCAATGCGTGTCAAACGCCTCAATAAACTGGTTCACTGACGACCTCGCGGACATTGAACACGTCATTGTCTCACACAGCTTCCTACCACTCTCTCCAATGAGATGGTAGAAAAGTTTCACTTTCACGGTCTCCTCCGCATCCTCTAGTGTAGTAAGAACCAGGTAGAGTGTCAACTCCTCTTTCCACGATGTCCAGCTCTTCGCCAGGTTGTTGGTGGTTTTAATCCAAGCGCGCTTTCCATCTTGCAACGTGGTTTCTCTCTGCGTCACCCGTTTAGGTGGCCTTCTTGCTATATAGCTACATAGCTCACTGTTGGCGAGTCACTTCCAAGTTTGCTACTCACAGCCTCTCGACGGCGAAAGTCATTTTCCTGCCGACAAGTTCGTCTCCGCTGTCACCATATTTCATATCTGTTCTGTCTCTTAGACTTTTCAGATAGGACGGTTAAAGCATTTCAGCTGCTTAACTATTGTTTATTATTAACAATCAACATCTCATCATCAATAGAGACGCTGGTCACTGCAGTAGAACGGTATGAGCGAGTGTTGCACACATTAGTGTCCCCACTGCAACACATAACAATACTATTGTTACACCTACCACACAGAATATAAAGATATATGTGGTCATATACAAATGTAAGCAAGTTTTGAAATGATTGTTTTAGTCAAATGTTATATCTGTTTGATCAATTTGCAGTCTACAAATTATTAGTAATTATTCAAGACAAAATCTGCCCTGATAGCCTATATCATTAATTTGAAAGTCCCACAATTTATGAATTCTTGATATTGGCTTTAAAGGGGCATTCTACTGAAATTCTAGGTTCGCGCGGAGCAATTTTGTCAAGTCGGAGACCATCGTTCGTCTCTGCCTTTTAAAGTGTGTTACATTATAACGATTTAACAATTGTCAGACTGCATTAACTTTACAAAAACCAAGTGTTCAAAGTTCTTCTTTTTTTTTTTTACTGCAGTCAATTGCAAGTTTCTGCATTTGCTCTTCACCAGCTTCATCCTGCAGCCATCACCTGCATTGTGGGAGGATGTATTGTCAACCAATCATTAGGGTGTTGAAGTTTGACCCACGCGACTGTGCCCAAAAGACGTGACTGAAACAGGAGCTAACTTTGCCGCGATTCATGTACAGTGGATAAATACAAATTGAATGTGATATTTGGGGCTCTCTCTCACCAATTGATTGTACAATGTAGGCTACACACATTATTTCAGTGTGTGAGTGAGTGTGTAATATGGGGTTGGAGATGTTTATTTCGAAATTGTTTTATAAACAATGTCAATTACGTCAACACTGCCATGCTGATCTGAGTCTTGCTGTTGGAAAACCACAGCCGTGTCAGACTTGACTGTCGCAAATGCATCTCCCTGACTTTATTCGTCGACTTTTATCTACAGTCCGCTGCTTTTGTCTTACAACTCAAACCCCTACACTTACGTGTTTTTTAAAAATAATTTAGGAATTGTTAAAGCCACACTCTGTAAGATTTCTACCCCATCAAAGAGTGGGCCACCAACAGACCTTTATTAACAATGGATCAAATGTATCCAATGACATTGACTGACATGTTTCTTAATATCTATTATTATAGAGATCTGCTCAGCCTTAAAACATGAAATACCATGAGAGCAAGATTAGATTTGAAACTCTTTATTATTATGATGGCCCGCAAGTTAACATTTTGTATTATGAAATGTTGTGAAGCTTTGCCTGGGGTTATTGAGTGATCTGGTCTGGATTAGACCTCATAGGAAAACAGTTCATTCAGGTCTCTGTTTATATAAAGTGAAGCCGGTTCAGAAGGGAAACCCGAGTGCTGGTATCAGCTGATCACATGAGCAGAGATTGCACCAAAGTATTTCTGCTATGCCAACCCCACCCCAGCTTCACACCTGTTTGGCTGGAGTAGCTTAGAGAAGCTAGCTAGCTAGGCTAACTGGAGTAGCCTAGAGAAGCTAGCTAGCTAGGCTAATTGAGGCGACATGCTGTGCTTTCTCCCCAACCCGATTCAGATAAAACAACAGCCTCGTTGTAGCCTACCTACTCCTTTTAATTCCATCATTTTATTCCATCTTGCATTGCATTAGTGAACTCTCACTTCACTTGCTACACATTGAGCTGCTTTGATTGGCCAAAATAAACATCAAGCTACACGTGTGAAGGCTACGGCTACAATGAAAAGGTAATGTAAATGTCATAGTATGTCCTTTTATGTAACAATGTCAGATGGATATCTTCATTTAATTTAGAAAACTTTTCAGTGTTAAAATATGTCACCTTTTTGTTGTTGCAAAAATGAATGCTCACAAGTATTCAAATACTAACATCCGTTCGGATATTAGAGTATTCGAATACCGTGCACATCCCTAGTCAAGACCTAATGTATTGTTCCTCTTTCATAATAAATGGTTAAACAAATGTGTAGTGTTTCCTTTCTGAACTAAATTCTCGATTTGTCTTTGGCAGGAGAGGGACCAGACTCTCGTCCTGACAGCGGGAAGAGTCCCTCAGAGGAACCACAGCCAGCGATATCCAAACCAGCAATACCACACCACTGCTCCCAATGTGGAAAGAGTTTTAAGTGGTTATGGAAGCTGAAAAAGCACGAGAGAACACACACAGGAGAAAGGCCTTACCACTGCTCTCAGTGTAGAAAAACTTTTACCCAGTTAAGGAGTCTGAAAGAACATAAGAAAATACGCACAGGAGAGAAGCCTTACCACTGCTCCATGTGTGGAAAGAGTTTTTCCCGGCCAGAGGACCTGAAAACGCATGAAAGGACACACACAAGTGAGAAGCCTTACCACTGTTCCCAGTGTGGAAGGCATTTTAAGTGGTTAGGGAGTCTGAAGGAGCATAAGAAAATACACACAGGAGAGCAGCCTTACCATTGTTCCTTGTGTGGAAAGAGTTTTACCCAGTTAGGGAACCTGAAAAGGCATGAGAGACCAGACACTCACGATGATAACAGGAAGAGTCCCTCCGATGAACCAGACCCAGAGACGTCCAAACCAGCGAGACGACACCACAGCTCCCAGTGTGGAAAGAGTTTTACTGAGTTGTGGAACCTAAAAGTGCATAAGAGGACACACACAGGAGAAAAGCCTTACCATTGCTCCCAATGCTGAAATAGTTTTAGGTGGTTAGGTAACCTGAAGGAGCATGAGTGAACACACACAGGAGAGAAGCCCTACCACTGCTCTCATTGTGGAAAGAGTTTTACCCAGTCAGGGGACCTGAAAAGGCAGGAGAGAACGCACACACAGGAGAGAAGCCCTACCATTGTTCCCACTGTGGAAATTGTTTTAGGTGGTTAGGGACCCTGAAGGAGCATGAGAGAATATGCACAGGAGAGAAGCCCTACCACTGCTCCCAGGGTGGGAAGACATTTTCTCGATTAGGGTACCTGAAAAGACACATGAGAATTGAGAAGCTACAGTTGAAGTCGGAAGTTTACATACGCCTTAGCCAAATACATTTAAACTCCTGACATTTAGTACAAGAGGGGACTGAGCACGCACCCATGAGGGGCCCCCATGTTGAGGATCAGCGTGGCAGATGTGCTGTTACCTACCCTTACCACCTGGGGGCGGCCGTCAGTAAGTCCAGGATCCAGTTGCAGTTGGAGGTGTTTAGTCCCAGGGTCTTTAGCTTAGTGATGAGCTTTTGAGGGCACTATGGTGTTGAACACTGAGCTGTAGTCAATGAATAGCATTCTCACGTAGGTGTTCCTTTTGTCCAGGTTGAATAGGGCAGTGTGGAGTGCAATAGAGGTTGCATCATCTGTGGATCTGTTGGGGCGGTATGCAAATTAGTGGGTCTAAGATTTCTGGGATAATGGTGTTGATGTGAGCCATGACCAGCCTTTCAAAGCCCTTCCTGGCTACAGACGTGAGTGCTATGGGTCGGTATTCATTTAGGCAGGTTACCTTGGTCTTCTTAGGTACATGGTGGTCTGCTTGAAACATGTTGGTATTACAGACCCGGTCAGGGAGAGGTAGAAAATGTCAGTGAATACACTTGACAGTTGGTCAGCGCATGTTCGGTGTACACGTCCTGGTAATCCGTCTGGCTTTGCGGCCTTGTGAGTGTTGACCTGTTTAAAGGTCTTACTCACATCGGCTACGGAGAGCGTGATCACACAGTTGTCCGGAACAGCTGGTTGCTTGCCTTGAAGCATACATAGAAGTCATTTAGCTCATCTGAGCTCGTGTCACTGGGCAGCTTGCGGCTATGCTTCCCTTTGTAGTCTGAAACAGTTTGCAAGCCCTGCCACATCCGACGAGCGTCGGAGCCGGTGTAGTAGGATTCAATCTTAGTCCTGTATTGACGGTTCGTCGGAGGGCATAGCGGGATTTCTTATAAGCGTCTGGGTTAGAGTCGCGCTCCTTGAAAACGACAGCTCTACCCTTTAGCTCAGTGCGGATGTTGCCTGTAATCCATGGCCCCTTTGGGGTACATACCCCCACTAGTAGTAGCAGCTAGCTAACGTTAACAGGATCCAAACATAAACATAAAAAAACAATACAATCATTTAATTGGCAGATTCATTTAAAAAAAAAAATCACAGTTGGATATACCCATATAAACACACACATCACCATAGCTACCAAGGACAGTGGGATTGAACTTCGGGAAAAGTGGGAATGGGGTGGGGATCTGCAGCAAAGGCTATGAGCTGGTGGCTGGGGCGCCAGAGGGCGGCAGCCAATTGCCAAAATGCCGCCCCAAATTCAATTGCCGCCGTAGGCAGCCGCCTAATATGAGGACCGGCCCTGCATGGGAGAGATCGCATTTGTAAAATGATGTATCGTTTCAAATGTCGTAGAGACAGACTGGTAGGTTTATACAACCCCCAACTGTTGCAAACCAAATAGTAGCATGGAAAATGTATTTGAAGACAATTTCTTCCAAAGGGAGATAAAGATTATGAATTTCCTGCATGGGCTGCAGGACAGTGGAATTATGACATTAACACGTCATGGCATTTTGTGGGACATGGCATAACTCCAGTATATCAACCAATCAGGATCCAGGATCCAAACCACCCATTTGATTTAAGAAATAAGGCACAAGAGGCAGTGCTGTATCGTGAATAGAGTCACAGATAAATGGCGTTGTTCGTCAACCCATTTACCTGTGACTATATTCATGATATAGCACTGCCTCCTTTGCCTTTATGCTTTTTTTATAGAACGGGTGGGTCTAATGCTGATTGGTTAAAACCACATTCCAGCCTGTGTCTATTCCACAAGTTACCACTGGCTAAATATATGACGTTAAAATGCCTATTTACTCTCTTCCATCTGACTGCTCAATCCACTGTCTCATCAGCCCAGCCAGAAATTGTATCAACTTGATCTCCACTATAAAAAAAACATCTAGACTTTTTTTAGACTAACATTTAGTTTTCAACGGTGGAGATTTGTACGAAAGAGCACATTTTCTATGCCAGGTGAAATCTCCCTTCATTAGCTCATTGTTATGGATGTATCCAAATAAATTTCACTAGAAAATAGCTTAAACATTTACATTTTAGTCATTTAGCAGAAGCTCTTATCCAGAACGACTAACAATACTTTTTTCGTAAACAAATGCAGCTACTTTGTTGTTATTCTGGCTGCACTGTTTGATGTGACTAAGTTAGCTGTAGTTGGTTAGCTAACAAGCAAGGGATAAGAACGTTGCCAGCCCTCAACATTTAGAACGAACGAATGGGTCGTGTCCATAAAAGGAACAAAAACAGTTAACGACTGGGTCGCGTCTCTGGCAACCGAACTGATAGAATTGTTGTACCATTCGTCCACCGCCATCACCTCACATTTCAGCATGATAATGCACACCCCCATGTTTGAAGGATCTGTACAAAATTCCTGTAAGGTGAAAATGTCCTAGTTCTTCCAAAGCCTGCATACTCACAAGACATGTCACCCAGTGGCAGTGATGAAAAAAGCACCCAATTGTCATACTTGAGTAAAAGTAAACATACCTTAACAGAAAATGACTCAAGTGAAACTCACCCAGTAAAAAAACGACTTCAGTAAAAGTCTAAAAGTATTTGGTATTAAATATACTTAAGTATCAAAAGTAAATCTAATTGCTCAAATGTACTTAAGTATCAAAAGTAAAAGTATAAATCCTTTCAGAAGACGGTCACATTTTCTAGTTTTTTATTTTATTTTACGGATAGCCAGGGGCATGCTTTAACTCTGACACAATTTACAAACTGAAGCATATATTTAGTGAGTCTGCCAGACCAGAAGCAGTAGGGATGACCTGGGATGTTCTCTTGATAAGTGTGTGAATTAGACAATTTTCCTGTCCTGCTAAGCATTCAAAATGTAACGAGCACTTTTGGGTGACAGTGAAAATGTATGGAGTAAAAGTACATCCTTTTCTTTAGGAATGTTGTGAAGTAAAAGTTGCCAAAAATATTAAAAGTATTAAAAATATTAAAATACTTAAGTACTTTACACCACTGCCCAGTGGAGGCTCCCGAGGGGAGAACGGCTTATAATAATGGCCCCGAATAAGGCCCGGAAAGTATTTGATGCCGTTCCACTGATTCCGTTCCAGTCATTACCACAAGCCCATTCTCCCCAATTAAGGTGCCACCAACCTCCTGTGATGTCACCCATTAACCATGTTTAGGATGCTCTGGATCGACGTGTACGACAGTGTGTTCCAGGTCCCGCCAATATCCAGCAACTTCGCACAGCCATTGAAGACGCGTGAGACAACATTCCACAGGCCACAATCAACAGCCTGATCATCTCTATGCAAATACCCATAAAACCTAGAGGTCAAACAGGGAAATGTTTCCAATCGTTTTTCCACCATTCATTTTTTCCATAGGGGAATTTAGAAATACTTCAAATAAGGGTTGTGCTTTGTGTAGGCTTACCCTGGCATGATGTTTTGATAACCATGTAAATCTGTCTAGGACAAGGTGACTTTTATCAATATATTCACTTAGTTTTCAGATTTGGCCTATATCCCTGTTATTTTTAGACCTGATTAGCTAGCTGTACCACCCAAATACTGTAAACCTGATCTGCTGCTATACAGACCTATTGATACAGTATTTGTACTTTATTACTGACAAAAGAGCAAACAATTTTTATAAAAAAGTGAAACTGCTCCTTGCCTCTATAAATGAAGAAAAACCTAAGTACATTCTCTATATTACACAACCATTATATCCAAACATTCTTAAACATTTTGCCTAATGAATGTGACCCAGTCTTGCAGGGACTTGTAGTTGGGCTGGGGTCTGAACTGAGTGTGTTGAGTAGTTTGTGTGGAGGCTTGGCCAGCTCTCCGTCAGTGAACTTGTCAGGGAGGAGTAGGTAGCTGGACTGGAGCTGTTCCATTAACCTCTAATTCCTCCCAAACCCGGATCCCGGAGCACCCCATCAGTAAAAAAGCTGACTAGCATAGCCTAGCATAGCGTCACAAGTAAATACTAGCATCTAAATATCATTAAATCACAAGTCCAAGATACCAGATGAAAGATACACATCTTGTGAATCCAGCCATCATTTCTGATTTTTAAAATGTTTTACAGGGAAGACACAATATGTAAATCTATTAGCTAACCACGTTAGCAAAAGACACCACTTTTTTTACTCCACCAGTTTTTTACTCCATCAGTAGCTATCACAAATTCGACCAAATAAAGATATAAATAGCCACTAACCAAGAAACAACTTCATCAGATGACAGTCTGATAACATATTTATTGTATAGCATATGTTTTGTTAGAAAAATGTGCATATTTCAGGTATAAATCATAGTTTACCATTGCAGCCAGTAATCACAACTCTCACCAAAGCGACTAGAATAACTACAGAGAGCAACGTGTATTACCTAATTACTCATCATAAAACATTTCTTAAAAATACACAACGTACAGCAATTGAAAGACACAGATCTTGTGAATCTAGACAATATTTCAGATTTTCTAAGTGTTTTACAGCGAAAACACAATATAGCGTTATATTAGCTTACCACAATAGCAAACATCACAACAGCATTGATTCAAGCCAAACACAGCAATAATGTATAAACCACCAAAAGATATTAATTTTTTCACTAACCTTCTCAGAATTCTTCAGATGATAGTCCTATAACATCATATTACACAATGCATATAGAGTTTGTTCGAAAATGTGCATATTTAGCGGCACAAATCGTGGTTATACAATGAGAAAAGTAGCCAAGCTGCAAAGAAAATGTCAGGAGAAATCTTGGGAAAGGCACCTATTCTAATCGAAAACTATTCATAAACTTGACTAAAAAATACAAGTTGGACAGCAAATGAAAGATAAATTAGTTCTTAATGCAATCGCTGTGTTAGATTTTTAAAATTAACGTTACTGCGCAATACAGCGTGCGCTAAAGCGAGACCGCTCCATAATTCATGGCGGAATTATTATTTGACATTTGTCAACATAAGTACGAATTAACAGCATAAAGACTGCTTACTATTAGCTGAGCTTCCATCAGAATCTTGGGCAAGGTGTCCTTTCTCCAGAACAATCGTCTTTTGGTTGAAAGATCTCCTCTTCTCCTGTCGAAATAGCAGCTAACGATAGCCACCCACTGGAGAGGTGTCCAACTCGTGAAAGCGCATGACAAAGAAATCCCAGAAAATCGCAATAAACTGCTATAAACTGCTATAAGTCGGTTTAAATTAACTACCTTATGATGTCTTTAACACCTATAACGAATAAAAACATGACCGGAGATATAGAACTACTAAAACGAAAGCGTTTGCAGGACGCCGGTACTTCCGTTCCACGGTCTATATATAGGGTCCCAGATTGCGCAATCCACTCCATTCAAATTCTCCCCGCTTACTGACATCTAGAGGAAGACGTATGCAGTGCATGTAGCCCGATGGCTTACATGGGGACTTATAAACTGACCTCAGAACAGGGACCTCGATTTCTGAAATCTCACTCCCTGACAGGAAATGTGCTGCAGAATGAGTTCTGTTTCACTCAGAGAAATAATTCAAACGGTTTTAGAAACTAGAGAGTGTTTTCTATCCAATAGTAATAAATGCATATTGTACGAGCAAGAATTGAGTACGAGGCAGTTTAATTTGGGAACTCATTTTTACAAAGTCGAAATGGCGCCCCCATAGGCTCAAGAGGTTTTAAGGTGATCAAACTGTGGAAACTATCCAGCAACTCCATGTGCATCAGCACCACCTCTTCTGGACCCCCTGACTGCTGAAAGAGGGGTAGGTATATGATATGTCTCTTTTAGAAGTAAAAAAAAAAAAAAAAAAAGATTCTCAATGAGAATAACCAGTATAAATAAATATTAAATTCAATATTTGACTGACTCTAATTAGTGTTTTACATTCAGCTGAATCCCAAATACGAGGGCTACCTACACCACTACACCCAGGAAGTGCTCCAATGCATCCTGGGATACATGCAGGAGGCCTCATAGACCATCAGGAAGGAACAGGAGGGTGACCAGGATGATGATGTCAGAGGTCAAGCCAGGCACTGCCACCACTGTGGGCACCAAAACAAACTGCAACAGAGGAGCAGGCCAAAACTTCAGAAATCTCACTTGGTCAAACAAGCAGTAAGAGAAAGAGTGACACAGAGGCAGGCCAAGGAGTCAGTATCGGCAGCCGAAAACGGGAAACCTCTCACCCAACCCAAGAGGAAGTCCTCCAGTGACATCACTGTAGCGCCAAAATTCGAAGGCGAAGAAGAGGGGGAGAAGAAGCAGGAAGAAGAAGGAAAGCGACGTGGAGGGGAAAGGAGAGGTGGCCCCTAAAGAGTCAGAGGTGAAGAAGAGGCCCAAGCTGAGCTGGCTGTCCTCAGGGAAGCAGCCCAGTATCTTCTCTAAGTTCATGAGCATGAGATGGATTAGCTGCCACACAGGAGGGAAGACAGAGACAGCCAAACCTGACCAGGAGGAGACGCAGAGTAACCAACCTCAGGAGAACGGTGGGGAACACAGGAAAAACTCTCGGGAGAAGGTAACAGAGGAAGCGGAGGAGAAAGCTAAAAGTGAAAGTGAGGTCAGAGTCGAGTACATGTCGTTGGAAATCCACTTCATCGACCGTGTCCTGTCTGTCGCATTTTTTTGTACCCTTGCTTTAGCCATTATGTTTTGTCTATTACTGTGTTGAATCCGGACTCTGCTCTTTCCCTCTCCCCTGTCCAGAGTGCCTGGGTGTGGACCTGATGGAGCGTTTGTTCCAGGGCCTTCTGGTGTTGAGGACACGCTGTCTGAAATGTGAGTGTCACGCTGAGAGCAGAGAAGACTTCCAGGACATCAGTGTCCCAGTGCAGGCGGACGAACAGGGTGTTATTGTGTGTACACACACTCACACAGGGTTCTTGTTTAATACGGCAATCGTGCAGCCTAGTGACTGTACTATACACACACACACAAGTTAGCACACGGTCACACATACATGAACAGTCACCACTTAAACAAGCTGTTTCAAAGATCAGCCCAAGCAACAGTCTCCACAATGTATATCCTCTCATATTACAACCATCTCACTCTAACCCCTCTGCTCTGCTCTGCTCTCCACCCCTCCAGTCCCCCAAGCTGGAAACTCTGAAGTGGGCCATCTCCCAGTTTGCCTCAGTGGAGAGGATCGTAGGAGAGTACCTCTGTGAGATCTGCCACCACTACACTGAGGCTGAGAGGAGTCTGCCGTTTGATAAAACCCCCCAGGAGGTCGTCACCGTCCACCTCAAGTGCTTCTCCGTCCTTTATAATGCCCTCTGTCTCAAGTCTGCTTGGTTTTGCTCTTACTCTAGTTACAGTGGATGAATACTTTGTCACTTACATACAACATCAACACACAATCAGATATGATATAACACAGAAGCGCAACACCATATTATACAACAGTACTTGGTAAGCTGATCTGAGGGAAAAAGGAAGGTGTAAGGTTCAGTGTGTGTTAAAATTAGTTCAGTGTTTGTTTTACAACCATCTTTGTAACCTCTGTGTCTCAAGCTACTCAGCATGTGTAAACTGACGCTCTCTCTCTCTGTGTTGTTCAGGATGGACCCGTACGCCGGCCTCTCAAAGGTGAACACCCCCCTACTGACCCCTTTCAAGTGCTCTCTGGAGGAGTGGTGCATGCACCTCTCAGCCACCGGAGGGCAGCACTACCAGCTGTTTGCTGTGGTCATTCACAGCGGTGTCACCCTCTCCAGCAGACGGTACACCACCTACTTCAGGATGATGGACCTCAAGGACACCAAGGTCCGTCTGCCCGAGGGGGATGAGAAGCAGAGCGGAGAGGAAGAGGAGTGTGGTGGGAAATTGCATGGTCCGCAACCCAAGGAAGAGGTGTTGGATTATGATGACGGGGAAGTGTCTTAGAGTCTCAAAGGTAAAGGACAAAATGGTTCTGCTAACGCCAACTCTGCTAGCACCACAATAACCAGCAAGCTGGGGGCCAAGAAGGCCTCAGAGGGGGTGGGACTGCTGGGGGGGCCAGAGGAGCCTGTCCAGCTACGACCTTGGGGGCAACAAGCAGACAGCCAACCCAAGGCAGCCTCTATTGGGACAGAGAACACCACCACCAGATCATCCAGACGGACTTCCAGGGCCCCGGGACACAGTAGTAATGGAGGGATAAAGGAGGAGGCTGAGGAGGTCCTTGTGACTGGGTGCGAGGGGGCTGGAGGTGGGGTGTCTACGGAGCAGGCCCTGAGCAGCCTGCTGCAGTACGAGGGGAAGTGGATGCTCTTTGACGACTCTGAAGAGCTTTTCTTTGAGGAGGACTTCCCGAGAGCCTGCTCTACTTCTACTCCATACTTGTTATTTTACAGGAGGCTCTCCCGCCAGTGATACCACTTTGTATGTGTGTGGGTCAGTGGCGGTTCTAGCTTGTATGGCTTCCTACGCGAACACACCCTTCAGCCCCCCCCAGACAATATGTCTGTGAAACTATATATTCACAGTATTATGAATTGTGGTTTATTTGGTAGCATTTTGTAGTGTGACTGATTTTACTAATTGCATTAGTGCTGTACAAAGTTAGAGGTGCGCTATTTGATAGATTCCCCCGCTCCCCCTACCTCGGGCTTCCAGTGGGGAGACCTGAGGTCAACCTACCTCCGCCCCCCTCCCTATCGCGTACTTCTGAGTGGGAGACCTTCCCAGGCAGTAGCCTGCCTAGCTCACAAAATAGAAATCGGGGGCCTCCCGGGTGGCGCAGTGGTCTAGGGCACTGCATCGCAGTGCTAACTGCGATGCGGTGTCGCAGCCGGTCGCAACCGGGAGGTCCATGGGGCAACGCACAATTGTCATTTATTTTACCGTTATTTTACCAGGTAAGTTGACTGAGAAAACGATCTCATTTGCAGCAACGACCTGGGGAATAGTTACAGGGGAGAGGAGGGGGATGAATGAGCCAATTGTAAACTGGGGATTATTAGGTGACCATGATGGTTTGAGGGCCAGATTGGGAATTTAGCCAGGACACTGGGGTTAACACCCCTACTCTTACGATAAGTGCCATGGGATCTTTAATGACCTCAGAGAGTCAGGACACCCGTTTAACGTCCCATCCGAAAGACGGCACCCTACACAGGGCAGTGTCCCCAATCACTGCCCTGGGGCATTGGGATATTTTTTAGACCAGAGGAAAGAGTGCCTCCTACTGGCCCTCCAACACCACTTCCAGCAGCATCTGGTCTCCCATCCAGGGACTGACCAGGACCAACCCTGCTTAGCTTCAGAAGCAAGCCAGTAGTGGTATGCAGGGTGGTATGCTGCAGGGTGGTATGCTGCTATAGCGTCATCCGGGTTAGGGAGGGTTTGGCCGGTAGGGATATCCTTGTCTCATCCCGCTCCAGCGCCTCCTGTGGCGGGCCGGGCGCAGTGCGCGCTAACCAAGGGGGCCAGGTACACGGTGTTTCCTCCGACACATTGGTGCGGCTGGCTTCCGGGTTGGAGGCGCTGTGTTAGGAAGCAGTGCGGCTTGGTTGGGTTGTGCTTCGGAGGACGCATGGCTTTCGACCTTCGTCTCTCCCGAGCCCGTACGGGAGTTGTAGCGATGAGACAAGATAGTAATTACTAGTGATTGGATACCACGAAAATTGGGGAGAAAATGGGATAAAAAAAAAATTAAAAATAGAAATCAGGGCGGCCACTCCGACAAAGTTAATTGACCCACAGTGACACGCTGTGGCATGATATCATTGACGTGACGTGCAAATGAGCGATAGAAAACCGATCGTGCAAATCTCACCATTCCATTTATTTCAGCTCATGAAAGATGGGACCAACACTTCACATGTTGAGTTTATATTTTTGTTCAGTGTAGATGTAGTTAACTAGCTGGCCTGACGCATCGTTGCCCATTAAAGGAAGTTCGGCAAGTATTTATTTTAACCAGGTAGCCGAGGATAACAAAAGCTAAAAGCGTGTACTGTATGACAGTCATAGACCGTTTTGGCAACATGAAAGAGGATGGTGGCATTGGCTTTTCTCTACAGGTAGGGTGAGTCGACATGTTTTTTCTACTTGGCGCGCACACCCACAGCTTACTTTGATTGGACTAAATCGTTTTTGGTATATTTTAGTTGACACTATTAGACTAAGCAGAGGTGATTAGATGGTGTTGACATGGTGCTGGAATAGTGGAGGCCGCTCCTATTTTCTTTGTGACTCGTGGTAACTCTCCATAGTTCTAAATTAATAGTTGTTTAATGGTCCGAAAATGTCAGAAACATTACCTTGCGCGTGACCATGCTGTAGGTCATATAACTGTTTATTAAGTGCAATATGCTTTGTGGACAGATGGTGCTCCGGTTTTGTGATGAAACAAAGGTTTGGTTGAATTGATTCTGTTACTGTCTTCTTATTGCATCAACCTTAGGCCTATATCACGGTCGCAAGGCATATGAACTAACAGGTTATAGAGCAAACAACGCAATTATCACAACACAGATTGTAATATGGCTTTTTTTTCCTGGATTGGCTTCCCCCGGTGATTTTACCCACGCACTCCTACTGTGAATGAAGTCAATCTACTATATCCCTTTACCATTCATAAATCATACAACGTAGTTTCATGTCCATGGTATCCCACCGGGACAAGTAAACCAAATATCTTGTTTGTAATTTCCTAGGATATGCAGCCAATATCCGGACATGGCTGACAGTGACGTTAAAGTGAGAGATTCGTCAGTGATTGAGTATGTTTACATGCACACTAATAATTTGAAATGAAACATATGGCAGTAGGCAGATTATGCAAAAGTCATGTGAACACCTTACTAAGTTTATCTTAAAATCGGGCGTAAGGTCAAAATTGAAGTGAGAATACGCAGAATAAAATCTGTTTTTCTGAGCAATCTTTCAAATTGTTAGGACGTGAACAATTTGATCTGCTTCCACCAGCCGAGCAAGCCCCCCTCTTTAGAGCTAGTGGAGTGAGTTCGGAACAACTAAACGAGCTTAGTAGAAGTAGTTTTCGCATACAAACGTTATGTGCAAACTCCGAATCAAATATGCTTTCCAAAAATAACACGGTCGCTGTGGTAGAACGTTTATTTCGATTGGCCATTTTCTGCATTTATCAGAGTGCCATCAGCAGGGGCGAAAATCTGAGATCAACCTTGGAGGGGACAATTACATTAAATTTTCTCAAGAGCAATTCCTGAGGGGGACACCAAAAGTAGTGCTGTAACACATAGCATACGTTGTTAAATGTATATTGAGGAACCATAATTCCTACAACTGGATAATTGATAGGTACAGTAGTTAACTGAAGGGTTTTCCCAACTTGTTCAAATGTTTAAATCATTATAATTCTACTAATAATAATAGTTATAGCAGTGCTCCTTACCAGTCCAGTATGTATGCAGGTATTCGTACTTACAACCAGCAATATCAAGAAAGGTCAGTAGGTGACAATGGTACTGTACACTGTATGGGTGTAGTTTTCATAAATACAATGAACATGGTGTGATCACATCTAAAAGAATCTCCATTGAGAACCATCACAAAGTTGGTCTCCGTATTGAATTGACCTTTTAATTGGACTTTTTCTGATACATTTATATAGTCATTAAATATGTCCACCTGGCCTGAGTCTACAATATCTTTGCAAGAACAAAAAGCTTAAAATAAGTAGTTCTAAAAGCAAAATAACTACTTCAATGAAAAACCCAAATAAATCAAACAAAATATCCTTCAGTGTCTCAACTCAGCCAGTGTCTCAACTCAGCCAGTGTCTCAACTCAGCCAGTGTCTCAACTCAGCCAGTGTCTCAACTCAGCCAGTGTCTCAACTCAGCCAGTGTCTCAACTCAGCCAGTGTCTCAACTCAGCCAGTGTCTCAACTCAGCCAGTGTCTCAACTCAGCCAGTGTCTCAACTCAGCCAGTGTCTCAACTCAGCCAGTGTCTCAACTCAGCCAGTGTCTCAACTCAGCCAGTGTCTCAACTCAGCCAGTGTCTCAACTCAGCCAGTGTCTCAACTCAGCCAGTGTCTCAACTCAGCCAGTGTCTCAACTCAGCCAGTGTCTCAACTCAGCCAGTGTCTCAACTCAGCCAGTGTCTCAACTCAGCCAGTCTCAACTCAGCCAGTGTCTCAACTCTTCAAACAGCAGCTATGGACAAGTATGTCGCACAAAGTAGGCCATTTTAAATAAAATAACATGAAATAAATAATTTGTAAGTGTCTTGAAAACTACTAAACAAAAGAACAAATATCAATTACACCAGGGGTTCTCAAACAGGGGTCCATGGACTAATTGCAAGGGGTCCGTGAAATAAAAAAGTGTAATGAATGTAGTCAGTACCACAAGGTTTCCAGTAAGTTTACATATAATATAGAGGGGGTGGAGGTCCCTGAGGACTGCTCAAAACCTTGCCTGCCTTGCCTCAAAATATGCAGGGGTTCCAGTACCCCAAAAAGGTTGAGAACCACTGCTATACACACTACTGAACAAAAGAACCGAGCATATGTTTGCGGGTTTCCTCAACAACACATCAGTTGGCACTTTCGCAATGCCCTCGCCTGTTGTCTCCGACACCCTGTATAGCCCAATAAACTCCTTGTGAGGAACATGGTCATGGTCAACATAACGCAGACAGACACTCTCCTGTTCAGCACCAGAGACATCTTGAGTACCATCAACAATTAATGAAAATTGTACAATCGGAAGAGACCTAATCTCAGCTGCAATGCCTCGAATGACTATTGGCCATGATGTTCAGAATTTCATTCTGTGCTTTGGGGCCTGTGTACATTGTGGTACGCTCTGTTAACCACTTCAGTAAAATGGGATCATCCTCTTCTGCCCTAAGTTTCAAAATCTGGTATAAATTCCCACTGTCATCCGTGTGGCCTCTAAAGGCTTGTCCCTGTCTTACTACATGCCGCACCGAACTAACAATTTTCATCAAGCAATGCCTTGCGTCATCCAGCTGTTTAACCCACGCGCTGGACATAACTGGACACTGATTGGATTTAGCTGGTGTGCTGTTACAATTACAAAGTGGCGGTGGGTTTGGCAATTTTGATGTGCTGTGAATTTTTCAATGCCTTTTCTCCAGTTCCTAAATCCTGCACTAATGAAGGCAGCATCAGCTCTTTGGCCAAAAGATGGCTGGCTTGAAAACCCTTGGCTACAGTGAAAACACAACACTCCTTTTATTGATGGATTATAATGTAGCCAGGGGAAATCGCGAAACCATCTCTCTTGAAACGTCAACACTCTGTTGGCAAGAGTTTGCGGTTCTATAAATTGTGGGTGTGGCTGATATGGTTTTGTGCCATCACTGTGGTAACTGGACAATGCTGTGCCACTGTCCCCTATACTGGTGCTGCTGGCAACAAGGGTGACACTTGGTCCTGCCGTGGCTGTGACACTGTCCTCTGAAGTCTCTCTTCCTGGCTCTTTCCCTTTCACCCCCCTAACTGACTCAGCCGGTCTCCTAGAAAATAAATAAGGTGTTTGCCGTACTCCTAACTACCGGTACCCCAAACTACACAATTAATCACAACAGCAATACCATTGCCGTAAACAAATCTTAGTTTAGTCACCAGTTTAAGTTGAGAGTGGGGGTATCCATGGCATTTTCCAATTATGTCCCTATTTTACAAGTCAAAAAAATTGAGAACCTTTCATAATGTTGCCAAACAAAGACTCAACAAACCTACCTGAGACTCCCTGTCTCTGCCAGTCTGTCCCTGCATATCTGTCCCCAGCTCTGCTGTCTGTGTGCCATCTGTTGCCTGCTCTGCCTAATGACATCATTGTGAAACATTGCCATTAGCATTTCACTTCTTTCTTATGAACATTTTATCAACTAGTCTTTGAGATATTAGGATACTAGAGTTCTTACTATGCGTTTTGGTGTACTGACAAATACTCTGATGTCCGTCTTCTTACTTGTTTCTGCCATTTTTCTACCTGGCTGGCTGGCTGGCCTAGCTGCACACACACACATTTACACAACACATGCTGCAAACTTTTGTAATTTAAAAAGTTTGTTTCATATTGGCTGGCTTCCAACAATAGCTGAATTTGTAAAGCTAGCGAGCACCAATTCCGTTTCTGTGTGTTTGCTATAATCTTTGCTACCTGGTTAAATAAAGGTGAAATAAAATAAAATAAAAAAAGTTCACTAGCGACAATTTATCTTTTGCAACGAGACCATTATATATATTTAAGACAATGGTAGAAGAGAGTGTAGTTCTGTTCTGTTCTGTTTGGACTTCAGTTTATTGCTAACCTTATCACAGGGACGTCGAAGCACTACAGCTGCATGCTGATCTTGGAATAAACTGTCGATAGCAAAGATTCCATCTTTGACGACGCCACATAAATGGAATAGGTACTAGCTAGCTTGATAGTTAATGTTTGCTTTAGTTTGCGCGCTAGCTCTGCAAATTCAACTAGTGTGTGAACCCTGCCAACATAAAAATAAATAAATAACATTGCTATGGACCTGCTATGGATTGACTGGATTAACCTCGCGTCAGTTACGTACATGTCCCTTTCGGACAGTAGATACGAACTCTCTATTACCTTGCCAGCTAAAGAACTGGCAGTGGATCAAACCATTGTGAGGCAAAGGGCGGGGGTCGCAATCTTTTGAAATTTAAATGCGCTATTAAGTGTCTATAATCAGCACAAGTGCTTTCATTGCGTATTATTAATATTATTGAAATTACATAGTTATGTTTACAGTGATATATTGGGGGGGACAAATCATATTTTTCCCAAGATGGGGGGGTCGTGTCCCCCCCGTCCCCCCTGGGATTTCCGCCTATGGCCATCAGGTAGCCCACGGCGATATCGGTCCGCTAATACAGGACAATGTGACTTTTTTGTAATAATCTTTTTTTTTGGGGGGGGGGGGGGGGGGTCTGCCACACCCCTACTTCCCGTGGCTATGCATGTAAACAGGATTATTAGGGGTATCATTCTTCTTGCAAAGTATGTAAACATTTTAATAAAATGTATTAATCTGACTACCCACAATAATCGCATCATTGTGTGCATGTGTACTCAGTGTAGCCCACCGAATCACATTGGAGTGAGCCGTTCATTTGGCTCCCTAATTTGCATACTGGTAACCTTTTTGGCTGTTAATCTGTAGATACATTATGAAAGCATTCAATGAAGATGGTGACTCCTCACTGCAGGAACAATAGGTAGCGGAAAGAGACTTATTCTGTTCCAAATATGACAATGATAAAAATAAAAATACATCTGTGAAGTCAGAAATATATAATACTTATAAACCTTTAATTTTAAATGTAACCTTTTTTTGAAGATGTGCCCCATTTAACACATTTTTCTGTTTTAAAAACCTCTTAGATGTCAGGTCCCGTTTTGGGGACCTGCATGGTTACTGGTACCGGATCCGACCCGACATTTCCGCTTATAGATCGATCTGTGGACACCGTAGACCGAAATGGCTTGCATTGAGCGATAGCTCTGGTTCCCACGGACACAGTAATTCATGTTGTGCAGTAAAACTGTATGTAAGACTTTAAAACTGTCTTTTCATATAGGCCTAGACAACATCCAAAATAACTAATAATACACTGAATTCGTATACATTTGCAGTAATTTAAAATTGTAAAGTCATGTCTTTCTACACAATACCACAACTCATTTTATCAATCTGAAAAAAAAAAAAAGATTATTACAAAAAAGTCACACTGTTTTTCACAGCATTCAATCATTTTGCTGTATATTTTAGATGGAACCAAGTTATTACAACATACCAGAGGCCACCAAAATAGAGCCTATTTGGCAACCTTTTTTTAAGCCCCCACGGTCCAGGAAGTCCATAGCTGGCTTTACTTAGGGAAAACATTGGTTTCATGCCTTCAAATACTGTTGGACCGTCAGAAATAAGCTGCTCAGTTTTGGTCCATAATGTTTAAGTTCAGTTAGATACAGATAAAGTAGGCCATCTCGGTCTAGTTCTTGGCGAGACAATTGTTGCACGTGTAGAAAATAATAATAATTCCCACATATTTTCTACTTCTCGCTCCTGCTATAATTTGTAGATTCTCTTGTACATTTAATAAAACACCAGCATATGCAAAGTTTACCTTTGTTTGTTTCTTTGTCTTCAAGATTGTCTTTTTTGTCTTCAAAGAACAGTACTCACCCATTTGGACATTCAAATATTTATTTAGTCAAATATTTAAAGTAAACAAAAAAAATACATAACTATTCAATGTCAATGTTTAAAACATTTCCCTAACTAAAAACAAAATGGAGCTTAACTAAAAATTATAAAGCATTATAAATAGTGTCGGTACATATTTTTCAAGTTTACTTTCCATCCCATTTTTGATTAAATATTAAAACGTTCAAGTCGCAAAATGCATTGATACACAGTAATTTAAAAAAGTGCATACATGAAATATGAATACAGATTTGACATTATACGTAGTAAGATCCACTTTGTTAAACCCACTGATTGCGTAACAGGCTGCCTGCCTGTAAACAAATAAGACACTTGAATGACGTACCAAGTTCGTGGTAACACTCCTTCTGCTCGCTAATCGGGAACGCTGACTCCGTCTTTACACATTAATAAATTAAGGTAATGATTCTTCATCTTCAAAGTTCAAGCTTGCGGAGACTCATTCTGCTGAAGGAATCCCTGTGGGGAAAAAAGAACACAGAATGCAAAGTCAGTGAAACATGGAGAAGCCAAGTCACACCAAATTGGCCATGCAGTAGAGACCCAGTGCAGACAGTTTTACACAGGTGATTCCAATCACAGAATACCAAACTACCTGGTGAAGCTGCCCGTTTGCTGCATTTAACAGAAGCAAAAGCAGGGAATCATATTTATGTGGAGGGGAAGGCATGACAAAACATAAGCAATATGAGTATTTCATACGTCCAAATGCACATCATTAACGCGCCAAAGAAAGAGTGGAGCCGCGAACATTAGAAGCAGTTTACATTTAAACTGTTTCTATGTCTCAAAAAACATTTGTTGCCATAGTTGCACGTGATATAACGCTACATGTTAGCTTTTCCCCATCAGATAGCATAGGGATAAGTATGCCAGGTTAACAACACCAGCTGAACATGATTTTTCCTGTGACAAATTCTGTATCGGCCAATTAAAAACGTTGACGTGACCAACCCCTTTTTTCCCATGAGCGTCCTTAACAGAAGTCACACAGCACCAGCTGCTAATCAAAGTTAGTAAAACATGCACAAAACTTAAGCTGGACAGATAGCTCACAGTCAGGCTTCTAATCCCAGGTGAGATCGTTTTTTCCTTTGAAATGTAGACCTACATTTATTGTGATAGTGTGTTGCGAAGGGTGCAGCCAAAACCTTGTAAATGAAGATTACAAATATATCTAATGAGGAGTTTCTCTGAGTTCCTCTCGTAGACCGACAAATAGGCTTCTATTATACAGGGGTGTAGATCGACCAGATCGCACTAGAGCGATGCTTCGTCACTTCTCAGAATGGTGCTTGTTTAATAAAGTGTTATAACTTAAGGTGAATCAATGTCTCGCAAGATTACTTAATGATTCATCAGTATTCTACATAAGCCCAAAATACCGAATATATAATAGCATAGTTTCATGTAACTGTTAGACCAGAAACACCATTTCATATGTAGGCTACACTTACAACATTTTACATGTATTATTATAAATCATCCACTTTTGTTACATTTTGAATCGCGCATCAACGAGTCAGTGAAAAGCCCTATGGATTTAGAGTCAACCGCTTTAGCATTGTGTGCCACTTCGAAGCGATGGTAATAACGGTACATGACCGCTAATCGACAAGTCCATAAGGTTCTTAGTCTATTTATTCGATGTATGATACACGTACATGTTTGTAAGGACCTAATTGACCTTTTCTCTGCAAAAACTTGGGATTTTGTTATATGTGAAAACAATTGTGTGTAAAATTAGTACTAGTAGCTAGTTGCCTAGTCAAGGATTAATCAATGCAATATTGGCACATAACATTTTGATACAGACCAACAGAACAAAAGTAAACCTTGAATTTCAGGTTTAAAATATCCTTCTGGTGGCCAGAGTTGACCTATTTTAAGAAATGCCATTGATAGGCTGATGCGGAATTTATTATAGGACATAATCAGTCAGCTGGTGAGGTTAGCATAGGGCTGACGGGACCAAGTACAATGTAGTGCTCTATCACGTTCAAGTAAATCAGCTATTTTAATTGGCTGATGCACATTTTGAGACCGAGAAACAGTTTAATAGGGGTGAGCCAAGTACTCGGACAAAACGAGTACCGTAACGGATATGGAGAATTTTCCGAACACGATTATGACAAGTATTTTTTGTAATTATACGGAAAAAAGTAATTTTCAGCTGCCAGCACACATTCTCTTTCACTCAAACAAAGTGAAGGGCTGTGTGCTCCAAACAACTATTGGTTAGTTCTTCTGTCTGTAAAGAAACGGGCGGGGTATCGGTTGAGCCAGCTGCAACGATTTGGATTAGAACAAGCCGCTCTCAAGTCTCCCCTTCTCCAAACACTGCGTATGAATCAGAATCCGTAGCTAGCCATTGTTGTTCTAGTTATTTCCTGTCCACTTTGCTGATGCTATTTGGTTGTTTTGTCTGTCTACTTGGCATGGTTTAGTAAGCCTACTTTGTCTGAAGGTATATTTATTCTATTGCTGACGATGTCTGTCGTTATTTCGTGATCCAAACCCATGCTTGCTTGCTATTATTACTTATTCTCGCCCAGGCATGTTTACCGAGCAACATATCATTAGAAAATAAAATTACAAATGTAGTTTATTTGTATTATACAAATGTTGTGGCATAAGTGTCAGGAGAGATAAGTTTTGCTCCTCTCGAAAGTGAAACAATATACGGGGTCAAGAGAATTAGCCTACCTTCATTTAAATCTGTGTCTGCAATAAATGCAGGCACTAGTAGCCAGCCATACATTAAGCTATTTATTAGCCTATTTCGTTGATAATTGAATAGGACTAAGTAAGTAAATCATGTGCATTTTCATCTGTCGGGGTCGTTTAACAATGTGGGTGAGTGAATGAAGGACATGGTGGAGAAAATTGCAAGATTGTGTTATAATACTGTTATTGCATCAAATGTTTGTTTTATGCAACAGAATAGGGGGTTCTCTGAACACTTTCATCTGTGTGTGTTCTACTGAGGATGGGCCTCGGAGTTTTAATGCTGACAGAAGATTTACCATGTCTTTGGGTGATGAACCTAACAAGACCGCATTCCATAGCATGAGTTACCGTTTCTGTACTGGGTTACCATGGGGAGATGGCTCCAGTATTGAGTTGGTGGGGCCAGACTCTGGTTTCTACACAACAAGAACAGTCTTGACAGCGGATAGCCTTTGCTGTGAATTATTAGCATCTTTCATTTGAATCTTAACCTTGTGACCCATTCCATACATCTGTTGTTTGTCATGATTATCCAGGAGGATGGACTTTGCTATAAATGCTGTGGCTTAGTCCTGCTGGTTGGGCTCTCAACGAATCACCTACGGGGGGGCTCGTTGACAAGCTCCATTACTGCAGTAATTAAATAAGAACGTTTACTTGTTTTGAATAAATTTACAAGTCTCCCCTTTTGATTAGAATAATTCCACAACAAGAAACATAAAGATGCACTCAGTGATAGAGCAGTAATGTGCACTTGAGGTATAGGCTTTACCAGCATTTAAAGCGCACGTCCGGGTTTTCCGATCAAGAGTAAATCTGATTACGAGTATCAAGTGTGATAAAACGGATACGATTCCGCATACGAGTATGACGAGATCGGCACACCCCTAGTTTAAAATTAAACTATTTCTAATGTTCACAAGTATGGCCCCAGTATGTTCCTGCTTGTCAACATACACACACACACACACACACACCTGTGAGAGTTGACCTGCAGCACAGGTTTATAAAGCTGGGGTATCTTTCTGCAGATGAGTGGCTGTAGCGCCTCCTTCAGACGATGGTAGTTCCTCTCCAACTCCCTCTGGTACTCCTTCTGGTCTGGACCAATCAGACTCTTGTTCTTACGGAGGGCGTCTTCACACCTGTATGGAGGAGAATAGGACAGGTGTGAGCAGAGCACTGGACTTCAATATGACCTGTTGCATACAGCACAGTGAATTGAAGTCTATAATCTTGATTTACAAACAACAGTACTTTGAATTGAATAAACTTTATTGACCTCTAGAGCGGAAACTGGTACTTTACCTGTTCGTGAAGTCTTTGAAGCAGAGACGTAGTTTGTTGTGGTGTCTATAGATTTTAGGGTCACTGGGGATCTCTGAAAGGAACACCTGGGCCACTTCCAGAGGTCCCTGGTTGACGGTGGTCCCCACAGACCCCTGCAGGACCATTTGCAGCATCTTGGCATCGGAGGGGTCCTGGTGGGTGGCGAAGGCCAGCTCCTGGGTCTTCTTCTGCATATCCTCTATAGCCACCTCGATGGGCATGGAGCTGATCTAACACAGGACCAGAGAGACAGGGATTGACGATCAGATGGAGAAAGCACACGAGAGACATTTGCGTCAATATTTAAAATAAACCGAGGTACATGCCTGTTTTTCATACGAATGTGTGTCAGTAAGAACATTGCTTTAGTGGTCACTCTGAAATATGGCGTGGATTTCATGTAACAGTAGCATGTGGTGCACGGTGTCAGATGACGTGCCGGTGCCTCACCTCTTCTTTGTGGATGATGTTGATGCGGGTCTTGATGTAGGGGAAGGCGTGGGAGGTGGTCAGGATGGTTTTGCGCTTGAACTGATCGTGCAGATCCCCGTGCGCACGCCCGTCCAGCGTGAACGGCGTGCAGTAGACAAAGCGCCGCAGGTTGTAGTTCTTGTCGAAGTACGTGATGCGGTCCTTCATTTCATAGTTGTCAAAGTACGGCTCCACGTACGTGATCTGGACATAAGCCTGGACACAGTAAAGATACACAGTGGCACCTAGTTAACATGTTGTTTTACCAACATGAAACACAATACATATAAATAACCAATTAATATTCCAATAAGTGATTTGGAATTACATCTTTATCCACAAACCCTCTCTCCCACCCCCACACACACCTTATTTGGGTCCAGTTTGCACTTGTCCACTGGATTGGAGTCCTTAATGACTTCCACCTGGTCTTCTCCATAGCGCTCGCCATAAAACCCCTAAGAGATCAAACACACAGGACACACTCGGTGCTCAAGCTCTGTCACAGCGTAGACCGAGACCATTTAAAAAACTGAGAAGAGACCATTACTTAACTTCTCTAGGGTAGGGGGCAGCATTCGTAATTTTGGATGAAAAGCATACCCAAATTAAACTGCCTGCTTCTCGGGCCCAGAAGATATGATATGCATATAACTGGTAGATTTGGATAGAAAACACTCTAAAGTTTCCAAAACTGTTAAAATAGTTTCTGTGAGTGTAACAGAACTGATTTGGCAGGCGAAAACCTGAGAAAAATCCATTCGGGAAGTCGTTTTTTTTGTTGGTTTTGTAGTTTTCTATTCAATGCCATTACAGTATCCATTGACTTAGGACTCAAATTGCAGTTCCTATGCCTTCCACTAGATGTCAACAGTCTTTAGAAATTGTTTCAGGCTTGTATTCTGAAAAATTAGGAAGTAAGAGCAGTCTGAATGAGTGGGCCCTAAACTGTCACAGAGCTTTTTCATGCTAGTGACCGAGAGAGTGCCTTTCTTGTTTACCTTTTATATTGACGACATTATTGTCCGGTTGAAATATTAGCGATTATTTAGGCTAAAAACAATCTGAGGATTGAATATAAACATTGTTTGACATGTTTCTATGAACTTTACGGATACAATTTGGATTTTTTTGTCTGCGTTTGAGCCTGTGGATTACTGAAGAAAACGCGAACAAAACTGAGGTTTTTGGATATAAAGAGACTTTATCAAACAAAAGGAACATTTATTGAGTAAATGAATGTCTGCTGAGTGCAACCATATGAAGATCATCAAAGGTAAGGGATTCATTTTATCTCTATTTCTGACTTGTGTAACTCTTCTACCTGGCTGGTTGCTGTTTGTAATGATTTGTCTGCTGGGCTATGTTCTCAAATAATCGTATGGTATGCTTTCGCCGTAAAGCATTTTTTAAATCTGACACCGTGGTTGGATTCACAAGAAGTTAATCTTTAAACCTATGTAAAATGTTTTGTTTTCTGAATTTTCAGATTTTTTTTTTGAATTTTCTTTTTTCTGAATGAGTATTTCTGTATTTGAATTTGGCGCCCAGCAGTTTCACTGGCTGTTGAAGAGGTGGGACGCTAACGTCTCACGTACCCAAGAGAGGTTAAAGGAAAAATCCACTGAAAAACAATCTTTTGGTATTGCTTTCATTAGTCCACTGTTGATATGGTCCCATAACGTACTGTAGCAAGAGACACTTTGCATCTTGAAAGTCCAACATCTTGATTGCTGACATGTGAAACATTTCAGGACTGTTATCAACAGTAGACTAATGGAAAAAATATCAAAAGATAGTTTGAGACACACTCCTCCAAACTGCCATTTACCTCGAGTCGGTGTGAGATCTCTGCTAGCTTGGTGATGGCAGGCTCTTTGTACACAAACTCCTGCTCGTCCAAGTCCCCAAATTTAGAGCCGTAAAATCCGACTCTGAAGTAAGTACCAAACATTCTCTTCCCACCCTGTAAGACAGAAAACATGTTTTACGTGTGCAAATGTAAAATATAAGCGCATGCATGCATGCTACTTGAACAAAAACATGCTGCTTTTACACAGAATGTCATCAGAAGTGTAAGGACAAAGCACGGTAGTAACCCCGTGGATGGTGACAGTCTGATTATGTCTGAGCCAGACTGTTGATACATTAGCTGAAATCCATCCAACTCAGTGAAACCATCAAGTTCAAGTTCTCATCATCAGCAAACACTTCAATTGCAACACCAAATATGAACAACTTACAGAGGCTCTATCAATGGCCATGTTGACCAATGATGTGTTATTGCTGATCCGATTGGAATATGTGCACTGACCTAGAAACAGTATGTATTCCTGGGTGTTGTGTTGACGTGTGACTGGATAGATACTACTGCACTGTTGGAGCTGGGAACACAAGCATTTCGCTACACCCGCTAAATATGTGTGTGTGACCAATAGCATCGGATTTGGTTTGAGTACACGTGTGAAAAGTCTGTCACGGTCTATGGCCCGGTACCAAAGCCTTTAAACTGGCAGATGAATGAGGATGGACAGAGCGAAATTAAATGAACAGGCGCTGGTCAAGCAGAGAGCTCTGTAGTTTTTCAGGAAGGGGTGGAGCAGCTAAGGAAACGTGTGTGTGTGTCGGTGTTGTGTGTGTGTGTGTGTGTGAAGAGTGGGAGGAGGATATATACGTGGCTGTACAGAAACAGGTCAGAACTGAGCCAAACCAGATCAACTCGAGGCTGCAAGCTCCCAGTACTGCTCCTATTGGTTGAACAATTATTTTAATCGACATAGCTTTGGCATTATATATAGGTACATAGTACAGCAGTGAAATTCATATCATATTTTCCCGTGATCAGTTGCTCTGCAATTTGGCTCAGTGGTTGTTTGTCAGTGGTTCATTGCATTACATTCCCCCTCAAAAAGTCACAGAAATAAAGTCATCCTCAAACTAGAAACTTACCACAACACACAATAAGTAAAGTGGGAAGGAAGGGTCGGCATGGCAACCAGGGAAATCAAAAGGAGAAAACAAGAACACATTTTAATCAGGATTCCAGGTAATTCACTAGAGAAACTAAACAAGAACACATTTTAATCAGGATTCAAGGTAATTCACTAGAGAAACTAAACAAGAACACATTTTAATCAGGATTCCAGGTAATTCACTAGAGAAACTAAACAAGAACACATTTTAATCAGGATTCCAGGTAATTCACTAGAGAAACTAAACAAGAACACAAGAACACCACAAACCAAGGCAAACAGAATAGACAGCAACCACCAATACCAAAACAATTCCTTTTGACTTTAAGAACACACGACACGAAACATGCAGAGAAAGAGAGAGTGAAGTAAAGGGAGGTGAAAGGAGAGAGGTGGTGATGGATGGTGGTGATGGAGCTCCACAGTCCCTGGAAACATTCAGGGAGCTGTACTCCCAGTCCTTAAGTTCCCTCAGGAGAAAACGGAGGAGTGTTCTGTCCGGGTCATGCAACACACCGGGTTAATACCAGTTAACACAACAGCAGCAGTATGAATGAAGGAACTCAGGGGTCGATTTAGTTTGTCTTTTTCCAAATAAAAAGGGAGAAAATTTCACTTTGAGGTGGGACAAATTTAACAATCCAGTCCAAAATCCTTGGACTTGCACCCTCTTGAAATTCAACGTTTCTTAACCGAATGTGGATTCTGTTGGAACTGCATATGGCAAACGCAAGTTTGCAATAGTTTGTGGTTCATTTTTTTGTCAGAGCATTCTATTACAAAAAGGCTCTGGTTTGTGGGAGTGTGTATTGAGAGAACAACCTGGGGGAGTGGGTATCCTCAGCATGAATATCTGACTAAAATCGAACCCTGTGGCCGTAGATGAGATGAGTTGTGACAACAGGCGAGCGAGCAACAGACCAGATGTTGACGTCCGACCGGACCAGACAGTTTGTTGTTGATGAGAGATGGTCTGACAAGGCAGGGGTGCAGGTAGGTGAAGCCCTCATTCACCAAGACTTGCCATTAGTATCACACTGGGGCTCCCATGCACGGCCTGCCAAAACGGTCACGTTAAGACAACCTTCCGCAGACAGAGCAGAAGAGGAAAGGAGAATGAGGAGGAAGAGGAGGAGGGTTGCTGCCCGTAACATGGCATCAGCAGTCCCACAGTTGGTTGGACAGAGGGAGAAACGGACAGCACCCAGTCTAGGTAGATGTTAATGGATGGTACAGTATAATGTAAAACAGCAGCAGAGAGCAACACGACTAGCAAATAATAAATATGAAGTAGAGACAAAAAGTAAATGAGCAGGCCAAGCAGGAACCATTAGGACCTACCTCCCAGCCAGTGCTCTGTGGTGACAATGAAAATAGAATATAAACACGTTTACAGTCACATTGGTACACTGCAGTGGCTGTCGGTCGGAGAGTGTACATATTTGGCATGCTCTTTCCTGCAATGCCTCCGACAGACAACAGGGCATTGCACTGGTGGGTCCATGCTCCTAACACACACATGGCACAGTACAGTCACAGTACGTGTTTCTCTGTCCCAGAATCACAGACATGCACGCGTAACATCCACAGACAGGCAGTCCTAAACGACTTCCACACAGAGGTGGGGCATATAACAGTCCTGTCCGTCTGTTCTCTATACCTACAGTATGTATAGGGCAAGAGCTAGATAAAAGCACGTGGATTTACCTGGTGCACGATTTTGCCAAAGGCTTCCTGTAGTTTACCATGTATGGTGGCCAACTTCTTGGCGTCCCGGTTGGCCTCGTGGATGGGGATCAGGACCTTGTACACCTCGTTCACCGCCTCGTACATACCAGCCTGGGAAAAGGTATTGAAAGTATTGGTGCGCTTGATTTAGCTTGGGGCTTACACTTTCGGGACTATTCCATTGGTTCCACTATACCGGGCAAAAACGATCAAGTGCATCTTAAGTATTTGACACAAGTATTTGACCCAGGTCTGGTTATGTGAAGTATTTATTCCTATGAGTGGTTAGATCAAGCCTTGACAACGCTCCATGTGTCATAGATAGACCAGCTGTGGACTGCCTCTGGTCTATCTTAAGTGCCGTAGTTATTTCTCAGAGTCTCACCAGGGAGAAGGAGGAAGCAGCCTGATCCAGCAGCCCCACTAGGCCAGCCTCAGTGAAGTATTTCCCCGAGCAGATACCCTCCTCATCGGGAGACACCACGTCATCAGACACTGCAGACTCCTCCAGCACGTTGGAAGAGACGTTCTGAAACGGAGAAAGACAAGTCACACATGGTCACTCATTATTTAGACACAGACATAATACTCTAATGGGTTAATCATGGTATTACATTTTCTTTACAACATGTTACTCTGTATTGTTGTCTGTTCACACTGCTATGCTTTATCTTGGCCAGGTCGCAGTTGCAAATGAGAACTTGTTCTCAACTAGCCTACCTGGTTAAATAAAGGTGAAATAAAAAAAAATAAAAAAAATATTCAGTTGATAAATTGAGTCACTTGTGATGGCACTGAGGTAGGACTAAACCTGCAGTATCATGTCTCTCCAGGATGATTTCCTGGTCAAAACAAAGTAGTCAAATCTATCAGGTCCTAAAATAGTATTTTCTCTTGTCCTCACCTGGAAGGTGACACAGCCAACAGGCAGGTACTTGCGGTCCTCCAGCATGCTGAGGTATTCTGCCACCAGGGCCGCGCTGTGCACCAGACACTGGGCTGCCTCCGCGTGATTGGTCCTCTCAGAGTGTTTACCCGCCATGTTCTGCATCCACGTCAGACGCAGGTCTGGAGACGTCTGGTAACCCTTAGCGATCCTGGACACAGACGCAGCACCGCCTTGAAGCAAAGCTCAATGTGTGTGTGTGTGTGTGTGTGTGTTCCATACCTGTACATGAGGTCTATGAGCATCTCTGGGTCCTCCTGGTGCTCCTTCATCTTGACTGTATCAGACAGGATCATGTGCAGGTTGAACACCAGATCCTGGACCTACAGTACACACAAAAGATAGAAATATGAAGCATGGGTAATAAGGTGACATCATCATCTCACGTGATTGGACAAGGTATTCCCTTTCCGGTCAGCCATTTTCTGATGACATTTTCATCGTTTTTTTTGTGTGCGTTGTATATTGAAACACTTTTATATACTGAACAAGTAGTTCCACTGCTTTGTACTACAATAACTAAAAAGGGTTAAATGTCAGTAAGTCTGTACTAATCTATTGACATCCAGCATGTCCGCTGCGGTTACCTGGTCAGGGAAGGTGGTCTCCCGGAGTTCCAGGTCTTCCTCGCCGTAGGTCAAGATGGTCTTCAGGGAACGCCGGAGGAATTCCCCGTTGAAGTGCTGAGACGTTCCCACCAGGGAGGACAGGGACATGGTCGCCTGCATCTTCACCCGAGCAAAATTCTACAAAAGGAGCAGGGCCAGTCAGAGAAACGGCGAGAACATAGAACACCTACATGGAACCTGTCCTGAAAAGGAGGAACATACGTCACATGTGGAATATGTACAAGACGTGCAATCCTTCTCCTGCGTTTCATCAATAATGACCCCTAAAGGGATCAATAGTTGTATTGAAAATTGGTTAAGTAGCTGGCAGGTAGACAGTACTCTTATGTGTCCGTGTTTGCTGTGCGTTGCCCTGACGTTGTACTTACGTTGCCAATCTCAAAGTTCTGCCTCATGAGCAGGTAGAGCGAAGCGGAGGCGTGGGATCTGATGGCGCCAATACTGCTGCTACAGTTCCTCAGTAGACGCAGACACAGGTCAGCACACTGCTCTGTCTCCTCCTCGAACAGCAACTCTGGGAACTACACACACACACACACACAAATGTACGTAAGTATGAAACAGGACAGATACACAGAGATAAACAGACAATACTATGACAGTGCGCAGGCGTTTTACAAATTGACTTCACAAAATCTCTTTAAAAAGTGCAACTCTTCGATGGAAAATATCGACACGATTGTAGACAGGAAGTCAATTCGGACCTTGGAGACGAGAGCCCTCTGTGTAGCAAAGCAGTGCTGGAGGTAGAGTGCACTCTGGTTACAGGCCATGCTATGGAGCAGCACCTTCAACATTCCGCCCAGGATACTCTCCTTCGACTCTGTCACAGACACCGTCTAGGATACACAAATACTGTCATTGCAAATAAGAATTTGCTCTAAATTGATTTGCCTAGTTAAATAAAGGTTAAATAAAACAAAATTTAAAAATACATATCACAATCAATCAATACATTTGTATTATCCCCAGAGGGAAATTTGGTTTACAAATGTGTCCATCTTTCAACCTGACTGTGTGCGGAGTCTGGTGCCTCTTAAAGGTAGACTCAGCGATATGACATAGGTGCACAGAGTAAACAGCACAGTGGGTACATTTCCACAACAACTAAGAGCGTTGACGCGCGAGGCTATACTTATCAGCTAATTTGGTGCCCTGGCTGCCACGCTGCAAGAGCGTGAAGCGAACCTGTGCACGTACACATGCGCCGATACTGCTAGTGACTGTGTGAGAGCAAAGTCTTGCATCTCGCTCATCGCCAATATCTGCAGGGCTGCTGGTGGAAATGTCATTCCTCTGTACCTGGACGATGATCTCCAGAGTGTCCAGAATGATCAGATTGGCCTCCGTTGCCAGGTTACCGTCAATAAGTGCTTCGTGCTCCAGCTCCGCTCGGGTCCTGTCACAGGAAACAGGACGTGACAGACGGTCAGACACTCTCCAAACTGGCCGCCGGCCAGCTCCATATTCATGGGGTCCCCTTGAATGCCACAGCACTCATCATGCCTATCAGTCACATTCAAGCCATCGCACACAGACAGGAGTTCTTCCATGTGCAATGAACTGTAAGGGGTTTGGTGTATGGAGGGGTTGAAGAGTAGGATGATGGTGGTGGGGGGTTATGATATGTTTTGTTACAGTTGATAAGTCACACACCTAACTACTAAAGGCTCCTGGGTTTGGGTTGGACTCCCTGGGCTGTGTAGTAGGATGCTGTCTCTAAACCTGCACGACACAGTACTCACACAGTACACCACAGAGTCCAGAGCACACGGTAGCTACACGCTGCATGGCTAGCACACGGAGAGGAGAGCAGGGGACCAGGGACCCAAACACACCTCCAACACTTGGGGGGAGTTACATGCTGACCAAACTGGACGCGCGTCAACGCTCATGCGTTGATTTTGTTCACCCACACCAGAAGCAATCAGGACACGCAGGTTGAAATATCAAAACAAACTCTGAACCAAATATATTAATTTGGGAACAGGTCAAAAAGCATTAAACATTTATGGCAATTTAGCTAGATAGCTTGCTGTTGCTAGCTCATTTGACCTGGGATATAAACATTGGGTTGTTATTTTACGTGAAATGCACAAGGTCCTCTACTCCGACAATTAATCCACAGATAAAACGATAAACCAAATTAGGTTCTCATCATCTCCCCTCCTTCCTTCAGGCTTCTTTTTTTCCCCTTTGAACTTTATATGAAGGTTGGCAACCAACTTTACAGTGCATTACTACAACTGACTGGAGTGCGGACCTAGGTTCATCTTTCAATCACCCACATGGGTATATACTCCTAAAAACCAATGAGGAGATGGGAGAGGCTGGACTTGCATCACATTGACCGTCAGAAATAGAACCAACTTCTGGCCACGCAGACGGTCGCGAGCAGTGTGGGTGCAATGATTGAATAACATGTATGTGTACATTTATTTCGCAATGCTCGCGCACGTGACGCGAGTGGTGTGGTCAGCATGTTAGGCAGCAGAGGTAAGACAGGAGGAAGGTTAAGGGGGCACTGGTTGCATGGAGAGCAGTAGAGGTAGAGAGGCCACACCAATAGAAGATGTGATTTCTATGAAAGTGCTTATCCATTTTTTTTGTTGATTTATTGGACATTCAGTATTACAAACGGGTCTAATTGGCAAGTACACATGCTGTACAATCATCTACATTTTCTACCGTGCAAATTGTCACATGCTAAATCAACCAATTGAGAGCCTACCATTTACGACAGAATCACATTGATTTCACCCATCTAAACCCAGAATAAGGAATAGACACACATCAGTGAGCACTGCACACTGGTTAAATGACCAGCAGTCCCACCGCAGGCGCCAGACAGACATAAACCACAAGCACCGTTACAGGAAAGGTTGGAGGTCAGAGGTCAGGGTTCGGAGGGAATGAGTCAGGTCACCAAAGCAAGCAGGAGGCACTCAGAGCACTGCAGCACACTGACTCCAGGGGGACAATACAATACCTGAGTGATCTGGGGCTCCTATACAGAGGCACAGTGAGACACGAGAGGACATTCGGAGGAGTGAGTTAACAGATGAAATGGGACAGAGGACAAGATGCATGTGCCTTCCAGGCGTTTTAAACACTGGGCATCTAAAAACAACGGGATAGGGTCTATCAGCGTGTCTTCTTCTGTTGTAGCATCAGGAATCCAACCCGTATCGCTCGGTGTGGGCTTGTTCGGTTCAAACTAGATTCTTGTTTCTCTGAAGAAGCCCACTATAGGGCCTGAGTGGATTGTGAGATGGCGATGTGTGCGTGCATCTCTCTCTCTCTCTGTGTGTGTGTGTGTGTGTAAAAAGCGTAAGCATACTTGTCCATCCTCTCGCTGTGCTGGCGCCAGTGTGTCATGTCTTTCCTCCAGCGCAGGTTTTCCTGGCTGCCGAAGGCACTGCCTGACGAACTCCTCTCTACGGGTGGAAGACATAAGAGGAGGAGAGAAGATAGGGAGGAGAGAGGGGAAAAAGCAGGCAAGGGGGTAGAGAGGGTGAGGAGATGTGGAGCGAAAGGGAAAGAGAAGTTGAAGGCGAGAGAGATGGAATGGTCATTTTCAGATCCCTTTTCCCAAGGTGTGTGTGTTCCGTGTGTACCTAACTGTCCCCTGCTGCGGCGGACCATCTCCTGCCGTGCCCCGATGCTCCCCAGTATGGCCTCCTCCAGCTTGGCCTTCATGTCCTTGGACTTCTTTAAGGTCAGGCTGTTCATGCGCTCAAAGGCCTTCTTCCCCTGCATGGTGAAAAAAAACATGGTCCTTTTTCCATGATGAGGATGGAGAGAAGTTACACAGGGTTACTGCGCCACACCACCACAGCAAGAGAGGTAAAATAGAATAGAGATGGATTATATAAGAGTAAGGTGAGCCGAAAAGAGTAGGAAAGCTCTCTGATTAAGATGACTTTGTTAGTCAACTGCACACAAGGTCCAACTGATGCTTCCACTTGTATCCCAAACTCTCCGAAAAACACACACACATACAGTTGAAGTCGGAAGTTTACATACACTTAGGTTGGCGTCATTAAAACTAGTTTTTAAACCACTACACAAATTTCTTGTTAACAAACTATAGTTTTGACAAGTCGGTTAGGACATCTACTTTGTGCTGACATTTCACATTCTTAAAATAAAGAGGTGTTCCTAACTGATCTAAGACAGGGAATTTTTACTAGGATTAATGTCAGGAATTGTGAACTTAAATATATTTGGCTAAGGTGTATGTAAACTTCCAACTTCAACTGTACATATACCGATTTGAAAACCAACTCATAAGCGCCTGGGAAGTAAAACTTCATAGCACCTTTTGAAATAAGTTTCTTTCCACCCAGTCTTATCCAGGCACGAAATAATGGACTGTCAAGTGAGGCAATACACTTGACGTGCTTCTACAGAATTGAGGCATTACTACTGTCATGACGTTGGCCTCTGGGTAAGGTTTATGTCCTCCCATAAATACCTTTCTCCCTTTCCTCTCTTGACTCTACTGAAGGACTCTTGAAAAGCCTTTGATATACATAGAGAGCGGGGGAACATCAAAAGGTGGGGGGAAAGGAACCATATTTCGGTAAACCAACAAGTTGAAAATATGCGTTGGTACTTAATGAATATGATGTCAGTTCAGTTGTCATCTGAGACATTCTTATTAATGATAGGATGACAAACTGTATCCTGGAAATTCTACACATTATAGTTATCAAATTCACATGGAATTGTTGTGCAATTTAAATGTTTAAATATGAAACTATTTGTGAAAATTTTAAATGGAATTTTAGCTTCCAAATGAGAGAATTGGGTTTTCATAAGGGTAAATCTCTGCTCACTCAGTGGCCCGCCCATGTGAAGAGACATTGGTTGTAAACTATGAAACATGCCCTCTCTCCTACCACTATATAAAGCCCTTGACGAAAATGTAACCTCCTGTTCTGAGGACGTGAGGACGACGGTCCCACGTTAAAAGGACTAACATGTCAACTACAGAACTAAGCCAACCTCAGCGTGAGCTTTGGTTGCGAATGGTATGAACTTTGAACTCTTATTCACTACAGAAGTGATACCTCCTAGCCGTTGAGTTAGCAGCGGCCGCTGTAAACGTGGGCTAGGAAAGGACGGACGACGGATCCAGTCTAACACACAACGACGATACTTCAACGTATCCAGTTTACCAACAGAGACATTCTTCCAAGAACAGGAAGATCTCTGTTGGGCAACACGGCCAGCATCTACGACCAACCTACCGAAGCGCAGCTCAGAGTAAATATTTATTGCATTTTCCTTTTCCAAATGGGCGGTAATTTAGAATGTATAAGATACTGTATTTACGATAGCATAGCTTCTCCCTTTGTTCCTCAGGCTTCCCACTCTTTCACTCAAACCCAACCCTCTTTCCTTTGCGTAACCAGCCGTCATGTCGGCTCCGTCCACCAGGGACATTTTCTGTATGACATAATTAGCATTCTGTATATATGTAATTCTGTGTGATTTTTTAGGTATTTAGTAAATAAATAATTAAACCAAAGTTTGTATTGCTGATTCAACTTGTTAGCCAGGGTTCGTGAAGAGAATGTACAACTTTCAGATGATACTGAAATAAGGTTAATAATGACTGCTATTGATGTAAAATAATACTAGGTCTTTAAGAGTTTATTCGGAAGATAACAGCTCTATAAACATTATTTCGTGGTGCCCCGACTTTCCAGTTAATTACAGTTACATGATTAGCTTAATCAGGTAATATTAATTACAGAGAAAGGATTTTATAGAATAGCATGTCATATGACTTAATCCGGCATAGCCAAAAACACGACACTACAATAGATCTACAACACGCACATGCTTTTTCTGTGCTCCAGCTGTGACGTTACCTTGTACTCGAAGCAGGAGACACAGAGGTAGAGCATGTCCAGCAGACGGTTGAGCTGGGAGACAGACAGGTCAGTGAACCACTTCTGTAGTACACACTCATCTGCATTCTTCAGAACCCACAGCAGACAGATCAACAGACTGTGACTGGACTCTGCTGAGAAGGTGGCGTGCGGACGACTGGCCTGGAGAGAGAGAGAGATGGGAAGAGACCAAGGGAAAAAAGGTGAGCAAAACAGAGAGTTATGAAAGTAGAGGTAGAAAGGGGGAGCTTAACAGAAGGAGAGAAAGAGACTCCAGAAGCAAAGACAGAGGGAATAAGCGAGGAAGGGATAGAGGGAACAGGAATTGTAGTTGCCTGTGGGTTGAGCAGGAAGCTGCTGGGACGGGACATCGGAGATGAGGTCCCCGCTATCGCCATGGCAACTGTCTGACTGATCATGCTGTTGCCGTCCTCCACAGACTCACCCCCCCCGGCACCATCTGCGGACCCCTGAGCTCCCCCAGGGCGGCCCCACTGGATATGGGACTCTACAGAAATGAGGGGGGGAGAGAAGAGAAACCAATCAGGATCAACAAGCACAAAATACAATTAGTAGGGAGTAGCACATCAGAGTTGCAGACATTGTTTAATGTGCTTTTCCTGAGCAGCACCAGAACCAGTGGGATGCCCAAAGATTTCTAAAGCCACCTGATAGTCCTATATCTAATCACACAGCCATTCAAGTATGGATAAACTCCACATATCTACAGACTCAGAATCTTCCTGAAAGTTTGGGACACATAAGGCTAGATGTAGAATTTAGACCCACCTGTGAAGTCGTGCAGCTGGGGCAGCGATTCCATGACGATGCCGATGAGTGGCAGGTAGAGCATGGCGACACGGGCCTTGACCTCAGGGTCAGCGTAGCGGGGGTCGGAGTCATGGCTGGACAGCAGGTTATGGACCACACTGATCACCTTCTTATGTAAGCCAAACATCCTTTAGGTTAGGGAGGGAGAAAGGCAGAGGTTGTTTTTTTGGTGTATTTGGACAGGAACAAGTCCAAACACATTGACCAAACAATTTCCTGATGCATTGCATTATAGCGTTTCTAGCTGATGCTAATTTTAAACAATTTTTTTGTCATTCTTGATCCCAAAACTTTTTGGGGAATCAAATGTTACTGGTCACATACACATGGTTAGCAGATGTTAATGCGAGTGGAGCGAAATGCTTGGCTTCTAGTGCCGACAATGCAGTAATATATAACAAGTTAACAAATTCACAAAAACAACCGTATACACATAAATGTAAAGGGATAAATAAGAATATGTACATATAAATACACTGCTCAAAAAAATAAAGGGAACACTTAAACAACACAATGTAACTCCAAGTCAATCACACTTCTGTGAAATCAAACTGTCCACTTAGGAAGCAACACTGATTGACAATAAAGTTCACATACTGTTGTGCAAATGGACTAGACAACAGGTGGAAATTATAGGCAATTAGCAAGACACCCCCAATAAAGGAGTTGTTCTGCAGGTGGTGACCACAGACCACTTCTCAGTTCCTATGCTTCCTGGCTGATGTTTTGGTCACTTTTGAATGCTGGCGGTGCTCTCACTCTAGTGGTAGCATGAGACAGAGTCTACAACCCACACAAGTGGCTCAGGTAGTGCAGCTCATCCAGGATGGCACATCAATGCGAGCTGTGGCAAGAAGGTTTGCTGTGTCTGTCAGCGTAGTGTCCAGAGCATGGAGGCGCTACCAGGAGACAGGCCAGTACATCAGGAGGCGTGGAGGAGGCCGTAGGAGGGCAACAACCCAGCAGCAGGACCGCTACCTCCGCCTTTGTGCAAGGAGGAACACTGCCAGAGCTCTGCAAAATTACCTCCAGCATTTGTTTTGTACACTGCTGCTACTCGCTGTTTATTATCTATGCAGTCATTCCACCCCTAATTACATTTACCTCAACTAACCTGTACCCCTGCACACTGACTTGGTACCCCTTATATATAGCCTCGTTATTGTGTTACTTTAAATAATTTTTTACTTAAGTTTATATGGTGAATATTTTCTTAATTCTTCTTGAATTGCTTGTAAGTAAGAATTTCATGGTAAGGTCTACACTTGTTGTAATCAGCGCATGTGACAAATAAAGTTTGATTTGATTTGTTTGAGGGGGGGGTGACATGGTGGTTTCGGTGAGAAGGGGTTTCTGTAAGAAGTACACACAGTGATACACCAGGTGGTGGTGATTGATTGGCCCAATAGGGTAAATGCAGATAACCCCGCTTATTAACAGTCACTCACTCACACATTGTACTGCCCCTTAGCCTTGAGAGGGTCGAGAATGACAAAGACACACAGTATAGGTCAAAGGAGAGACACTTTCTCAAATAGCACATCACACACAGTACCCCTTCTAGACCTTCAGAAAGTACAGAATGACCGAGAGAAACATGAGGTCCATGTGACCACAGTAACCCCCATACACAGTAACACAATGTACTAACCGCCTAGGAGCCTGCCTCGAGAATGAGAGAGAGCGACAAAGGAGGCAAATGACATAACCTCTCGGTCTCCCTATCACACACAAACACACAGACAGTAACACAGTTTATGATTACTGACGCTTCGCCCTCTGGGTCCAGGATGACAGCCAGTTCAGTCAGCACCAGACCAGCCAGGTAGTGCTGCTCTCTGAAAGGGACAGACAACTCAAACATGTTGGCTATCTTCTGGTCCTGGGCAGAGAAGCCAGAACTCTGTGGAGATGGAGAGAGGTATGGAGAGTGAGAAACAGAAGCAGGGCATGATTTAGAGACATTGTCCACACACCACTTACTACTCCAGGACGTGTGTGCGTGTGTATATCTGGTGTGTAAATACAGTTGAAGTCGAAAGTTTACATACACTTAGGTTGGAGTCATTAAAACTTGTTTTTCAACCACTCCACACATTTCTTGTTAACAAACTATAGTTTTGGCAAGTCGGTTAGGAGATCTACTTTGTGAATGACCAGTCATTTTTCCAATATTTGTTTATAGACAGATTATTTCACTGTATCACAATTCCAGTGGGTCAGAAGTTTACATACACTAAATTGACTGTGCCTTTAAACAGCTTGGAAAATTCCAGAAAATGATGTCATGGCTTCAGAAGCTTCTGATAGGCTAATTTACATCATTTGAGTCAATTGGAGGTGTACCTGTGGATGTATTTCAAAGCCTACCTTCAAACTTAGTGCCTCTTTGCGTGACATCATGGGAAAATCGAAAGAACTCAGCCAAGATCTTAGAATAATTTTTCTTTGACTTCCACAAGTCTGGGTCATGCTTGGGAGCAATTTCCAAACGCCTGAAGGAACCACGTTAATCTGTACAAACAATAGTACGCAATTATAAACACCATGGGACCACGCAGTCGTCATACCGCTCAGGAAGGAGACGCAATCTGTCTCCTAGAGATGAACGTTCTTTGGTGCGAAAAGTGCAAATCAATCCCAGAACAACAGCAAAGGACCTTGTGAAGATGCTGGAGGAAACAGGTAAAAAAGTATCGATATCCTCAGTAAAACGAGTCCTATATCGACATAACCTGAAAGGCCGCCCAGCAAGGAAGACACTGCTCCAAAACCGCCATAAAAAAGCCAGACTAGTGGACCATGATAGTTCGCTGGTGATTTGGACACCAAGGGCCTTGAAATTCTCGACCCGCTCCATTACAGCCTCGTCGATGGGGGCTTGTTCGGCCCGCCTTTTCCTGTAGTCCACGATCAGCTCCTTCGTCTTGCTCACATTGAGGGAGAGGCTGTTGTCCTGGCCTATAAAAAAGCCAGATCGTACATTTTGGAGAATGGTCTGTTGAAACAAAAATAGAACTGTTTGGCCATAATGATCATTGTTATGTTTGGGGGGAAAAAGGGGACGCTTGCAAGCCGAAGAACATCATCCCATCCGTTAAGCACGGGGGTGGCAGCATCATGTTGTGGGGGTGCTTTGCTGCAAGAGGGACTGGTGCACTTCACAAAATAGATGGCTACATGAGGGAAAATGATGTGGATATATTGAAGCAACATATGAAGACATCAGTCAGGAAGTTAAAGCTTGGTCGCAAATGGGTCTTCCAAATGGACAATGACCCCAAGCATACTTCCAAAGTGGTGGCAAAATGGCTTAAGGACCACAAAGTCAAGGTATTGGAGTGGCCATCACAAAACCCTGACCTCAATCCTACAGAAAATTTGTGGGCAGAACTGAAAAAGCCTGTGCGAGCAAGGAGGCCTACAAGCCTGACTCAGTTACACCAGCTCTGTCAGGAGGAACGGGCCAAACTTCACCCAACTTATTGTGGGAAGCTTGTGGAAGGCTACCCGAAACCTTTGACCCAAGTTAAACAATTTAAAGGCAATGCTACCAAATACTAATTGAGCGTATGTAAACTTCTGACCCAGTGGGAATGTGGTGAAAGAAATAAAAGCTGAAATAAGTAATTCTCCCCACTATTATTATGACATTTCACATTCTTAAAATAAAGTGGTGATCCTAACTGACCTAAGACAGGGAATTTTTACTAGGATTAAATGTCAGGTATTGTGAAAAACTGAGTTTAAATGTATTTGGCTAAGGTGTATGTAAACTTACGACTTCAGCTGTATGTGTGTGTCCAGTGTTTATGTACTGTGTATAGCTGACCTGTGAGGTTGCGGATGACACGCTGGGTGAAGGCGAGGCGGGGGGCGTGAGGAGGCTGCAGGGCAGGTTAAGTGTGACGTAGTGCTCGTGGCTACAGACGATCCTCAGGAAGTCGAGTCTCAGGGACGCCAGAGTCGGGTTCTGCAGCATGTACAGCTTAGTGGACACCTGGGGAAAGACATGGAGTCTAGAAAACTTCCCAAAACAGGGTTTGATGGAGAAGCACTGTTCAGGCCCTTTACTCCCAAGTCAGGGAAGTGATATCCAATACTGTAATTCAAATCAAATTTTATTTGTCCCGTGCTCCGAATACAACAGGTGTAGTAGACCTTACCGTGAAATGCTTACGTACAAGCCCTTAACCAACAACGCAATTCAAGAAAGAGTTAAAAAGTAACACAAAATAACGAGGCTATATACAGGGGGTACCGGTACCGAGTCAATGTGTGGGGGTACAGGTTAGTCAAGTTATTTTGTACATGTAGGTAGGGGTAAAGTGACTATGCATAGTTAATAAACAGCGAGTAGCAGCAGTGTAAAAACAAAGGTGTTTCAATGTAAATAGTCCGGGTGGCAATTTGATTAATTGTTCAGCAGTCATATGGCTTGGGGGTAGAAGCTGTTATGGAGCCTTTGGGACCTAGACTTGGCGATCCAGTACCGCTTGCCGTGCGGAAGCAGAGAGAAGAGTCTATGACTTGGGTGACTGGAGTTTTTATAAACCTTTTGGGCCTTCCTCTGATACCACCTATTATATAGCTCCTGGAATGCAGGAAGCTTGGCCCCACTGATGTACTGGGCCGTACGCACTACCCTCTTTAGCGCCTTATGGTCAGATGCCGAGCAATTGCCATACCAGACGGTGATGCAACCGGTCAGGATGCTCTCGATGGTTCAGCTGAAGAACATTTTGAGGATCTGGGGACCCACGCCAAATCTTTTCAGTCTCCTGAGGGGAAAAGGTGTTGTCGTGCACTCGTCACAACTGTCTTGGTGTGTTTGGTGGACCATGATAGTTCGTTGGTGATTTGGACACCAAGGGCCTTGAAACTCTCGACCCGGTCCATTTACAGCCTCGTCGATGTTGATGGGGGCTTGTTCGGCCCGCCTTTTCTGTAGTCCACGATCAGCTCCTTCGTCTTGCTCACATTGAGGGAGAGGTTGTTGTTCTGGCACCACCCTGCCAGGTCTCTGACCTCCTCCCTATAGGCTGTCTCACTGTTGTCGGTGATCAGGCCAACCACTGTTGTGTTGTCAGCAAACTTAATGACGGTGTTGGAGTCGTGCCTGGCCACGCAGTCGTGGGTGAACAGAGAGTACAGGAGGGGACTAAGCACGCACCCCTTAGGGACCCCAGTGTTGAGGATCAGCGTGGAAGATGTGTTGTTACCTACCCTTACCACCTGGGGGCGGCCCGTCAGTCCAGGATCCAGTTGCAGAGGGAGGTGTTTAGTCCCAGGGTCTTTAGCTTAGTGTTGAGCTTTGTGGGCACTATGGTGTTGAATGCGGAGCTGTAGTCAATGAACAGCATTCTCACATAGGTGTTCCTTTTGTCCAGGTGGAAAAGGGCAGTGTGGGGTGCGATTGAGATTGCGTCATCTGTGGATCTGTTGGGGCAGTATGCGAATTGGAGTGGGTCTAGGGTTTCCGGGATGATGGTGTTGATGTGAGCCATGTCCAGCCTTTCAAAGCACTTCATGGCTACCGACGTGAGTGCTACAGGGCGGTAATCATTTAGGCAGGTTAGCAGGATTGATAATTGGCAGGATAGCTACTGTAGCGTTACTTCCGAAATCCTGTGCACAAGGTCACTCTAATCTATCATAGTGGTTTCATCACCAAGCCTTTTAAATGAAAGCAGATTCTGCAAGGACGTTGTCATTGAGGTGCTGTTGGGTTGGTTTGCTCTCCCAGTACCTGTTTCCAGTATGTCTTGATGAGGGAGAAGACAAAGCCTCGGTCCATGACAGACAGCAGGTCATTCAGGAAGAAGGCCAGGCTGGTGTTCAGACGCTCCACCAACTCCAGGTCCTGATTGGACAGAAACACAGGGTCAGAGGTCAGGGTAAAGTCTCGAGAACACTGCTCGATCTGATTGACTCAGAACCAGAAAAGGTCCATTTATTTTAAGTACCTGTGTGGTTAGTGGCATTAGAAACTGCTGTGTTGATGTAAGCCTGATCTGTAGTGTCCCGTGTGTCCTATGCTGGTGACAAAGTTAATTCAAATTTTCACTCCTACCTTCTGAAAGCGTGAGACAATGTCCCCAGCGATGGTGCTGACCAGGGCTGTGATGTCATCCATGAAGCGCTCGGGGAAACGGTTCTTTCTGGGCGACTCAAGCCGGTCGGTGAAGTACAGGTGGTGGATGATGCTCTTCACCTGAGGAGTGAGGTCATCAAGGTGAGACAGGGCCCAACCTTAACAGATGATAGGCTTGTTTTTGCATGGGCTGTGCCATTGAGGACTTTCATCATTTTGAAGTAGTAACTTGGTGGGACTTCATTTGGGTTAAGGAAGGATCACATAATTCCATCCAGGTCATCAGCCAATGAATTGTACTTGTGAGTAAACCTTCCATAACTGCAGGTGGCAATACATCGCCAACCTTGGCATAATACCTGTTCAAACAACACACTACAAGGTGGCAGTACGCACATTTTCAGTTTGTTAGCCAACTCAAGTAGTAGAAGAAGAAAATGTACTACTTCAAAATGAAGATGTCCTCAATGGTGCTGCCCATGCTCTCACAGACTCCATAATGGGACAGACACAGTGGTGTGTAAGTCTATGGGCCCAACACATAGTGGTAGTCATGAGTTGTCAAGATCTGGCCAAGTTCCAAAGTTGGAAGCCCCACGTGGTTCTACAATTTATTTTCGTAAAATCAGTTTTTAAAACTAACCAAGCAATTATGTTGGATATGCAACCAGGCCAGAGCAGTACAGGTCGGCACAGCTTAGTAGTGTGAAAAGGGCGCCAGAGATGCAGCTGTGTGTAGTCTTGTCTTACCATGAGCTCAAAGAAGAACCAGGCCTGTTGTAGAGCTCCCTCCCTGACGATGCCACTGCTCACCACCCACTGTAGGGCCAGTTCCTCATGGAACAACTGAGACACAGAGAGATGGAGACACACAGACCAGACAGTTAGACACATATCAATTTAGTTTGAGCTGATCTTAAATCATGTAATATTTGCTCAAAATAACTAAATAATCCACTTGGTGCACCTGTGTCTGGTGGTAACACTGAAAAGGGAGGCTTCATTAATATATAAATACATATAAAAGTGTGTGCTGTTTCCCTGAACAAGAGTAAAAGTGCTATAGTTAGTGGTACATTACACACACACACAATTCAATCACAGCCAAGAGGTGGGACATCTACACTCCACATCAGGGAAGGGCAACTGCAGGCCTGCGACCCCCCCTTTTGTCAGTCGAGGTCTCGACTTACTGGTTAGAGTTAGAATACACAAGGTGCAATTTAAAAATTTTGTTTGTGCATCGGCAGTTTTTCTCCTGTTATGTCAGTCACTGTCACTCAATTATCCCATGTCAGCTAACATTTTTTTAGATTGGTAAGTTAGTCTCGCCAGCTGTCTAAACCTGTAGTAATCACAGTTGAATTACCAACCAGGGGTCCCCCGTGGATTTTGTTAGTCACTCAATCAGATATCATATTAAAAACACCCTATGGCAAAATGTGTAGAATTGCAGGAAATTAGATGTAAAACTGCAAATGTATATCTCCGCTCCATGAAAAATTTGTAGAATTGCATAAAATTGCTAAATGTTCTCTCCACCCCACGACATGTGTAGAATTACAGCAAACTTGCTTTAAAACTGCCACATGGCAAAATGTGTAGAATTGCAGAAAATTACCTAATAAAACGTAATTTTTTTCTCTCACCTGTCAAGAGGGGGGCTGCTAAAATGTTTTGCTCGCAAGGTGGGGGGACCCCCCCAAACAAAATGTCCCTTGCATGCTTATTTGGATCCCCATTATCTTTTGCAGAAGCAGCAGCTACTCTTCCTGGGGTCCACAAATGTGTGTGTATGGATGTAGGTATGCAGACCTGCAGCCCCTCATTAGGAGTTCAGATTTTTGTGGTCCCCACCCCCATCAAAGTTGCCCATCCCTGCTCTACATCCAAAAATACCACAATTCCCAAATACACCATCCAATCAAGAGGCACACATCCAAAGACAGATTGGCGAATAAGGTGAGGTGGCATTCTGCATGGCTCCTCCCCCGGTATAGACAGTGGCGGGTACCTTTTTGGTGGGTAACCGTCCTGTTAAAGTTTGCAAGAAACTGGCGCTCTCAGTGTGCGAAGACATGCGGTTGCCACAGCGCTCCACGGCCTATGGGTGGGATGGGTGGGACGGTGACAACAACAACAGGTTAGTGAGGGGAAACAGGGGTGGGGTCTAGCTGTAGCACCTTCTCAACCCAAGGAGATGTGTCTGCAGCAGAATCCCTCTCTCACGCACACAATTAACACACATGAGCACAAAACATCATAATCTAAACTAGAGTATACAAAAACATACAGTACCAATGTAGAAGTGCAGTGTGTGAGTTCCCTCCTATTTACATTTCTTACACACCTCATTAGATACATTTTATACAAGTGGACAAACTGCCCCTAGACATGCAGTTCGTGCTTTGTATCAACTGTGGGGGGAAAAAGGACAAAAAACACCCCAAATGTGGTTTAACTTGTGCGTACAACTTACCTCAGTTAAATAAAAATGCATATAGAATTTCTTACTGAATCTTTGGACATGACTAGAGCCACAAAACACCCTTCATGACGACAACCATAGTCACAACACAGACAAAGACAAGCACGTACACACTCGCAGTCACTCCCAAACCCACGCAGCACACTCCACATCATGCCCATCCCACACGCTGAACGAAATTAGTAGTAGGTCATGCATGGGTTTAAATGATCATGGTGAAAATGAAACAGGACTGGAAATGACAGGGTGAAGAAAGCCAATTAAAATGAATGCTGGGAAAATGAAGATAACCTCTGGATTGCCAATAAAAATAGTATAGATTTCAAGTATGAGAAAAGAAAAATAGCACAAACGGAGTCACGTGGGTCTTGGCTAGAAGTTGGCCGCAACGTACGTACAACACGTCTCCTACACTAGGGGTACTAGAAAGTGCGGTGAGAAATCCTTCTGCACTCGTTTCAAGACAGTGACAACACCACGACTGTCAGAATGGTCATAGATGTTTCTTCTACAGCCAACTGGAGAGAGAAAGGTGTTGTGTAAAAACTGAAAGGATGACAAGAAGGGAAGTAACTAAAGAAGAAGGAACTAAAGATGGCGGTTTAAGGTTCATAGCGGCAGCTTTGACTTCCTAAGTCGGGTAGAGCGTGTAGGTGAGGGGTGGTTGAGGTGCGGGTTAAGAAGGGTAGGGAGTGACGGTGATGTATTTTTTGGTGGGAGAGGAAGGGAGTTGTTGTTGAAGCACCTGCATGGTGTCGGTGTCAGTGTCAGAGGCAGAACCGTGGCTGGATCTCCAGGGGGTGCTCTTACACCGCATGGTGTGCACCCAGGAGTTGGAGCGGTCTAGGCCCTGAGACGCCAAGTAAAAGGGTAGGCAAGATTAAGGGAGCAACAAGCGGACAGAGCACCACAGGGGAGGAAGGAATAGCATAGAGGTTAAAGGTTAAGATGATTGAATCGTAAGCAGCAAGGCGGAATAATAAAGTTAACTAGTTAAAGATCTGAAATAATTTCATTAGAAACTCCTGATTCATGAAAACAGCAATGCATGAACAGATTAGATTACATATCCCATCATGATAATCTGCACCCTTGGTTCAGAAAAAAGAATACAGGTTAGTTTAGTAGCATTATACTGTAGGTATCATTCATCACACAGAGGAAGCCATAGAACTAGAATTACTAGGATACCTTAAACAGGAATCTCCATTCAAGTCGATGTGCCATCATGGGTGGCTATTCTATTTCTATGGGGGTAGCATCCATCACTAGCATCGCGTTAGACCAGACTATTCAGAAAGGCCGAGAAGGGAGTGTTCATCACTCATTCATCTGTTAAGTACTTTTGGGGTCAAATTAAGTCATTTGATCAAAGTACCAAATCATTGTACGATTTATATGGCCGCATTAGAGCAACAAGTCCATGCTATTAACTAATTTACAAAGTGTCTCTGCAATACACTTGGATACCCCTGGAAATTACCCAACTAACAGAGCCATGAAGATTGTTTAACTTTACTAAAAGTGTGCTAGTGTATGCTTTGCTATGCCTTCGTCGCAGAGGTTGCCCTCTCTCTTCTGTGTGTCAGGTTGCCAATACAGGGGTTACAGAGATAAGGTGTTCCTGCTGATGTTTGTCCATCAGCTATAGGGTTGACAAGTCACACAGTGGAGAAATGCTGCTCTCAGGTTCATAGTGTACAGTAAGTGATACAGTGGTACAGTGAACGCTTATGTGGAGACAGAAACAATGGGTCTTTTCAATCCAATCCTCTTTGAAGTCAGTGAATCCATGTAAATGAGGGGGGAAAAGTGCTTCATTGTACCCCTTTTATATAATTAAGCAATAAGGCCAGAGTGGGTTAGGTTTATGGACAATATACCACGGCTAAGGGCTGTTCTTATGCACGACGCAAAGCGGAAATCCTGGATACAGCCCTTAGCTGTGGTATATTGGTCATATACCACAAACCCCTGAGATAACATATTGCTATTATAAGCTGGTTACCAATATAATTGGAGCACTGGATATCAGTGCGGCGGTAACTTACCTGCATTACAACCAGGAATACGACTTTCCCGAATTGGATCCTTTGTTCGTTCCCCCCTCCCAGAACCTGCTCCAAGATGCCGTCAGGGGAGAAGAGGTATTCAGAGTGGACTTCTAGTCCAACTCAGGAGGCGTGCACACCTTCCACTGCTTCTGAGTATATTACTCGCTAATGTTCAGTCTCTGGACAATAAAGAAGACAAGCTCAGGGCGAGGATCTCCTTCCAGAGAGACATCTGGTACTGTAACATTCTGTTTCACGCAATCATGGCTCTCTCGTGATATACTGTCCCCATCCATACAGCCAGCTGGGTTCTCAGTACATCGCGCAGAGAGGAATAAAAAACTCTGGGAAGAAGAAAGGCGGTAGCGTTACTCCTTGTATATAGCCTGCATACAGTGCATTCGGAAAGTATTCAGACCCCTTGACCTTTTCAACATTTTGTTACGTTACAGCCTTATTCTGAAATGGATAAAACAAAAACATGTCCTCAATCTACACATAACACCCATAATAACAAAGCAAATGTTACGAATAAAAAACAGAAATACCTTATTTACATAAGTATTCAGACCTTTTGCTATGAGACTCGAAAATGAGCTCAGGTGCATCCTGTTTCCATTGATCATCCTTGAGATGTTTCTACAACTTGATTGGCGTCCACCTGTGGTAAATTCAATTGATTGGACATTATTTGGAAAGGCACACACCTGTCTATATAAGGTCCCACAGTTGACAGTGCATGTCAGAGCAAAAACCAAGCCATGAGGTCAAAGGAATTGTCCATAGAGCTCCATAACAGGATTGCATCAAGGCACCGATCTGGGAAAGAGTACCAAAACATTTCTTCAGCATTGAAGGTCCCCAATAACTCAATCATTCTTAAATGGAAGAAGTTTGGAACCACCAATACTCTTCCTAGAGCTGGCCGCTTGAGAGAATCTGCAGCGAAGAATGGGAGAAACCCCCCAAATACAGGTGTGCCAAGCTTGTAGCATTATACCCAAGAGGACTCAAGGCTGTAATTGCTGCCAAAGGTGCTTCAACAAAGTACTGAGTAAAGGGTCTGAATACATATGTAAATGTGATACATTTTTTACTCTTTATAAATTTGCAAAAATGTCTAAAAAACAGTTTCTGCATTGATATTATGGGGTATTGTGTGTGTAGATTGCTGAGAATGTGTATTTATTTAATACATTTTAGAATAAGGCTGTAACGTAACAAAAAGTGGGGTCTGAATACTTTCCGAAGGCACTGTACACATGATGAGTAAAGCAGTATGTAAACTTTATTAAAGTGACTAGCGTTCCATTATTAAAGTGGCCAGTGATTCCATGTCTATGTATATAGGGCAGCAGCCTCTAAGATTCAGAATTGAGCAGGCTAGTGATAGCTATTTAACAGTCTAACGGCCTTGATAGAAGCAGTTTTTCAGTTTCTCAATCCCTGCTTTGATGCACCTGTACTAACCTCGCCTTCTGGATTATAGCGGGGTGAACAGGCCGTGACTCGGGTGGTTGATGTCCTTGATTATCTTTTTGGCCTTTCTGTGCCATCGGGTGCTGTATGTATCCTGGAGGGCAGGCAGTGTGCTCCTGGTGATGCGTTGGGCAGACCACACCACCCTCTGGAGAGCCCTGCGTTTGCGGGCGGAGCAGTTGCCGTACCAGGCGGTGATACAGCCCGACAGGATGCTCTCAATTGTGCGTCTGTGAAAGTCTGCGAGGGTCTTAAGGGCCAAGCCAAATTTCTTCAGCCGCCTGAGGTTGAACAGGCGCTGTTGCACCTTCTTCACTACACTGTCTACGTGGGTGGACCATTCCAGATTGTCAGTGATGTGTACGCCGAGGAAGTTGAAGCTTTCCACCTTCTCCCCTGCAGTCCCGTCGTTGTGGATAGGGGCGTGCTCTCTCTGCTGTTTCCTAAAGTCCACAATCAGCTCCTTTGTTTTGCTGACCTTGAGGGAGAGGTTATTTTCCTGGCACCACTCCGCCAAGGCCCTCACCTCCTCCCTGTAGGCGGTCTCATCATTGTTGGTAATCGTCTGTGGATCTATTGAGGCAGTAAAGCAAACGGGTCTAGGTGCGTCTAGGGTGGGAAGTGGGTCTAGAGTGTCAGGTAAGGTAGAGGTGATATGATTCTTAACTAGCTTCTCAAAGCATTTAATGATGACAGAAGTGAGTGCTGCGGGGCCATAGTCATTTAGTTCAGTTCTTTGCTTTCTTTGGTACAGGAATAATGGTGGACATCTTGAAGCAAGTGGGGACAGCAGTAAGGGGAAAGGGAGAGATTGAATATGTCCGTAAACACTCCAGCTAGCTGGTCTACACATTGTCTGAAGATGCGGCTAGGGATGCCGTCTGGGCTGGCAGCCATGCGAGGATTAATACGCTTAAATGTCTTACTCACGTCGGCCACGGAGAACGAGAGCCCCCAGTCCTTGGGAGCGTGCCGCGTTGGTGACACTGTTATTCTCAAAGCGGGTGAAGAAGGTGTTTAGCTTGTCTGGAAGCAAGACATCAGTGCCGCGACGTGGCTGGTTTTCCCTTTGTAATCTGTGATTGTCTGTAGACCCCTGCCACATAAATCTTGTGTCTGCGCCGTTGAATTAAGACCCCACTTTGTCTCTGTACTGACATTTTGTCTGTTTGATTGCCTTACGGAGGGAATAACTATACTTGGTTTTTTTAAAGATATTTCTAGTCATCTTGCAATGGATAAATGCAGTTGTTCGTGCTTTCAGTTTTGCGCAAATGCTGCCATCTATCCACGGTTTCTGGTTTGGTTAAGTTTTAATAGTGACAGTGGGAACAACATCCCCTACACACTTCCTGATGAACCCAGTCACTGTGTCTGTGTATACGTCAATGTTATTCTCAGAGGATACCTGGAACATATCCCAGTCCATGTGATCAAAACAATCTTGAAGCGTGGATTCCAATTTGTCAGACCAGCGTTGAATAGACCTTAGCATGGGTACTTCCTGTTTGAATTTCTGCCTATAGGAAGGGGGGAGCAAAATGGAGTTGGGATCTGATTTGGCATCTCGAAAGGGGGAGTAGCAGTCGTCTAGTGTTTTTCCAGAGCGAGTACTACAGTCAATGTGTTGACAGAACTTCGGTAGCGTTTTCCTCAAATTTGCTTTGTTAAAATCCCCAGCTACAATAAATGCGGCCTCAGGATGTGGTTTCCAGTTTGCATAAAGTCCAGTATAGTTCCTTGAGGGACGTCATGGTACCGGCTTGAGGGGGAATTATACACTGCTTTGACTATAACCAAAGATTCTACCCCTGAACAAGGCCGTTAACCCACTGTCCCGTCATTGAAAATAATAATTTGTTCTTAACTGACTTGCCTAGTTAAATAAAGATTTAAAAAAATACATTTATATATATATTACCTCAATACAATTACGGTCGGCATTTGATTGCGAGGTATTCTAGGTCAGGTGAATAAAAGGACTTGAGTTTCTGTATGTTATCACAATCACACCATGAGTCATTAATCATGAAACAAACACAACCACCTTTCTCTTCCCGGAGTTTTTTATTCCTCTCTGTGCGATGTAATGAGAACCCAGCTGGTTGTATGGATGGGGACAGTATATCACGAGAGAGCCATGATTCCGTGAAACAGAGTATGTTACAGTCCCAGATGTCTCTCTGGAAGGAGATCCTCGCCCTGAGCTCGTCTTCTTTATTGTCTAGAGACTGAACATTAGCGAGTAATGTACTCCGAAGCGGTGGAAGGTGTGCATGCCTCCTGAGTCGGACTAGAAGTCCACTCCGAATACCTCTTCTCCCCTGACGGCATCTTGGAGCAGGTTCTGGGATAAGTTCAATTGCCCTGGGGGAAACGAACAAAGGATCCAATTCGGGAAAGTCGTATTCCTGGTTGTAATGCAGGTAAGTTACTGCCGCACTGATATCCAAAAGTTATTTCCGGCTGTATGTAATGACAAATTATTAGCCCAGAACGTTTTTTTTTTGTAAGAAATAACAAAATATATCCAAAAGTTATTTCCGGCTGTATGTAATGACAAATTATTAGCCCAGAACGTTTTTTTTGTTGTAAGAAATAACAAAATACTGCAAAGTTGCTTAGGAGCTAGAAGCAGAGCTCGCCCATATCTCAGATACCCACTGCAGCCCTCATCCTTTACATGCAACATCCGTTCTGTTAAAGGTCCCCAAAGCACACAGATTCCTGGGTTGCTCCTCTTTTCAGTTCGCTGCAGCTAGCGACTGGAACGAGCTGCAAAAAAAACTAAAACTGGAGACATTTCTCCATCTCTTCATTCAAAGACTCAATCATGGACACTCTTACTGACAGCTGTGGCTGCTAAGCGTGATGTATTGTTGACTCTACCTTCTTGCCTTTGTGCTGTTGTCTGTGCCCAATAATGTTTGTACCATGTATTGTGCTCCTGCCATCTTGTGTTGCTACCATGTTGTCGTCGTGTGATGTTGCTACTGTACCATGCTGTGTTGTCATGTGTTGCTGACATGCTATGTTGTTGTCTTAGGTCTCTCTTTATGTAGTGGTGTCTCTTGTTGTGATGTGTGTTTTGTCCTATATTTAATTTTTAACCCCAGCCCCCATCCCCGCAGGAGGCCTTTTGCCTTTTGGTACGCCATCATTGTAAATAAGAATTAGTTATTAACTGTCTTGCCTAAGTAAATAAAAGGTTAAATAAAAAAAAGTCTTGCCTAGGTAAATAAAAGGTTAAATTAAAAAAAGATATATAAAAAAAGAGATGCTATGTCTGTCGGCGCCATCTTGGGTAGGGCCCTATAAAACTAATTAAAATATGCTCAAGTCCGTTTTGTTTTTCCAGGTTTTCACAACAAATGTTATGTTTAAAGTCCACAACAATGCTTAAAACACATCAGGAGACCACTTTTGATGTCTGGGAAAAATCTGAGAAATATATTTTTTGGGGTGTAGTTACCCTTAATTCAAGTGCGCACAAAGCAAGAGGCTGTTGTTTAGCAGTGGTTTTGTAGCGGTAGAGTTTGCTAAACAAATACCCACTGGATTAATGAAAAACAAATCATGATATAATTCTGCTAGGTAAGCATAGGCTACTTTGCAGTAGAAATGTAATTGAGAAAGTTTTTAGGAAAGCCTTTCCAACTTCCAGAAGACTGTTTGCATTAGCATCCTCACTAACAGCTGCACAAAGTTCTAGACGAGCGTGCCGTACACACAGAGACAGGGGCATTCTCATTGCCTCTTCAGAAAGTAGCAGGAAATATGAACCAATGATGCATTCTGTTCACGACTTGCAATAAACTTGGAGAAATGTATACATTTCCTATACATTTAGTTGATTCCTTACTAAGGTCAATGTGTTGTTTTTTATATTGTTGAATTCCGTTTCAATGCCTGGATTGCGCGAGGGCCCTAATTATCGTATTTGGACCAGAATGAGGCTCTCCACTACCTATTGTTCCTGCAGTGATGACTCACCATCTTCATCTTACATTTTCATAATTTATTCGCAGATCATTTCCAAAAAGCCTACCAGTAGCCTATGCAAATGAACGTCTCTCTCACCGATGCGAGTCGGTAGGATACACTGACTAACGAGACGATAGTCACTCACAGACCTGCAAACTTCAGCACGGCGGCGGCACCCCAGTAGATCGCTAGAAGATGCATATCGTTCATTCTAGCGGGAAAGGGTACGACGGACTAGCGATTTGAAACTTTGAAATGAAAAGTAGCCTAGTTAATATAAAGTGGGAAAAGTAGCCGGCTCAAAATGAGTCTGTAACCGTCTGATTAGCCCACGGCTGGCGCTAATGGAAAACACTGCACCATTGATGCATAGTGGACTGACTACACCCCAAAAGTACTGAGAAACATAACGTAAGCCATGTCTGGTCTGTGGCGTGTCTCTTACCTTACTACCGATGATGGATCGGACCTCATCGTCAGGGGAGGTGGGTGTGCCAGAGATATCAGGGTTACTATTGCTAAGGCTACGGGAGCGGTTGAGGTTTAGGCTGGCAGGTCGCTGGGCGGACCTGGCCATGGTGGCATAGTGGACTGAACCACCCAGACCTGGACCTAAGACAAACGCACACATGGAAGAGAAGAAAAGAGTAGTTATTACTCCACAATAAATGTAATGGCTCTTACAACTTAATTGATTTTAATGTAATTTAATAGAAGTAAAACTGAGGTAAAAAAAAATATAAAGCTGAGGTACCTGGTGAGGAGGAGTTGGGTTCCATGTTGGGCAGGCGGAAGACGTAGTATACGTAAGAGGAGAGCAGGCTGTTTCTGCCGTGCATGTCCTGACTAGTGTCCAAGTACTTATGGAGCCGGTTCACTATGGACGCCATCACCTCGAACGACGCCTGGCCCAGGTTCACTACACATACAGACATGGACAACACATTTAGGATCAGATAGTCCAGTCGTTTTATTCGGTGCCAGTTCAGTGGCAGCACAAATAAATAAGTTCAAAAGGCACATGTTTCAGGTTTGTTCTTAAAATATGTACACTTTGAATATTTGTGTGTCATTTATGATCTTCCTATTATTGTTAATAATTTGGAAGGTTAGATGACGGAATATATTATAATTATATGAATATAATTATAAGAATATAATTATTTAAATGAAGTCATTGAAAGGCTACAGTTCCTATGAGCCTGGATGCGGTACCTATCTGTCCTGATATGACGGGCGGCCGCACCACCAGCAGCACCAGCTTGTCCAATAGGAGGTGGAGGAAGCGGACGATGGGCTCCAGCTCGGAGGAGTTCAGCGCGGCGATGCTGGACTTTAACTCCTCCTCCAGGTTGTTCTCCATGATCCGCATGTCTCCTATCCGCACAGGGAACATGTGGTCCAGGGCATGGACCAAAGCAAAAAACTTATCCAGGTACTGGTCCTGATGGAGGGAGGGATGAAGGGAGGGAGAGAGGGTGGGAAAGAGATGGGGGGATGGGAGAAGTCAGTAACAAAGAAAACCTGGCTTTGATAAAATAAATAAGTTAAACTCCACCACACAATAGAAGAACTGTGTGCTCTGCGGTAAGAGCAACAGACTAGAGGTCGACCGATTATGCTTTTTCAACGGCGATACCGATTGGAGGACCAAAAAGAGCAGATACCGATTAATCGGCCGATATTTATATATTTGTAATAATGACAATTACAACAATACTGAATGAACACTTATTTTAACTTAATATAATAGAGAAACAAATTCAATTTAGTCTCAAATAAATAATGAAACATGTTCAATTTGGTTTAAATAATGCAACACAGTGTTGGAGAAGTAAAAGTGCAATATGTGCCATGAAAAAAAGCTAACGTTTAAGTTCCTTGCTCAGAACATGAGAACATATGAAAGCTGGTGGGATCCTTTAAACATGAGTCTTCAATATTCCCAGTTAAGAAGTTTTAGGTTGTAGTTATTATATGAATTATAGGACTATTTCGCTCTATACCATTTGCATTTCATATACCTTTGACTATTGGATGTTCTTATAGACACTATAGTATTGCCAGCCTAATCTCGGGAGTTGATAGGCTTCAAGCATTGCAAAGAGCTGCTGGCAAACGCTGGAAAGTGCTGTTTGAATGAATGCTTACATGCCTGCTGCTGCCTACCACCGCTCAGTCAGACTGCTCTATCAAATATCAAAGCAGACTTAATTATAATATAATAAACAGACATAAATACGAGCCTTAGGTCATTAATATGGTCAAATCCGGAAACTATAATTTAGAAAACAAAACGTTTATTCTTTCAGTGAAATACGGAACCGTTCCGTATTTTATCGAATGGGTGGCAACCCTAAGTCTAAATATTGCTGTTTCATTACACAACCTTCAATGTTATGTCATAATTATGTAAAATTCTGGCGAATGAATTACAGTCTTTGTTAGGAAGAAATGGTCTTCACACAGTTCACAAAGAGCCAGGCAGCCCAAACTGCTGCATATACCCTGACTCTGCTTGCACTGAACACAAGAGAAGTGACACAATTTCCCTAGTTAATATTGCCTGCTAACACGAATTTCTTTTAACAAAATATGCAGGTTTTAAAAAAAATACTTGTGTATTGATTTTAAGAAAGGCATTGATGTTTATGGTTAGGTACATTGGTGGAACGATTGTGCTTTTTTCGCGAATGCGCTTTTGTTAAATCATCACCCCTTTGGCAAAGTAGGCTGTGATTCGATGATAAATTAACAGTTAAACTAGTAACATCATCAACCATGTGTAGTTAACTAGTGATTATGTTGATTGATTGTTTTTGATAAGATAAGTTTAATGCTAGCTAGCAACTTACCTTGGCTCCTTGCTGCACTCGCGTAACAGGTGGTCAGCCTGCCACGCAGTCTCCTCGTGGATTGCAATGTAATTGGCCATAATCCGCATCCAAAAAATGTTGATTACCGATTGTTATGAAAACTTGAAAATCGGCCCTAATTAAAATCGTCCATGCCGATTAAATCGGTCGACCGCTACTACAGACTACAGTAGGGTAATGCAGTGAGCAGAGCTATAGGTAAAATAACCCAGAGATTTATGATCACACTACCACCGGGCTAAGCTCCTGGGAAAGACTCTCCCTCTCTTCACACTACAGCCAAAAGAACAGAGCGATGGAGTGGGCTGCACTAAATAACACCAGTGAAGTTCAACCAGTAATGAACTGAGGGAGGGACACATCACGCTCACCTCTCCTCCTTCCACTACCCATGCTGAGGTATTTGGTCTATCTATCAGTCTCAGAGTCTGACACAGATATATGCTATACATGTATACCAGGTAGTGAATGGAAAGTGTAGGGGCTCCTTTGCATGAAATACCTGGGTCGTGCTCAATTGAGGCACACTGCAGCAAAACGTTTTGCAACAGAAAATGTTGGTTGTGGTAGGCTATACCTGTGTGTGGACAGTGGAAACGGATGTCACTTCAACGTTGAAAACACCTCTGTGGTTATCCACCCATTTCATCCCAGGTAGAGGAACATCGGGGGAGAGAACAGAGTAGGACTGAGGAGGTTTCTCCAGAGACACAGGCAGACAGAAGTTTCCTGTACGCAGACGACCGTTCTGCAGCATAGGAATCCACTAAGGAGAGAGAGAAGGAGAGAAATACAGATGATTAGGGCCTGAAAAGCAAAAGGCATGTGCTTGTGTGTGCGCGCATTTGTTTGTGCATATGTGCGCACACATGTGCAGTAGTTACCGTGTATCCCACGGGGGTCTCCAGAGGGGTGTTCTGTTTCTGCTGGCAGCTAACATGGTAGAAGGTGAACAGGATGTGGTGGTGGTCAGTCAGAGAAGCCGGCAGCTTGATCTTCACCTCCTCATGGAAGTCTGGGGACCTGGGGGGAAACACAACAACCATTACACACACAGAGTTGAATGAATGGTTGGTTAGGGCTTTATAAGAAATAACCGTCTGGGAAAGACTGGGGTCGTATAGGAATAGACATCTAACGGAGTATAGAGAAGTCAGGGAATCTGAGAAGCACAACACCCATTACAGAGTCATGGTAAGTTAAGGCTTTAAAAGGATTTGGAATAAGCATCTAAATGTCACGGTTGGTTAGGGCAGAGGTTTATAGGAATAAACAACACACTAAAGACTGCAAAGAAAAAAGCAAGGGGTTTTAACAGCTATAGAAAATAACAATCTAAATGAGTACAGAGCAAGCCTTTTTCTCATGGTGAAGACAAAATAGATTGTTTGTGGATAAAGGGTAGAAACATCCTTTGGAGCGAAGGAGCCTGAGCAACCTTTCCCCCTAATGGAAAATATAACATTATTGGACAGGCCGAGGGAATAAAACCCCAAACATCCAAAGTGCAAAAGGTGAAACTATGTTCAATCCTTAACACTATGTTAATCCTTAACACTAGAAAAGCCGAGACGCGTCATATGGACGCAAAACAAATTTACATGCTTTATTACTCTGCCATTTTTAAATTCATGTCCCCCAAGTCCTTGACTTTTCCTAAATAAATCTAATACACATTGTCAAGATCTTAATATCACAAACAGAATTTGTGTTATAAGCAGATAAGAGGTCATTCCCCCTCCCCTTTCATTGACAACGGAACAGCAAGTGTTGACTAGTTTATAAAAGGTGTTGAACTGAGTGAATAAAGTCAATCTCCTATATCCCTTTGCCATTCATAGATCATATAACGTAGAGTGTCACGAAAAAGTTTGTGAACCCTTTGGAATTACCTGCATAAATTGGTCATTAAAATTGATCTGATCTTCATCTAAGTCACAGCAATAGAGAAACATAGTGTGCTTAAATTAATAACACACAAATTATTGTATTTTTCGTGTCTATATTGAATACATCATTTAAACATTCACAGTGTATGTTGGAAAAAGAATGTGAACCCCTAGGCCAGTGGTCACCAAATGGCGACTTGTCGATCTCCAAGGCATTTCTAGTCAATCCCCAAACATTTCTGTAAAAAATCCAACAATAAAGCCTTGTTTTCCCCCAAAAAAAATATTAGTCTCGGGCCGTTGATGGTGGGTGCAGCCAATTCAACTGCCCTGCGCGCCGTGGTAGGCAAACTGTTGCCGTTTCATGTGTCTGAAGGTACAAGCTCTGCCTTCCCGGTGGGCCTGGAGAGGAAATCAAATACACTATAGGCCTACCGCTGGCCAATCAGATTGCTCAGATGACCGAGTCTGCAGTAACATAGCAGGCATGAAAGAAAGCTACGGCAAAATTGATACTGTGAGATTTCAAAACGTTTAAAACCATGACTAGAGAGAGACTGTCAACGAATACACCAAAGTGCTGCTGTTTTTATGAGAGTTCATGTTTAAGTTCTTACTCAGCACTGTCAACACTTTTATACGTCATAAAATGCGCGCTCTTCCTATTTCCACTCAGCGCTACAACCATCACTGCAGCAGTAATGAATGAGTAGGAAAGTGTATCTATTGGCTTGCGTTGTTATTATTAGCGGCTTGGGTCTTTTTTAATATCAAGGAATATTTCACTTTCTCTGTTCATAGGAGTAACATGAATTTGTGCACGAGGCAGAAATAATGTGGTGCGACTCGAGTTTCGCCATCAGCTGGAAGACGGTGTCTCTTTGGTCAGAGTCAGTGGAGGAAAGGGAGAGCGGAGGGATGTGGAGAGACGGACCCTCAGTCTGCTGCTCTCTCCCTCCACTGAGACTGACCATCAGATGCAGGCACCATCAGCCCAGTAAAATAAAAAGCTAATGATTTAAATGTGCGCTCACTCAGCTGTGCCTCACAAGTAATACAACAATGGATCTATTACCGGTGTGATCATATAGCCTACCGCAAATTTGGAAATATAAATAAAAAAAATGTCCCAAACAACAATGCATTGGCAGGTAAATTCAAGCAAAGCCAGTATGCAGTGATAATGTATTGGGCCTACAAGCTAATTGGAGTCAGGAGTCAGCTAACCTGGAGACCAATTAATGAGACAAGATCGGAGATGTTGGTTAGAGCTGCCTTGCCCTATAAAAAAACTCACAAAATTGGAGTTTGCTATTCACAAGAAGCATTGCCTGACGTGAACCATGCCTCGAATAAAAAAGATCTCAGAAGACCTAAATTAAGAATTGTTGACTTGCATAAAGCTGTAAAGGGTTACAAAAGTGTCTCTAAAAGCCTTGATGTTCATCAGTCCACAGTAAGACAAATTGTCTAGAAATTGAGAGTGTTCAGCACTGTTGCTACTCTCCCTCCCTACTCTCCGTCCTGCAAAGATGACTGCAAGAGCACACCGTAGAAGAATCCTAGAGTTTCAGCTAAAGACTTAGAGAAGTCTCTGGAACATGCTAACATCACTGTTGACGAGTCTATGATACGTAAAACACTAAACAAGAATGGTGTTCATGGGAGGACAACACGGAAGGAGACACTGCTATCCCAAAAAAACATTGCTGCACATCTGAATTTAGCAAAAGTGCACTACTGGCAAAATATTCTGTGGACAGATGAAACTACAGTTGAGTTGTTTGGAAGGAACACACAACACTATGTGTGGAGAAAAAATGGCACAGCACACCAACATCAAAACCTCATCCCAACTGTAAAGTATGGTGGAGGGAGCATCATGGTTTGGGGCTGCTTTGCTGCCTCAGGGCCTGGGAAGCGTACTATCGTCGACAGAAAAATGAATTCCCAAGTTTATCAAGACATTTTGCAGGAGAATGTTAGGCTATCTGTCCACCAATTGAAGCGCCTCAAGAGAGCAGTTCACACCAGACATCCCACGTTTGAAACAGTTTTGTGAAGAGGAATGGTCTAAAATTCCTCTTGACCGTTGTGCAGGTCTGATCCGCAACTACAGAAAACGTTTGGTTGAGGTTATTGCTGCCAAAGGAGGGTCAACCAGTTATTTAATCCAAGGGTCCACCCTGTACTGCGAATATTTACAAGGTGCTTTCAATAAAGCCATGAAAACATATTATTTGTGTGTTATTAGTTTAAGCAGACTGTTTGTCTATTGTTTTGATCTGATATTCATCAAAGTCACATGTTATGACCAATTTATGCAGAAATCCAGGTAAAACCAAAGGATTCACATACTTTTTCTTGGATATCCTTGTCTCAGTATGTAAATGTTACGTTCCCCAGTTTCTGTGTTCTGTTTTGTATTTGAGTGTGTGTTTCAGGAGATGGCTTCCTGAAGTACTCCCCAACCAGCTAATCACCATTGCCACCTGAAGATAAAAGCCAGTGTTCTGCCCAGGAGAGGAGAGAGAGGAGATGAGATAGGGAGTAGAGATTTGGAGATTGAGAGAGAGAAATTAGATTGTGATATAGTGTTGGTTGTGTATCAGAAAGTGTGGTATGTACTGTTGTTGGTAGCAGTTTTTCTATGTTCTGTGTTTGAGTGTTTGTGAAATCATTAATAATTACTCTGTTTCATTTGTTCCCAGGGGGGAAGGAGAAGGCACTTTGGGAGTGCTTAGGCAAGAGGCCCGCGGGCATACATATACCCGTAGTATATTTACTGTCTAGGCACACTAGGTAAGACCTGGGCGGACCACCCCCTGTATTTTGGTTAGGGCACCAGGCGGTGTTAAGTTAGGTAAGTTCAGTGGGTAGGCAGGTTAGATAGGAGAGGGGGAACTTTGATATTTACTTTCTTTGCTTTGGTTCCGTCCAGCCCCTTTTCCCCATATTACCGTGTAAGAAAATAAATTCTAGTAAACGGTAAATTCTGCTTTTGTGTCATCCTTACTCGCACCTACAGTCCATACCTCTTGCACTTCAGAGAGTTGAGTTGTAGCAGGGAGTTGCGTTCCCTCTTCTCAGAGGCGTGCGTAACAGTAAAAATGTAATAAAATGTATGCACTCTACTGTAAGTTGCTCTGGATAAGAGCGTCTGCTAAATGACTAAAATGTAAAAATGTAAATGTCAGTGTAGCCAACCAAATCGCATAGGTGAGAGCGGTTCATTTGGCTCCTTAACTTGCACACTGGTAGGCTTTTTGGCGATTATCTGCAGATACATTATGAAAACGTTCAATGAGGTGCAACAATAGGTAGTGGCGAGAGAGCCTCATTCTGGACTAAATATGAGATTGATACTTAATTTCAGTAAAATCTGAAAGATATAATACTTAAGACTGATATAACCCTTTTATTTTTTTTCAAGATAATATGCCCTTTTTACTTAATTTTTCTGATGAAATAAAATACATAATTTAAAGAAGAAACATTGTGGCAATTTATATATCTTGCAGTAACCCTGAAAATGAGACTTCAAGATTTAATGTTCTCCACTTAGAAAATAGTCCTGATCATATAAACCTAGGCCTAGACGATATCCAAAAGAACAAACAATATAATAAATTAATGAATTTTCAGTAAATTACAATAAAAAAATTGTAAAGTCATGTCTTTCTACACAATACCACAACTCATTTTACCAATCTGGGCAGTAACCTTGATAAAATATTCAATAATTTTGCTGCGTATTTTGGGTGGAATCAAGGCAGTAGAATGTACCAGAGGCCACCAAAATAGAGCTTGTTCTGTAAAATAAATGTTTTACCTGCGATGTGTGACTGTATAATCCCCCCCCAATCACTACTAAGCATGACCATGTCCCAGATAAATCTCTACATTAAATAATGTAAAATCAGGATATAATATGACCGTCAGATCATACAGAGGGGGAAGACCTGAGTACATCTGACATACTAACCCTCAATGGGTTTACAGATTGAGCCTTCAGCTAACCCATTATAACCTATACACTTTTTGGGAGGCTCAATTTCAGCCTCTTCAGAAAATCACATTCAAGACAATGCGTGACCGACCGGCTCGATTTTGAAATTCTTTTTTATTTTTTACATTGGATAAAAGTAGAGACTTAGAGCTACAAAATTGTATATTATACACTACAGTTGAGGACACTACAGTTGAGTCATTCTTTGAAAGTTGATAAACTTGTTACCTCACTTTTGCAAAAATGGCCCTTGAATGCTTTGGTGCAACTACTGGATAGCTCTTCTTTGTCTACTCACATTCAGCATCGTTCACACCCTCTTAAACCCTAACCCCACCCATCTCTTTAAGGATACACATGTGACGCCATGTACTAAACAACCAAAGATTTCAATACCAAAGGCTGGTTTATACTACGGATGTGTTCGTAAATTCAAATCTGGAGTGCCAGAGTGCACTCTGGGCATTCGTAACTCATAACTTTCTCAGATTCTCCGTTCGTAAACTTCGAGGAGTAGGGTTGATCCGAGCGTTCTGACCTAACAGCAGCAGTCAAGCACCCAAGCTATCTGGCTAACGTTGGCTTGCTACTTCCAGACACAAATGAGAGAATAGCTCACTCTGACCATTTTACTTGTCCTAGCAGAGCTGGTTACACTGTTTTTATGTTATCCAGAGCGTTGGTGACCGTAACTGTGCTGCTGGCAAAAATGTTATTACGTTTATTTGCCAACGTTTACTGACACCGGCCATATTCAAAAGGTATTGAGCGTTCTTAAATTCGTCAGTTATTCTGCGCTCTGGAACACAGACGAGTGCGCTCTGAAATCGGAGTAGATAGCCAGAGCAAATTTACCAGCAACGCCTATCGACGGTTGCCGCAGTGACATCATGAAAATTCTATTGAAATGGTGACTTGCATAGTGGAGACTTTTGTTTAAACATGTAGCTAGCTAAACAAGAACCATAATCCCCACTCATAACGTTACTACCCTGCACGATTCTGGTTCAATGTTAGGTTGCTAATATAAATTTGCTAATAATTCTAAAAACCTGTTTTTGCTTTGTAATTATGGGGTATTGTGTGTAGATTGATGAGGAAAATTTTTTATTTAAATCAATTTTAAAATAAGGCAGGAATGTGTCATGACGTTGGCAGTGGGGGTAGGTTTATGACAGTCATAAATACCTCTTTCCCCCTTTTTCTCTCTCCCTACTATAACTGATGTGACATAAGAAAACCCCTTGGTTAACATAGAAATTCTGGGAACATCAGAAGTTGGGGGGGGAATGAACAATATTCTGGTAATCCGACCAACTGAACATATGCGGTGGTACTTAAGGTATATTATGTCAGTTCGGTTGCCCTCTGACACATTCTCATCAATGATAGAATGACAAACTCTACTGTGGAAAGTCTAAACGTCAGAGGTATCGGATTCACATGGAATTGTTGTTTAATTCAAATGTTTAAATATTAAATTATTTGTGAAGAGATGCAATGTAATTTTAGCTTCCAAATGAGCGATTTGGATTTTCTTAAGCTTGGCTTCTGCTCAACCAGGGGCCTGCCCCTGTGAAGAGACATGGGTTATAAACTTTTCAGACACACCCCTCCCCCTCCACTATAAAAGCCATTGACAAAAATATAACTTCCGGTTCCGGGTACATTTAGGATGACGATCCGATGTCAGAATGGTTCAGATAATAACTACAGAACTAAGCCAACATCAGCATGGACTTAGGTTGCAAATGGTATGAACTTTGAACTCGTATTCACTACAGAAGTGATACCTCCTAGCCGTTGAGTTAGCAACAGCTGCTACAAACGCAGGTTAGGAAGGACAGTCAGAGTATCCCGTCTACTACACATCGACGCTACTCCAACGTATCCAGTGACCACCAGAGACATTCTTCAAAGGACAGAGGACTCGGTTTTGCAAGACGGTCTACCATCTACCACCAACCTACTGAAGCGCAGCTCAGAGTAAATATTTATTGCATTTTCCTTTTCAAATGGGCGGTAATTTAGAATGCATAAGATACTGTATTTACGATAGCACAGCTTCGGCCCTGTTCCAGTCTCCCGCTCTTTCACTAAAATCCCGCCCCTTTTCTTTGTGTAACAAGCTGTCATATCTATTCTGCCCGCTAGGGACGTTTTCCTTTATGACGGCACTTTGTGATCAAGTTATGATTTAATTGTGTATGTGTGATTCTGTGTGATTAGTTAGGTATTTAGTAAATAAATAATTAAACCCAATTTTGTATTGCTGATTCAACTTGTTAGCCAGGATTCTTGCAGAAAACAAATGATTTACCACTTTCAGATGAGACTGAATAAAATGACGATTAATGTGACTACTATTTAGTAAAATATTACTAAATCTTTAAGAGTTTATTCGGAAGATAACAGCTCTATAAATATTATTTCGTGGTGTCCCTCTCGTTAATTATATTTACCTGATTAGTTCAATCAGGTAATATTAATTACGGAGAAATTATTTTATAGAATAGCACGTCATAGCAATTTATCTGGCATAGCCAAAGACACGACAAATGTAACAAAATTTTGAAAAAGTCAAGGGTTCTGAATACACTGTACATGGATGGACGCTTCTCCCTCTGTCACGAAAGCCATGGTTGCCCTTAGTTTGAAGATGTATAAAACACCTGAAAATTACACAACAAAACCTAATACACACAATCTAGTAAAGGAATGGGATGAGAATATATAAGCATAAAATATATGGATGAGCAGTGACAGAGCGGCTAAGATGTAAGAGATAGTGAAGGATACAGTATACACATTTGAGATGAGTAATGCTAGATATGTAAACATTCTTAAAGTGGTTAACGTGGCATTAAAGTGACTAGTGTTCCATTTATTAAAGTGGCTAATGATATCAAGTCCGTAAGTAGGCACCCGCCTCTCTGTGCTAGTGGTGGCTGTTTAACAATCTGATGGCCTTGAGATTGAAAAACAGCTTCTATCTCTCTGTCCCAGCTTTGCTGCACCTGTACTGACCTCGCCTTCTGGATGGAACAGGTAGTGACTCGGGTGGTTATTGCCCTTGATGATCTTTTTTGCCTTCCTGTGACAACAGATGTTATAGGTGTCCTGGAGGGCAGGTAGTTTGCGCCCGGTGATGCGTTGTGCAGACCGCACCACCCTCTGGAGAGCCTTGCAGTTGTAGGCGGTGCAGTTGTCATACCAGGCGGTGATACAGCCCGACAGGATGCTCTCAATTGTGCACCTACAAAAGTTAGTGAGGGTTTTTGGTGACAAGACACATTTTTTCTTGAGGTTGAAGAGGCACTGTTGTGCATTCATCACCACACTGTCTATGTGCGTGGACCATTTCAGTTTGTCAGTGATATGTACGCCAAGGAACTTGAAACTTTTCAGCTTCTCCACTGCGGTCCCGTCGATGTGGATAGGGAAGTGCTCCCGTTGCGGTTTCTTGAAGTCCACGATCATCTCTTTTGTTTTGCTGACGTTGAGAGGTTATTTTCCTGACACCACACTCCGAGGGCCCTCACCTCCTCCCTGTAGGCTGTCGTCATTGTTGGTAATCAATCCTACCACTTTAGTGTTGTCTGAGAACTTGATGATTGAGTTGGAGGCGTGCACGGCCACGCAGTCGTGGGTGAACAGGGAGTACAGGAGAGGGCTGAGAACGCACCCTTGTGGGGCCCAGTGTTGAGGATCAGCGGGGTGGAGATGTTGTTTCCTACCTTCACCACCTGGGGGCGGCCCGTCAGGAAGTCCAGGACCCAGTTGCACAGGGCTGTGTCGAGACCCAGGGTCTCAAGCTTAATGATGAGTTGAGGGTACTATGGTGTTAAATGCTGAGCTGTAGCCAATGAACAGCATTCTTACATACAGTTGAAGTCGGAAGTTTACATACACCTTAGCCAAATACATTTAAACTCAGTTTCACAATTCCTGATATTTAATCCTAGTAAAAATTCCCTGTTTTAGGTCAGTTAGGATCACCACTTTACTTTAAGAATGTGGTGTCCTTTAGTAGTGGTTTCTTTGCAGCAATTCGACCATGAAGGCCTGATTCACGCAGTCTCCTCTTAACAGTTGTTGAGATACTGTCTGTTACTTGAACTCTGAAGCTTTTATTTGGGCTGCAATTTCTGAGGTTGGTAATTATAATGAACTTATCCTCTGCAGCAGAGGGAACTCTGGGTCTTCCTTTCCTGTGGCGGTCCTCATGAGCCAGTTTCATCATAGCACTGGTTGGTTGATGTTTTTTGCTGATGGTTTTTGCAACTGCACTTGAAGAAACATTTAAACAATTTCACAGATTGACTGACCATGTCTTAAAGCAGCCTTTCTTAAAGTATGGGTCACAACCCGGGCCTGTTAATGGTGGGTCGCGACGTGTCAGAGTAGATGTATAATTACTTCATGAATTACAGGAATTTATTTGGCCAAGTGCATCTGCGGTCTCTGCTCAGTTTGGCAGCTGTGGGAGAGAGATGCCTGTGTGCTTCCTGGTTCACAGGATCTCTTTATGCAGTTGTCTTGTAGATCACTCCGCGACACACGATGCAGCGCTGTCGTTCAGCAACAGATGATTCGCTGTCAGCCACTGACTTGTCATTCCCACTCGCCATCACTAACCGCTGTCGTCCAATGGACTCATGCTAGCCACAAGTTCTGACTGAGCTCAAATTGTCATGAAACGCATATACAGCGCTGAGTTTCTCGCTCTTTCATACAAACTTATAACGAGGAGTGCCCACAGTGCGTTTTGTGCGGGGAAGTGCTTAGTAGTGTTTCGACAATGGAAAAGTCAGTCAGCTAGCAAGGCATTGTTGTCATATTAAAACAGGTGGTGATAAGCAGAAATAAAGGAGGACTTACTAACTCATAGTAGTAGATGTGAGTTTATCTTTCTAACAATCCCCTGGCCTTCTACACAAATAATAGCTAACATTAGCCAAACAAGCTAACAGCCCCTAGTAACAGTACAGACGAAGATGTAAAATGATCAGGCCTAGTGTACATCTTACTGTATAAATTATTGTTGAAAACAAATCTAGGTTGGAACTGTTGCTGTTAAAATGCAAGTCATAATTTTTATTCTGAACTGGAATGAACTGATTGAAGCAAGATGCTTTTTGAGGCAAACACACACAGTTCTGGGTTGCTCATCTAGGGCAGGAAGCGGTGTCCTGCCTGACTGAGAAAGCAGTAGATGTTCTGATCCAGTTTGGCACCACATACCTCAGGGTTCTCAACTCTGACATACTTAAAAAAACAAGTACAGAAACAGTTAAGGCTGAGCATGACCTCCGTGTTGCACTGTCAACAACGGAACCCAGAATCAGTTTTTTTACAGATAAAACACAATACATATTTTGATTCTGAACAGCAACAGTTCCAATCTAGACTTTCTTTCAACAATAATTTATACAGTTAGATGTACAGTAGCCCTGATCATTTTTTATCTGTATTGTTACTTCGGGTTGAACTATCAAAAAGCCTGTGTGTGTGTGTGTGTGTGTGTTCTTTTATTCATCTGTGTGATGTGACCAATCAGTTTATTCCCACTGACCCACTGGCTCCAGGTCATCTACAAGGCTATGCTAGGTAAAGTGCCGCCTTATCTCAGTTCACTGGTCACGATGGCTACACCCACCCGTAGCACGCGCTCCAGCAGGTGTATCTCACTGATCATCCCTAAAGCCAAAACCTCATTTGGACGCCTTTCCTTCCAGTTCTCTGCTGCCTGCGACTGGAACGAATTGCAAAAATCTCTGAAGTTGGAGACTTTTATCTCCCTCAACAACTTTAAAAATCTGCTATCCGAGCAGCTAACCGATCGCTGCAGCTGTACATAGTCCATCTGTAAACTACCCACCCAATTTACCTACCTCACCCCCATACTGCTTTTATTTATTTACTTTTCTGCTCTTTTGCACACCAGTATCTCTTCTTGCACATGATCATCTGATGATTTATCACTCCAGTGTTAATCTGCTAAATTGTAATTATTCGATTTATTGCCTACCTCATGCCTTTTGCACACATTGTATATAGATTCTCTTTTTTCTACCATTTTATTGACTTGTTTATTGTTTACTCCATGTGTAACTCTGTGTTGTTGTCTGTTCACACTGCTATGCTTTATCTTGGCCAGGTCGCAGTTGCAAATGAGAACTTGTTCTCAACTAGCCTACCTGGTTAAATAAAGGTGAAATAAAAAAAAAAAATTTTTTTTTAAATATTCCAGTTCAGAATGAAAATGTATTGTATTTTAACAGCAACAGTTCCAACCTAGACAGATATGTAGGAGTGTTTTTAAATGGGGTGAAATAAACATGAATAGATATTTATATGGATATTTCATTTCATTGTTATTTTTTTGTCTATATTGCATTTGTTTTAGGTATAAGGGCAATGAAATGTACCGATATTTATGTATAGTTGCATGTATTTTGTATGTATTTTCCTAAGCTTGGGTCCCAGGAAAACACAGAATTTCTAATTTGGGTCCCAGGCTGAAAAAGTTTAAGAACCCCCGGCTTAAAGTAATGGACTGTCGTTTCTCTTTGCTTATTTGAGCTGTTCTTGGACTCGGTCTTTTACCAAATAGGGCTATCTTCTGTATACCACCCTTACCTTGTCACAAGACAACTGATTGACTCAAACGCATTAAGAAGGAAATAAATCCCACAAATTCACTTTTAACAAGTGTCATGACGTTGCCTGCTTGGGTATAGCAAGCCCCATCCCCCTCTCCCTGCCTCTCCCTTTCCTCCTTCAACCCATGCTGTGGTGACAGAGAGACGTCGTAAATTCCTGAGAATCTCCTCATGGCCAAACAGTATGAGAGAGAGGATAAACTTTCAGGACAAAGGAAGTTTTCTTCCACCTCACAGAACTTGAGGTACGAACAGATTTCATGTTCCTAAAAAAGTATTAAAGATCGGTGAAGATCCCAGCTATTAACATGTCCGTTTGTCCCAATGTGGGAAACTCATGGGAGACTGTGGGACTACATTACCATACCGCTGTTTGTATAATAACCTCAGATATGAGGTTTACATCTGATTGTTGTATAAAATGAATGAGTGAGTATAATACTGTTTGTATAATTGTGTAATATGATTTTGGACTGTTTAATGAAGAAACATACAAATCCCTTTTGATTTGAACTAAATCCAAAGACCGCCCCTGAGCCCAGTTAGGGTCAGACATCCTGGGACAGCCCCTTCCTGCTATCCGAATAAAAGCCCTACTCTGAGAAATTATCAATAGACCATGTTTTTCTCCATAGGAGGAGAACGAAGGTTAAGTACCATTGCTGAATCTTTAACCATACCACGTGGTTAAACTTTTAGACGAATAAGAACAAGTCTTTGATATTGACTACTAGTCTGCAGCTAGGAATTCGGTATCATTGAACGCAAAGAAAGACAACCGCCGAAACATCCATTCTATAACGAATGTCACTCTGAACTATCCACAATAAACAAAGACAAAGACGGACCAAACTCTCCCAACAAAAACTAACTTCTCTCCAGCGATCAAGACGACACACCGAGCGTAAATATATATATATTGATTGCAATTGTTCCCGAATGAGTGAGCGTTCATGTGTAAGGATTAGCATGTCAATTGTTATAATTACGGACTCTGTAGTGACAATTTTCCCTTTGTCTAACAAGCCGCCATGCCAGTTCAGCCCACTAGGGCATATTTCTCCCATTTCATGTAACCATTTTTAAGTTTGTTTGTTTGTTTATGCATTTCTGTGAATTCATTAGTAAGTAATAAATAAATAATTTAAGACAATTGATGTATGGATGCCTCATAGTGAAGACTGGGTTCGTGCAGATAAGCAACAATTTACGATGTTTGGAATGAGACTAACGTGAGGTAAAATAAATAAATCATTAATCAGAAGACTATTGATCAGATATGAAAATATCTGAAAGGTTATATTGGGAAATTATAACTTTGTAATCTGACAACTTTCCCTGGTGCTCCCAAATTCATAGTTAATTAGTTACGTTACAACTCAGTTGATCGCGTAGTCCCTAATTACAGGAATCTTTGATAAAAACTATAAGTCTTCAATTTAATGATAGCAAAGACACGACACAAGGCACACCTGTTAATTGAAACGCATTCTAGGTGACTACCTCATGAAGCTGGTTGAGAGAATGCCAAGAGTGTGCTAAGCTGTCATCAAGGCAAAGAGTGGCTATCTGAAGAATCTCAAATATAAAATATATTTTGATTTGTTTAACATTTTTGGGGTTACTACATGATTACATATGTGTTATTGATAGTTTGACGTCTTCACTATTATTCTACAATGTAGAAAATAGTACAAATAAAGAAAAACCCTTGAATGAGTAGGTGTCCAAACTTTTGACTGGTACTGTGTATATTTCTTTTAAGAAAGGGCCTAAGCACACTTCATACAAAATGTAAACATCAGTGAGTTGTCTGAAAGCTGGATCTGAGTCCCTCACCTGTTATGATACACTACAGCAGTGTATGCTTCTTTGGCGTAGTCTGCACAGCTCGACTTGCCAAAAATCACCTCGGGAATAGAGAGACGAGAAAGAAACTTAGATGAAGAACAGCATACATGGGTTGAATTACATAGGACCAGAGGAAGAGGCAACATACAGTTACAGTGGACATTAGACTTATGTTTGTCTGCATGTGTTAAAATGATGTGTTTAGTAACAGAGCTCAAATATACTTGAACACCATTCTTCACAATCCATTTCCAAGAAATCAGTCTAGGATTGTGCAGCAGTACCTGGTAAAGCACCAAAATACACTAATAACCCTAAGAAGAATTCTCGTGGGAGGGTGAGCTAAGAAGAATTATTGTGGTGGGTGGGCTAAGAAGCATTCTCGTGTGTGTGTCATTGTTACCGGCATTGCGTTGTTGGGGTCCTCCCCGTTCATGAACTGCACTTTCACTGTGATGTTCCGGGCTGAGCCTTGACGGTTGGCGAAGTTCAGGCTGTGTGGGTTCACATACAGCAGGTTCCTGGAACACACACGTATATAGACACGCATTTCCCATCGTGAAACCAAACCACCTTCCATCAAACAGGAACACATGAACTCAACTGACACAGCAGCACTGTTGATACTGTATGTATCAACAGCTCTGAGTGAATTTCACAACATTGTCCCCTCGCCATTTTCCTTAGGACATTACATACCTCCTACACATAATGTACTGAATATAACACCTGTACAGTACTATCAATAGGTCAGTGACTGGAGTGACCAAGGCCATCAGGGTAGGCCTCTGTGGCCACTGCCTGGTGGAAAAGGGAGGCTCGTCCTGTCAATCACTCTGGATCCACGGCAACTAAATCCTCTGCTGGGCTAGATTGGTGGTGGTGGTGGTGGGGGGGTGGGGCACAGGGGCAACATTTGCCTTACTGCACCACTGCTGGGGGAAGGTGCAATAATGCCATGGCCAACTGCGCATGTTCAATACCGTCAAAGAGGTATAATGTTCATCATCGATGAAAGATATGTAAATTGGACAGTTATTTGACTTAAAAAAAAAAAAAATTAAGTGTCTATAGTGGCAATTGGACAATACTGTGGTAGCCTATAGGTCCAAAAGTTGATGTTTTAAAAAAGTCCTCCTCTCTTCTCCACAGGCAGTAAGCAGCGGGGCTTCAGTTAACACTAGAAAGGCAGAGAGTGTCATAATGACGCAAAACAATAAAAAAATGTATTACTGCCATTTTTTAAGTCATGGGATAAAGTATAATACCATTATTGCGTTTGTGCTGATTTTCACTATTCACAAGCACACTTGGCACTTATACGGATGTTTAGGCTACTGATATTTTCTTGATTTGACCGGTGCTCTTGGTGGTTTGAGTATTTATATTTGTTTTGTTGTTATAAAAATAAAGCTTTTACTCTGTTCCCACATCAATTATTTTTGTTTCATAGTTGTAACAAAGACTCCACGAATAACATTTATTTTACACTTGAAACTGTTTTTAGTCGTTTTTAGTTTTTACATATAGCCTACAGTACCAAACAAATGAACATGTTACGTTATATCAAATATATATTATTTTTGTTGCAGTCACACTTTATTTGGATAGTCCATCTGTAGATACTATACAGATGGTTGTACTATCAATAAACTATCTGTATATAACCAACTGCTTGCTAAGTTACGGTTAGATTTAGAATAAGGGTAAGGGTTAAGGTTAGGTTAAGGGTTCATTTACAGTTGGGATAAGGGTTGGTAGGTAGTTAGTTGAAACGTAACTGACAGTATGTAGATAGTCCATCTGTAGATGCATTACAATCCAATCCAAATAAGGTGGTACCAATACAATAGCATATATATAATCTATTTATTAGACGATTAGAATGTTGAAAAGACGTGTCATTGCCACGAAGGGAGGTACAATGAGGCCAGGCTCTTTCTAGTGTTAACAAGCTGGACACAAACGCTTTAGGGTTCCCAGGGTTACGACCACAGAACGTCCGAGGCAGCCACAGCGCAGTGGCCTGACCACATTGACGTAGATTCCGCCGCAGGGTAGGTCCCCCTAGGACCACAGCTGTGACGACAAACGGCTAAAACCGTGGGAATCCCTCATCCTCTCTCTCTCGGTTCATCTCCCTCACGCTATATCTATCTATCTAATTTCCTCTCCCTTCGTTCCTCTCTCCTCCTTTCCCTGTCTAGCAGCTGGTCACGTGTCTCCGTGAAGGTGAAGAGCTGGATGATTTTTTTGATCTGCCTGATTGTTCTTTGAGGCACTCATGTTGATTTTAGAATGATGTAATTGCATTGCAATAACCCCCAGGAAAAAGCCATTCTTACACATACGGACCAGATACAGCTCCCTTTTCAGCACGGGGCCAATTCTCTCCTATTGGTCATTCAGCCTCAACAGATTCATCTCAGGTTAATCAATTATTTGACTCAGAGTAGCTGCATAACCAAACCGAGCGTAAGCACCGTTTCGGAGTCACACAGTCAACCCTCGTCTCCCACTGTAGGCTTACTACATGTCCCAATGTGAATATTGTACCGTCTGTGCTCCCCACAGATTTAGGAAGGAGAACATATAGGGAGTAAGGAATAATGTAGCCAGCTTTAAGCTAAGCAAGCTCAGAATCAGGTAGGAATGGTGTTTGTTCAGAAACCCATATTTACTAAGGACATAATGCAGCCAGAGTCTCTGTACTGTATGAACAAATAGCCAGCGTATCTGCATTTGCTATGAACATTGCTATGCACTAGAGTAGGGATGAGTAACTTTGCTGGGGGTGGGGGCCACCAAAAAATCTGAACTCATCAGCAGTTGCTCACAGGTCCAAGTACTACACATTTTGCCATGGGACGGAGAGAAATGTTAGTTTTTAGTAAGATATTTGAGTGAGACTGACTAACAAAATCAATGGGCCCTGTAATTCGACCATGATAACAAGTTTAGATAGCTGGCCGCTAAACTCACTTAGTCCATGCTAGCTAATTTATTTTAGATTACTAATTGACTGACTATCAGTGACTGACATAAGAGAAAAACTGCTGATGCACAAACACATGGGGGGGGGGGGGGTGATCCGAGGGCCTTGAAAAGGGGGGGATCCCTGCACTAGAGTTACCCGCGTCTGTAATGGCATGGCGAGATTTGTCATGCATTTACAGGATACAAATGCTAAAGAAACGAACTAACTACCTCCCCACAATGTGCCTCTGTTGAAGGGAAGTTGCTGTCCATCACTCTTTCCTCATTACGTATTGGTGTTTTATTTGAAACTTTTGGGGACCCCAAAATAAAGTATAGCCACCGCTTTTCAGTTGGATAAACAACCTAAAAAAGGCCAAAAGTTGCTAAAAAAAAATCCTAGAGGCCCCACCAACTCTCTGCCCCAACCCACCCACCTGTACACCCAATAAAACATATAGTAGAGTAGGACTAACATGATTTAGAGTCACTGAACCACATTGAAACATGCTGTCGACACAGTTTGACCGACCTCTCAAAGTAGTCAGATTATTGGGAGCATTAAAATAATCTTGGCTAAGTAGGAGCAACAAAAGATGCTCACAAAGAGAGCATGGTCAGATTGCAGAACTAGAATAGTCAAATGTGGCAACAGAACGCAATAACAATTTAGGCTCGCCTTCATAATCATCACTGGTGGAAGCTTGGAATTTTACAGTAACGATATAGTGGATATGAAACGACAAGCCAAGAACAAACCACTGACTAGGAATTCCTATAAAAAGTGATTCATTAAAATAGATATTTAGATAGATCAGAAAGACGTGACTACATTAAATCAGAATAGTACGATCAAACAAAACCAAAATGAGTTCACAGTCGTCTACATGTAGGACATTCTCCCCCAATGCAAACTACAGCAAATACCATTGCATTGATGACATCCACCTGCCTCTCTCAGTACCTACAGCACACCTCATCTATGCCCAGCGAGAGGGACCTGAGAGAGTGATGCTGGGCTGATTCAGCAGGACGTTAAATCAAACCCATAGACAACAATTGTGTGACATATTATGAATCATGGTGAGGTGTGGCTGCTATAAGGTGAGATTGATAGGGACAAATGAGCCATCATCTGATGGCCTTCCACTGTGGGCTTTCTGCTGATCAGCTAAAGCAGGCTGGGTGGGGTGTGGTGGGGGATTTGGGAGGTTAAGCGGGAGGGGGGGGGGGGGGGGGGGCGAGCTGTCATGCTAAAGGGGGTGTATTTGCTATTCGCTCACTGCAGTGATTTGTTTGTTTATGAAGGGAGGGGGTTGAGGGGGCCCCCCGAGGGGATTTCAGGGGGCCCAGTAGCTCAAACATAACAGGGCTTAATGATCAACTAATCTACCCTTCCCTTGCTGGACTGGGGTATATAACACAGGCCTGCCTGCTGCTCTCACATCTTTCTAGCAGAGTGACAGAGAGAGAGGTAGAGGGAAAGAGAGAGAGTAAGAGGTGTACAGACAGACGGAGAGTGAAAGTAGGGCAGCGGAAGGAAGAACAGAGAGAGAGACTACTTCTTGCTATTCCACGATTGCTGAGAGAGATTTGACCATGAAGCTCTTCTGCCTCTTGTTCCTGCTGGGTGTGTCTACAGTTCAGGCAGCTCATCAGGACACCTCCAGGGTCTACCCCACCGTAACCTCGCAACTCCAGCCCCAGACGCAGCCTCCAGCCGAGGCCAAGTCCCGCTTTGCCATGCTGGACGATGTCCGTCTCCTTGCCAACGGCTTGCTCCAACTGGGTCAGAGCCTCAGGGAGTTTGTCCACAAGACCAAGGCCCAGATCAACGACATCTTTCAAAAACTCAACATCTTTGACCGCTCTTTCTACCAGCTCTCTGTGGTCACCTCTGAGATAAAGGAGGAAGAGGAGGAGCTGAAGAAGACCACCACATTCCTCAAGGCCAACAACGAGGAGATCCGGAACCTGTCACTGGAGATCAACTCCAAGATCAACAGTATCCTGCAAGAGAGGAGCCAGCTGCAGAGTAAAGTAGGCGGGCTGGAGGAGAAACTGAAGGGACTGTCGGAGAGTATGATACCCGCAGAGCAGCTCAACGAGATCAAGTCACTCAAGGTACACTGCTGACCTTCACTCATTAAGTCAGTACTGAGATTTATTACTTATTTTGTTTCAATGTGAAATGTCTTTGTTCTAGAATAAGATTCAGTGTTTCTGGCACACATATTCAACATATTTAAACATATACAATTCCTACTGAATATTGCATCAAATGTTCTTTTGCTGAATTCATTGAGAAGTTTAAGTTATTAATGAACACATACATTTTTAATGAGTAGTAATGATTTCAATTTCAAGTTATGCCATTGGGAAATGTATTTTAATGTGAGCATTAACTAGACAGTGTTAACTGGTCTGTTTCAGGATGTGATTGAGACTCAGGAGAGGACCATCACGGACCTGCTGAAAGCTGTGAGGGAGCAGCACGATCAGCTCAACCACCAAAAGACTAAGATCAAGACTCTGGAGGAAAAGGTACACATCTCTGTTGCTGGCCATTTTATTCATCCCTGTTCAATCAGTGTATATAAAAGGCCACTAAAAACATTTGAGACAACACCGTACCGTTTTTAATTTTGCCTGCTATTCCAGATCAGCATTGACAATTTCCAGGACACGACTGACAAAGCAGCTGATTCCAACTCGGAGACGCCAGACATGTTCGAATACCTGACAGGCAACTCCACTGGTCCGGACGCAGACCTATCCATGGACTGCAGTGATCTGTTCAACAGAGGCGAGAGAAACAGCGGGGTGTACTCTGTCAAGCCAAACCAGTCTGAGCCTTTCAACGTGTACTGTGAACTGACCTCAGGTAAGACACAATCCCGTCTCAAATTCTCAACCAACTAGGTGACAGAAATGTGTCAAGCCATTTCTTTGCACTACATACAAGCGTTAGCAGTTGATGTTACTCTTCAAAAACACAAAACCCAAAGCAAATCAGGGGGAGGAAAATAGGTTTATTCACCAAAGAGAACAAATCATGCGGGGAGGTAGATAGATGTTCATCCTCAGTGATCCTCAGTGATTCTCTCAACAGAACAAAGCAACAGGATGTAATTTATAACCCCCCACACACTAGCCTGTGGCTGACCAATTAGAAGTCCTTGCAGTACAACCAAATAACAAGTATCCTGCTCCAGACTCAATGTACAGACGATTCAGACCAATGAAAACATAGCACACGTAGCTATGAATTCAGGACTGACAATCCTAGGAAATAAGTGCTTCCTACGACTTTCCCTAATCAGTCTAGAGAAATGAACAGGACTTTGTTGTTGTTGTGTTTCTCTGTCCATGTATTGACTACATGTCCCATCTCCCACATCTACAGAAGGAGGATCAACAGTCATCCAGAGTAGGGAGGACGGGTCTGTGGATTTTGACCAGGCATGGGAGAAATACGAGAACGGATTTGGGGATCTGGAAGGTTAGTTTGGCTTATTTCTTTCTATCAGTACATTTTGTCAGCGGTTTGGACAGTAGAGCCCGACCGATAGGTTTTTTGGGGTTCGATACAGATTCCGATTTTTGGGGGGAGAAAAGGTACAGATGCCGATATACTGTTTAACTGCGGGGGAAACTAAGGAAAGTGTCATTTTCCCCACTGAATTCTCATAAATTGCCATCCAAATGAGCAATTGTCCAATCTCTATGCTTCAAATGTTGATTAAATACATTGTGACAATAATGACATGAGAATGGCCGCAAGTGTTCAGATAAGCATTAGATTCCCTTTTTTCATCACATTTATTGTGCGTTGCTTATCGTTGGACTAATATCGGCCGATAATATCGTTGAACCAATATATCGGTCGGGATTTAGTAGACAGTCAATACATCTCTATCCATAAAGAACGAAAAAATTAATGATATCTTTATGGCTCAACTCAACTGCAAGCACCCATACCTGATTATGCCTTTATATCCTGATTCCAGTCTACAAAGGCCTGTAGGCATTCAAAGCAGGAAACAACCAATACAGCCACACATTACCACTCTTAAGTACTTCCTGAAGGAACAGTGGACAGGAAACAGTTATTGTAAATTAGCTTATCAGGCACCCGTTGACAGGTTGACTTCCTCCATTGTCTGACTAGACAAAGCAATAGCTGCACTTAACTTCAGCCAGGCTTGGACCCCAGCTCATAGGCATATAGTCCTACTGCATTCCAACAATGCCACAGGTCATTTAAGCTATAAATTGTTCAGTGTCAGTTTCCGTCACTGCTACGAGCGTAATTATGTCATCACACCCATGACTACAGTATGCATCCAGGGGCTAGGGAAAATAGTACTGAGTGTCAGAACTTGCCCCACACTATTTAACACATGAGTCATGGGCCATGGCATACAGAACAAAACAAAGTAGCTAGGCCTACAGTATAGAATCTGAACTAGCTTTATGGCCATTTGATGGCATTGTATGTGTTTGTGATCTGTTAAAGTAGAGTTCTGACATTTGTGTGTGATCTGTGTTACTATAGAAGTGTTCTAACAGAATGTGTTTGTTCTCTGTGTTATCATAGGACAGTTCTGACAGAATGCGTGTTTTATCTGTGTGTTGTAGCTCTATGGCCATTCAATGACATTTGTGTGTGTTATCGGTGTTATTGTAGGAGAGTTCTGGCTGGGCCTGAGGAAGATCCACAGCCTTGCTGGTCAGGGTGAATCTATCCTGCGTATTGAGCTGGAGGACTGGAAGGAGGAGAGGAGGTCTGTAGAGTACCAGTTCACCCTGGAGGGACCCCAGGCCCACTACACCCTCCACCTCACCCACCTGTCTGGTGATCTGCCCGACGCCATGGGCAACCACAGTGGCATGAGGTTCTCAACCAAGGACAGAGACAACGACAACCACCAGGACTCCAACTGCGCCAAAAACTACACAGGTATGTATAGACTACACACCTGATGCAACTACAGGTACTGACTACACACTTGGTACAGGTTCACAGCACTGGCTGGTACCATACACCTGTTAAAGACATTTCCAAGCAGGCAGCAGAGACTGACTATGAGTTCTAGACTTGTTATATAATTTAACCCATTTCTGGCAGGTGGCTGGTGGTTCAATGCCTGTGGTGACACCAACCTGAACGGCAGGTACATGTGGCTGAGGTCAAAGGGTCGTTCCATGAGGAGGAAAGGAATCCAGTGGAAACCTATGGGGACCTCATACTCTCTCAAGACCACCAAGATCTCCATACGACCCGCCTCACCCGCCCCCCTCACCTCAAGCCCCCCATAACCTCGTCCCCACCTACATTACACCTCGTTGGTATGGCAACAACAAATACACCCCCTCTCGCCGTAACCTTCCACTTACCCACCCTCACATTACACATTGTTGGCATGGTAGCAAAAGATAGAGCAGTTGTTGACAGTAGAAAAAATGTCAGCCGCCAATAACAGCCAGCCAACAAATTTGTATGACAGAGAAAATAAGCTGACTCGTCAGAATGATGCAATTAGCAGTCAGCCGGTCAATGACCTCACAACTTGTTTCCAGAAACACATAGAGTTGGGTAACAACTGGGAGGGGTAATCAGTTTTATAAGAGCCAAGTTTTGGTTTGGATGGAATGTCAGATGATTCAACATTGTCTGTCCTGGTCTGCAACACATCCCAGCACTGAGAAGTTAGGCTACCTTCAATGGGTGATTTTTTTTTACTTCTCAATTAAGCAATTTATGTAACCGACAGAACACTCTGCTTTAGATAAGTTACTACTCATTATGTTAAATGAATGAACTACATGTGACAAAGGCATAATCCTCAGGCATGTCCTTATCCACTGATTTATCACTCTATATTGTGTTTCTGCACATTTGGTGGCTGTTGCTGAATGTACCAAATATTCACACGTAAGTAGAATAGAATATCAACATGATGCATAGATCTTCAAATGTATATGAGCTTAGTGTTTTCACCATCTTTTTAAAAACTTTATACTGTATTTAAAACCATTTTGATGTTCTATTAAATGTGCTGCCAGGTTAGTTAACGTCAGGTCATTTACATTGGTCATATTGACTCTTGTCTCCTGCCAACTCTTATCTTTCTGCTGCATTTAAAACGGCTGCTACTTACTGTACATATTTTATGTTTCTTACTAATTATTGCTGAGCGATTAAATTAAATTGAGTTTTTCCCCCCCATTATTAAACTAATTGACCGACGTTGGTTCAATTACTTGAATTCCATTTCGTTTTTGTCAGTTCAACGCGCCGTTCCTCTAGAGAAATAATAACAAGCAAGAGAGAAATCAGATCAAGAATGAACTGAAATGCTAAACATAGTTTTTCAATCGAATAATATTTAACCTAGTTCAGCGCAGTGGTAATTAACTACAATGCCCATAATCCATTGCGCCTGTACTGCCTTCCATATGTTACTCCCGGCCATATGCATGAGAGAGTTATGTACACAAAACAGACAAAAGGGATAGAGACAGTTTGAGAGGTAGCTCTGCCCGATTGACAGTTGTAGTATTTGGTAATTAGCAGTCTTGAAAGTGATTTTTTCATAGAGCATAGGCAGCTAGCTACTAGCTTAGCTAAATAGGATAACTCGTTGGAGAGAACGTCAGATGGTTGTCTGGCTGGCTGCTACTGCCTGAGCAGAGATGAGATGACTAACAAATTAAATAGAATAAAAAGTAATAAGACTGTTAGAATGTTTTGGCAATTGGATGTTCTCAATATTTGGCTTTGGATTATTTATTAAAAAGCTCTAAAATCATTTTAAGGTAATCATTTAATGTAAAAATGTTTTTTTGAACCAAAATCGAAATCCTCCAAAAAAAACACTAATTGCTCAGCACGATTACTTCCACCTTATCAGAGAGACTCTGGTAAACTACTGTATATTTATAATGACAAATAAAACCATCATACTCAAAACAAATATACTGCTGTCCTTTGTATTCTTTGCCAAGGAAAAACCAACAAACTGAGCTAATGATCTAATGCCACCGAATCAGGTTTAGGCAACGCTTCACCAACCACAGGTCATCACACCCCTGGCCTAGAAACGCAACAGTTGAGTCTGATCAGCCCGCAATGCTGACAACAATCCTGAAACATTATTTGCATTAACCATCTTATGCAAGTGAGAGGCCAATATACAGTACACTAAACCTACAGTGAGTAAATGGCATTTGCTACTGTACCAAGATGTACTGTACCGCTTATCCAATCGACATGTAAATGTACAGCGGGTAAATAAACTTCAGAGCTCACAGCATTTTCTACCATAGAATTAGAATACTAGAATGGACATGAACCTTCCTATGAAGGTATAAATGGTAAGCAATGTTGGTGAGTTGGTCAACCATGCCAGTGCTGTGATAAGATAGTGTAAGACAATTCATTTGAAGATGACCTGCACTGTGCGTATGTTAGCTAGCTAAACAGACAGGTTTAGTGGAATGATTGCAGTAGTTCTTCAAATTAAACTGCCAACACGACAACATTCCATACAAACAATGCAGTCAATCCACAGCCAAACAGTGGCTGAAATTAGTTGATGATATGACTTAGACAAGTTGGAAATGCAAGTACTGGTATTGTACTATCACTCATAGCTTTCCAAGAAAACAAAAATGGAGACATGGTCCGTTGACATATTTCCCCATCTCAGGAGGTAACTATAGCAGGTGCCTATTTAAAGTAACAGGGTTGACGATTTAAATCGACGACTTAATCTTATATCAGTCATAAATCCCTGTGTGACAGGGGTCATGGAAGCTTGTCGTGTGCAACAGGGAGTGGCAATTGAATGCAAGCGTCACAAAAAGTCACTGCTAAAACATTTATAACCCGTCTATCTTTGAGTAAGAGGGATGGCGTGTAATGCTCGACCGGCTCAGTTTTCAACCACAAAACCCCAGAAAATTGCCAAAAAGGGTAGAACCTAAATGAATCACTAATCACATTAAATAAATTGTTTTCGCCTTTGCGTCGTCTCACTGAAATTTTGTTACTCTTTCAAATGACTGTTTGACTTGTTGACTGCTCGATCCACACAGCAGACATTGTGGGCTAGTTTAGGAATGCTGTGTTACACGTATAGCGCACAATTTTATGTGGCGTCATTACGTCATGTACCTTCGTTATATAGATATGCACGTCAGCTTCGACATCGGTTTTGCACATCGGGCATTAAACTATGTTGCCATTTTTAGCTAATATCGGCCATTTCCGATATGTTCACCTATATATCGTGCATCCCTAATGACAGGATTTCTGATATATCCCATTTTACTTTTATTTTCCTGCATACGTAAAAGCAGGAAATGCAGCCTCTACTGCCATTATTCCAATTAGAATCGTTTGGATTTCTCCCTGACCAAAATGTCTGCCATTACCAAACCATTCTGGAACTTTGAGAGTTAATGATATATCCCTCCTAGTAATGTAATAGTTTGTAACACATCAATCTCCTTAACCAGGAAGTATGCAGAGCAACTAAAGCAGAGTTACTAAAGCTGGCAGGAGCTCAATCTAGGAAGGCCCTGCCTGCTATCAGGAGACAAACAAGGCCTCAGGGCAGCTGAAGTGGCCATGTCAACACAACCTGTGATAAGGGTCCTCTCGCTCTTTCTTTCTCTCTCTCTCTCTCTCATTCCCTCCATGCCACCACAGTGTCTGATAAGAGCCCTCTCTCCCTCCCTTCATCTCCCTCTTTCTCTCTCGCCATGTCAACACAGCGTCTGATAAAAGTCCTCTCTCCCTCACTCTCTGACCTTGACTAAAATAGCAGCAGGGCTCAGAAGGTCACTCAACACAAGGCTGTGTGCAGTTAGTCAGTCGATCTGGCAGTCACACGGGACATGGGGTGCTGTTACAGATTGTTACATGTTGAACCTGGTGCGCCATGGCTAGAAGGAAAGCTTAATATCAACAGGAAGGCCTGTAGGTTGTGTGTTGTGCTGCTCTGTTACAGTAGTGTTACCCCCATGGCTCAGATGAAAGCGAGACACAGAGTGGAAGGGAGAAAGACCGTTTGGTTCGTCTGTGTGCTCCAGGCTCCAGTGTGTTTGATCAGAACAGTTAGATGGAAATACACAGTCTCAAAAACAGGAAGGACTTCTTGTGTGTTACATTCCCCTTGACGACTAGGAATGACATCAACGTGTCAGGAATGCCCTGTTGATGGTATTAGATTGTAAGTCTAAGGATGGTATTGGATTACAAATTCAAGCCCTCTAGCACAAACTTCCGCTGTACCTTACTTCATTGTTAAACTACAGACTTACCAGACCCGATCACAGGGATGGCAAACTCTATAAGTCCCGTTGAACTGTTGAGGAAAGTGATTGCTTTTCATTAATTGCTTGTAAGTAAGTACTGTATGTTTTTATTGCATTGCATTTGTAAAATGCTGTATTTGTATGCAGGGCTCTCTTGAAAAAGAGGCCTTGGTCTCAATGGGATTTCCCTGCTAAAATAAAGGTTAAATAAATATCCATGCATGTCATCTTGTTATGTTGCCTGCTGGTTGGTAGAGTGTATCATTACACGTAGCTGGTGTTGGGTAAGGCTAAGTAATGTACAGTGCATTCGAAGAGTATTCAGACCCCTTCACTTTTTCCACATATATTACGTTACAGCCGTATTCTAAAATGGATTAAATTGCTGTTTTTTACTCATCTACACAGACACACTACACCAAAATGTCAAAATAAAAATAGGTTAAGAATATTTTCAAAAAGTATTTAATAAAATAAAAAAAACTGAAATCACATTTACATAAGTATTCATTATATAAATAAAGTTTGTTTTTCATTTTAAATACCTGTTTTCACGTTGTCATTACGGGGTATTGTGTGGAGATTAACAAGCAAAAACATTTTGTTAATCCATTTTAGAATAAGGCTATAACGTAACAAAATGTGGAAAAAACTAGAAAATAAATACTTTCCGAATGCACTGTAAGTGGTATTGTTTCATTACCTGTAGGTGGTGTTGGGTAATGCTAGCTAGGTAATGTACAGTAAGTGGTATTGTTTCATTACCTGTAGGTGGTGTTGGGTAACGCTAGCTAGGTAATGTACAGTAAGTGGTATTGTTTCATTACCTGTAGGTGGTGTTGGGTAACGCTAGCTAGGTAATGTACAGTAAGTGGTATTGTTTCATTACCTGTAGGTGGTGTTTGGTACGTAGACGTCCTTGGGTGGGAACTCCAGTATCTCCCTGGTGGGGCGGACCCTGCTGTCTGGGTAGGGCTTGACCTGCTGGAGGTCAGGGGTCAAGCAGTAGTGGGGGTTCTCTGGGGCCGGCGAGATGTCAATCTTTAGCTGGGCTGGATGGAACAAGACAGGGTAAACAACATCACACACAGAGCTCTACACCTCAACGAATATCTAAGCCTAATGGACTGATATGGCAGTGGTGTTCTCTCACTGGAAGTTATATGTAAGTCAGAGGTTTTCAAAGTGTGGGGCGCCAGAGAGTTTTAGTGGAGGCGTGAAAGGAAAGTCAAACTGTATTCTCTTCTCTAATACCATCGCAGGGAACACACCTTTTAAAGCAGATTTGATGGATACATTTAAAAAGAGGGGTGTCCCAGCTTTCCAGTGATACCACATTTACTTCTCAACTCCTAGTGTTGTGCACATGGCATCATAAAGAAAATGCATATACAACCAGAGTTTGTAGCATGGTTTAGGCACAACTGAGCAACCAAACTCTTAAAGGAGCAGCGTCATTTTAAAAATGCCAGACATACTTTGTAACAGAAACCAAAATATATTATTTTCAGATTAAATAATAAATTACTTGGATATCCTGAAAGCACTTTCATTGATTTCGTTTTTAATAGGTCAGTTGCATGTTCATACCACTGAGCAAACAATATCTGTAAGTATACATTTTTGTACACATAAATTCATTATCAGGTTTTTGCTTTGGAAAAACATAATTTGACATTTGTCAATAAAACTCATGAATGTAACTTTTTATGTCAAATTGTTTTGTGTTCCGCTTGTAGACCTGGCTGTCCTGAAAATAAAATGGTAAAACACTTAATTGTGAGGCTAACTATAAAGACTGGAAAGTCAGATAAATAAAAAGCTACTTTTTTCTGGGGTCTCAGAATTAATGCCTTCAATCATGACAGTGTCCATAAATAAAAAGTTGTTCTCTAACAGTTTTATTGAAACTACTATATTTGAGAAATTAATTGAACATATTTTTCTTCATTTTCTCTGACGAGAGGCCCACTGTCTGAGACTTTGAAGAAGCCTGATGTAAGTAATTAGATGTGCTTGCTGAAAGCAAAGCACAACTTTAGAAACTGTTAATATTATTATCATTATTGCGCTGGAAACTCTCGCACAAAAACTGTAAAAGCTACCAACAACAAAAAAACTTTAACATTTGCTGATTGGCACTGGTCAGAATGCTTTTTGATACTACTTACACTTTTCACACTACAACCATATTTGCATAAATCGCAATGCATTTCAATGGCCATAGACTTCGACAGGAAACATTCCGGTCGTAACCAGTCTTCCACCGTTTAAGATAGAAACACCATTCAAAGTTTCAAGCGCAGTCTGGAATAGGTTGCATACAGCTTTTTGATACCATTTGAATTATAACTTTTTTTATTTAACTTCTATTTATTCAGGGGAACCCAATTGAGACAAGTGTCTCATTCTCAATGGTGCAATGAGAACAAACAATTAAAATATCAACATTATAATGCAATTAAACAGCAACAACAAAAAATACTCCAAGATACATTACAACACAAATAAATGATTACAATCAACCAACACACTCAGTGAATTCATTCCTTATCAGCGTTCTAAACGGCCCTATTGGCACCAGTGATTTAAGATGTAATGAGGATTGTAAATGATTCCAAACGTGGGTGGGGCGTTAAAACTAGAGGTCGACCGATTAATTGGAATGGCCGATTAATTTGGGCCGATTTCAAGTTTTCATAACACTCGGTAATCTGCATTTTTGGACACCGATCATGGCCGATTACATTGCACTCCACGAGGAGACTGCGTGGCAGGCTGACTACCTGTTATGCGAGTGCAGCAAGGAGCCATGGTAAGGTGCTAGCTAGCATTAAACGTATCTTATAAAAAACAATCAATCAATCTTAACATAATCACTAGTTAACTACACATGGTTGATCTAGTTTATCTAGCTTGTCCTGCGTTGCATATAATCGATGCGGTGCCTGTTAATTTATCATTGAATCACAGCCTACTTCGCCTTATTCTAATAATGGATTAAATTGTTCTTTTTCCTCATACTACACACAATACCCAATAATGACAAAGCAAAAACAGTTTTTTAGAAATTTGGGGAAAACAAAAATTTCACATTTATATAAGTATTCAGACCCTTTACTCAGTACTTTATTGAAGCACCTTTGGCACCATTACAGCCTCGAGTCTTCTTGGGTATGACGCTACAAGCCTGACACAAGGGGAGTTTATCCCATTCTTCTCTGCAGATCCTCTCAAGCTCTATCAGGTTGGATGGGTAGCGTCGCTACACAGCTATTTTCAGGTCTCTCCAGAGATGTTCAAATCAGGTTCAAGTCCGGGCTCTGGCTTCGCCACTCAAGGACATTCAGAGACATGTCCCAAAGCCACTCCTGCATTGTCTTGGCTGTGTGCTTAGGGTTGTTGTGAACCTTCATCAAGCATCTCTATACTTTGCACTATTCAATCTTGGTTTCCTCAAACCAGAGAATCTTGTTTCTCATGGTCTGATAGTCCTTTAAGTGCCTTTTGGCAAACTCCAAGCTGGCTGTCATGTGCCTTTTACTGAGGAGTGGCTTCCATCTGACCACTCTACTTACAGGACTTATTAGTGGAGCGCTGCAGAGATGGTTGTCTTTCTGAAAGGTTCTCCCATCTCCACACTGGAACTCTAGAGCTCTGTCAGAGTGACCATCGGGTTCTCGGTCACCACCCTGACCAAGGCCCTTCTCCCCTGATTGCTCAGTTTGGCCGGGCAGCCAGCTCTAGGAAGTCTCGGTGGTTCCAAACGTCTTCCATTTAAGAATGATGGAGGCCACTGTGTTATTGGGGACCTTCAATGCTGCAGACATTTTTTGGTACCCTTCCCCAGATCTATACCTCGACACAATCCTGTCTCGGAGCTCTAAGTATAATTCCTTCGACCACGTGGCTTGCATTTTGCTTTGACATGGACTGTCAAAGGTGGGACCTTATATAGACAGGTGTGTGCCTTTCCAAATCATGTCCAAACGATTTAACATTTACCACAAGTGGATGCCAATCACATTGTAGAAACAGGATGCACCCGAGCTCAATTTCAAGTCTCATAGCAAAGGTTCTTAACACTTATAAACGGATAAGGTATCCGTTTATTAATTTTTATAAATGTGAAAATCTAAAAACCTGTTTTCACTTTGTCATTATGGGGTATTGTGTGTAGATCGATAAAAATAAAAATAAATCATACATTTTAGAATAAGGCTGTAACGTAACAAAATATGTAAAAATTCAAGGGGTCTGAATACATCCGAATGCACTGTAATTAATAAAAACAAACCCCTGCGGGACACCTTTAGTAATACAGTGGTAACTTGACACGTTCAGAAAGCACATTGTGTGTCCTATCTGACAGTTTCCAAACCACTTGCATGACAATTGGTTGAAGCTCATTTCAAACAACCTTTGAATGAGTAGGGGATGGTCGACAGTATCACAGGCAGCACAGTGATTCTTATGATCTAAGCAATTTAACACATAATTTAAGCGTAGCTGCTGAAAAGGTGCTATATCCGGGTCTAAAACCACATTAAGAATATAATTTGAAGTAAAAAAAGTTCTTACCTGAGAGTTTGCCACTGATTGTATCTTGCCTTGCAAAAATATTACAGTAGTTAAGAAATTGGGTGGTAGTTATCTAGGTCAGAAGCATCCCCCTTGAAGCGGGAGGACATGCGCCGCCTTCCAGATCTTAGGGATAGCACCAGAAGCAATTGTTAAATACAAAAAATGGTTCTACAATGAGGGGGGCAGAAAGCTACAGTAAAAAATGATCAAGCGAATCAGCTATTGTGGATTTGCTATCTGTTTAGAGGTGAATAAAGGACTCCCTGTAGAGCAGGGATGTGTAACCTAAAATTATTATAATTTTTCTTTTACTAGGCAAGTCAGTTAAGAACAAATTCTTATTTACAATGACGGACTAGGAACAGTGGGTTAACTGCCTTGTTCAGGGGCAGAACGACATTTTTTTACCTTGTCAGCTCGGGGATTCGATCGTTGGGCCAGTAACCGACGCTCTAACCACTAGGCTACCCCTTGATGGGGGTGGGGGCCACACAAAACCTGAACTCATCATGATGGGCCACAGTGGCTCGCGGGTCAGCGTACCCACATCCATACAAAGCCGGCACTAGACTTTTGGGGGCCCTACGTGACATTTTGTTGGACTCCCACCACTATAATTAATTAATATTGTTTTGGGGGGGTGCATGCTACACTACTGCTTATAACTAACTGTAAGTATAACAATAAGAAATCTAATCTAATTAAATTCAGCTCTAGCTTGGCATTTGGTTTGCTAACTTGCTAGCTAAGTGGCTAGATGTCAAGATCAAGCTTCTTGGTTACAGCAGAGACATTCAATCCCCTCCTGCATCAAGATCCCTGTTGCCTAAATTACTTTGTACGTAAAAATGTAATAAAACAAATATTATTGTTTCTATTTTTCTTTGTCGTTATAATTGAGCCCCTTGTGTGCACTTCCGGTCATGCCATATACCCCGCTACAGTACAGAAACTATGAAAATCTGGAGAACACCCAACCCAAATTTTTGAGGGACAATTCATACATGAACCATGGGTTGGATCTGTACTTTACCCTTAATCATGTATATGGGTCATGTTTATCTGCAACAGAGTTAAACAGAGAGATAAAACATTTAAGGTCCTGATCTGAATCAGAGAGGACACACCCTCCCAATCATACAACGTCCAGGTCATACAGGAAATGTTGTTAAGTGAAAGTTCTAAAACGTATCTTTGTAATAATGCGTGAACGTTATTTAAGTAGCTTGATATGTCACATGCAGGCAATGGGACAACGGTCACTGAGCTCGTTAGCAAAAATTCCATTGGCTGTATACTTACAAAGGGTGTTTGTCAGAATGATATCTAAAATAATAGATTTTTCAAGGTGTTTTAAGTTGGTTTAGTCAGTACAAATATATATCTTTCAGTCCATCTGATACCAGCATCAACTAATCCAGGTTAAGATCACCCAATATTAATAATTCAGATTAGCAGTTAGAGCAAGACAGATAATTTGCTCAGAGCAATTGGGATGGCGATAAACTCTCACTAACGTTAGTTAGGAATTATTACCAAGGCCCACATTTAGGACAAGACATTCAAATCATTTGGGGAAAGAGGTGGAAATACACACAGCAAATTTCAAGATGTTCTTTATAAATATGGCTACACCTCGACCTCTGCCAGCTCTGTAAACATTGGATCCGTTCAGAGACATCAGAGTCTGGCACAATTTTTTAAAACTAAGTCTCAACATTATCTAAAATGTCTGTGTTGGTTTGAGAAGCCAGAATTACAATAAGATCCATTTTCAACATTTACATGAAACAGTCCAAGGCCACAGCTGCGGGTTTTCAGATCGGTCTCCAACACAAACATGATATGATCAGTAGGTAACCCTCTATATAAAATAGCCACGGGTTGGCATGAAATGGTAAAGATACAACATTGCTTAGAACTGTGCCATTTGTAAATGTGAATAAATTCTCCATAGGCTTGAAGGCGAATTATTTGGATTTGCCACTGCTTTTAAACTGTTTGTAGCTCAGTTGGTAGAGCATGACGCTTGTAACGCCAGGGTAGTGGGTACGAGGGGATGCTGGCCCATGTTGACTCCAATGCTTCCCACAGTTGTGTCAAGTTGGCTGGATGTCCTTTGGGTGGTGGAACATTCTTGATACACACTGGATACTGTTGAGCGTGAAAAACCCAGCAGCATTTCAGTTCTTGACACACTCAAACCCGTGCGCCTGGCACTTACTACCATACCCACGTTCAAAGGCACTTAATTTTTTGTCTTGCACATTCACCCTCAATGGCACACAATCCATGTCCCAATTGTCTCAAGGCTTAAAAACCCTTCCTCCTCTTCGTATACACTGATTGAAGTCTATTTAACAAGTGACAACAATAAGGGATAATAGCTTTCATCTGGATTCACCTGGTCAGTCTATCATGGAAAGAGCAGGTGCTCCTAATGTTTTGTACGCTCAGTGTAGTACTCAATCTAGCCTACTATATTATCCGACTAGAACACACCATAATAATTACCCACCATGCCAAAATAGATCACTATAACTAACATTAAACCTTTGAAAACTATTACTACCTTCAACTGCTGTCACTACCACGAGTAATACTATTTCACAACCATAAATACTTCAAGACTAGCAAGCATACCATATTTACTTCAGTAAAGGTCATTTTCTAGTTAATGGATTGATATGGTGACTTAATTCAAAGGATTGTGTTTATTGACGCAGTGAGTAGTGCTGATGGTGGTGGTGTTACTGTACCTGTGATAGGTCTCAGTCTCCTCAGTACAGAAGACGGCCTCCTCATGTCAGCTAAAAACTTATACAGGTCCTCATCACTCAACCGGTCCCCCTCCTGTTTAAAGAAGTTGGTAACGGTGAGGGTAGCAGGTCTGAAGCTGCTCAGACTACATGACTCGTCTCCACTCGTGGTCCTCTCCAGGGAGCGCCGGCCCGCAACGCTCGAGTTCCTCCTCTCCGACCATGACCCTTTCCTCTCTGGGGGGGGGGGGGGGTGGGGGGGGGGGGGGGGGGGCAACAGAAAGCCACAGCCAGGGTCGTCAGAGTTACAGAATCATCATTACATCACAAGGTCAAAGGTAATCATATAGACCAGCCTCTACACTCTATATTCAATGATATGTTTCATTTCATATGATAATAAAGTTAAATTGATGAAAAGCGGCCTAGATGTGTTCCCTGAGTCCCCCCCCCCCCCCAGTATGAAACCTCTCCATCAGAAACCTTACCCCCAAGTATGACTAATGTCCACCCGATGACTCATATAGACAAACTGCACGGCCCTGTTCTGTTCTCAGCTGGCACTGACTTCCAGGAAGAACTGGCCATCCTCTGTGGTAATCAATTCAACTCTGTACAACTTTATTGATCCCCAAGCGTTCTGACCTGGAAGTCCCATCTCCAGCTCAGTGTCTCTCTCCAGGCTACCGGCGCTGTTCACAATGTTCATCAGGTGGATGGCTGTCCAGGCAAAGGGCATCCGGTACCGACCCAGACGCGTGCAGAACTGCTCCGACTGGCTCCGCAACTTGTCCAACTTCTCTTTGTTCTATATATATGGAAGGAGAGAGAATCAATGCATCTCCTCCATCTGTTTGAATACACCACTGAATCTACCCATAAACATCATAATCTACCTAATCTATGAAAAGATTACCATCACTTTGAGTCGATTGTTTATTTGAATGTATTTTTTTAAAGAACGCTCTTACCTTGGCTGTGTCGGACTCTTTGAAGACCACGTAGGGCTCTGCACACTCTCCTATATCACCCTGCTGCAACACCTTCTCCAGCTGGGGACAGCCAACACACAGGAAGGAAGTTAGTCCCTACTCACATACAGATCAGCAGATCCAATGTACAGGAAGTGATTAAGTTAACACTGCAAAAATTCCCTGTTTTTTCAGAAATCCCTGTTGGATGATTTACTTACATCTTATTCCCTTCTGATTTATTTCTTATTTTTTGACATTTAGGGAATTTTGCAACTCTAGAAATGTGCGTGATGCTGACCTGTATGACGAGGAAGACGTCCTGGGAGGGGTATGTGATGGAGAAGATGGCTGAGCGGGCCAGGGTGGAGATGGCTGCTGTCTGGATGTGGGAGCGCAGCATCCCTTTAGTCTGCTCCGAGTTCAGGTCGAATAAGAAGTTCTCTGATATCTGATGAGGGAGAGACGTGACATTTTGAATGGAATAAACAGTGTAAAAAGACAGGAGACTAGTCTGACATTGATATCGGTTAGTGCAACGTATTTCTCAATCCAATACTTCATCTGACAACATTGAAGTTTCTAAAAACTCTGAAATATTTGTTCACTGTGAATTGACTGAGCATGGAAGAGGGGCTTGGAGGGACTTTATTTTAAATTGGTTACCGCTTCCCTCTAACGTTTGATGTGTATGAGCAACGATTGAGTGTTACTCATACAGATACATGGTATGACTTAAAGAGCATTCACACAATGATAACAGGTCTCATATGTAAACTTTTATAGCCCAGTCATCTAGTTCATGTTGGACTCCAACCACTTAATGATTTCTCAGAGACTGACCCAACAACTCAGGGCCGAGTGGCATTGAGGAAAACATAACAGCTTACCTTTTTCTTTTCCTTGACATCGTATAAGGCCAAACTGGCGAATATGGGCTCGATTTCGATCTCAAACCTTGAAGGGGAAATAGGATTGGGTCAGTAGAAAGCAAAAGGCAGTTAAAAAGAATGCAGCTAAAATGCTTTTTAAAGGTTGTCGGTGTGTTCCCCCACTTACTTCAAGGACAAGCACTTGACGAGTAACCTCTGGCCAAAGTGCTCCTTAGGAACATCAGGCACACAGTGGCGCTCTATTGGTTCCTCCTGAGGACGCAGAGAATGTATAATAAGAAGAAGAAAAAGAAAAACATGAACATAAGTTTTTGTATAGTCCATTATGTATTGGAATATGTGGTGTATAAACACTATCTGATGAAACGTATTTTCACACTCGTGTGAAACCAGTAGCGTCTACTTCGGGATTTTCGCCTCTTTAAAAAGCCATGTGATGTGACAGCATTAGCATCAATAGGGTTGCCAGGTCTAGCTAAAATTTCTAGACCAATGACTACTCAAAACCTACCCACAAGGCCTGAAAACTACCCCATTTTTCTTTCTCAGCAGCAAGAGAGTAGATTAACGTTTTTGAGCGAATTAAGAAGGAATATCGACTTCACTTCTAATGACCAAAGAAAAATGTGGTTTTCCATCAAAATAATTATTGTGAACTAATAAAATAATTTAAATATGTAGCAAGAGAAATTATAATTTGCTGTTCAATTATTTCCTGGCAATTGTGCCAGATGTTAAGACTACAAACCGTTATTAATGGCTAATTAGATTGACTTGTCATTCATTAGAATTAGGCTACGCCTACTGACTAAAATCTGAGTTTATGATTGTAATTAAACTTTGCCACGGTTTGGTTAGCAAGATGCAGGCTATAGCCCCTGATACACTGGCTTGCTAAAGTATTCACCCCCTTTGGCATTTTTCCTATTTTGTTGTCTTACAAACTCGAATTAAAATGGATTTTTTGGGGGGTTTGTATCATTTGATTTACATAACATGTCTACCACTTTGAAGATGCAAAAAAAATAATGTTTAATTCATATAACTATTCACCCACCCAAAGTCAATACTTTGTAGAGACACCTTTTGCAGCAATTACATCCAGTGGTGTAAGGTACTTAATACTTCATCACAATCAGATGGTTAGAGCGTTGGACTAGTTAACTGTAAGGTCATGCACATTTGTGGCCTGCTGGAGGTCATTTTGCAGGGCGCTGGCAGTGCACCTCCTTGCACAAAGGCGGAGGTAGCGGTCCTGCTGCTGGGTTGTTGCCCTCCTACGGCCTCCTCCACGTCTCCTGATGTACTGGCCTGTCTCCTGGTAGCGCCTCCATGCTCTGGACACTACGCTGACAGACACAGCAAACCTTTTTGCCACAGCTCGCATTGATGTGCCATCCTGGATGAACTGCACTACCTGAGCCATTTGTGTGGGTTGTAGACTCCGTCTCATGCTACCACTAGAGTGAGAGCACCGCCAGCATTCAAAAGTGACCAAAACATCAGCCAGGAAGCATAGGAACTGAGAAGTGGTCTGTGGTCACCACCTGCAGAATCACTCCTTTTTTGGGGGTGGCTTGCTAATTGCCTATAATTTACACCTTTTGTCTATTCCATTTGCACAACAGCATGTGAAATTTATTGTCAATCAGTGTTGCTTCCTAAGTGGACAGTTAGATTTCACAGAAGTGTGATTGACTTGGAGTTACATTGTGTTGTTTAAGTGTTCCCTTTATTTTTTTGAGCAGTGTATTTTCTTTAGGAACGTAATGTACTTTTTACTCCATACATTTTCCCTGACACCCAAAATTACACAATATATTTGGAATGCTTCGCAGGACAGGAAAATGGTCCAATTCACGCAATTATCAATAGAACATCCCTGGTCATCCCTACTGCCTCTGACCTGGTGGACTCACGAAACATACATGCTTCATTTGTAAATTATGTCTGAGTGTTGGAGATAAACCCTGGCTATGCATAAATAAATAAATAAATAAAATGGTGCAGTCAGATTTGCTTAATATAAGGAATTTGAAATTGTATATACACTTTTGATACTTAAGTATATTTAAAACCAAATAATTTTACTCAAGTAGTATTTTAATGGATGACCTTCACTTTCTATTAAGGTATGTTTACTTTTTTTGACAATTGGGTAGCCTACTTTTTCCAACACTGAAATACATTTGACAGTTCCAGGAAGGCTACACAAGTGACACAAATTGATTTGCAATGACTCCAGTGATATTTATTGTATAGAACAGCAGACTAGAGTAGCGTACATCGGCATAGAAATTAATAGGCTAATTGATGGCCAACAGATAGATGGTTAATCTTCGTGTTCTTCTGTTATGGACAGAGGTAGTTCTATAACTTCCATTTCAAATTCCCACTCGCATTAAGCAATAAGGCATGAGGGGGTGTGGTATATGGCCAATATACCACAGCTAAGGGCTGTTCTTACACGATGCATCGCGGAGTGTCTGGACACAGCACTTAGCCGTAGTATATTGGCCATATGCCACAAACCCCGAGGTGCCTTATTGCTATTATAAACTGGTTACCAACACAATTAGCAGTAATAATAGATGTTTTGTCATACCCTTGGTATATGGTCTGATATACCATGGCTTTCAGCCAATCAGCATTCAGGGCTCGAACCACCCAGTTTATAATGCAGTTTAAACCACCGTCAAGCGAATTTATCTAATGCGCTCTACAGCGCCTAAAGTCTAATGGCCGTTAATTCTTGATGCGCATCCGTTCTAATGCGTTAATATGTTTTATGGAAAAAGGGTTGGAAATAGGTGTCTCCATAATGACAATCTAAATAGCCTACCCACAGCTGGTAAAAAGTTATCACGACGTGGACACCTGCCGCTCTGTCTCCTCTCACTCACGTGACTCAGCTGTCTGCTTGAAGCGCTCAGTGTCAACACACAGACACCGCTCTGGCCCTTTACTTCCACACCTCACTCACTCAGCAACACGCTGACTCACTGCCTGAGTCAGCAACAGGTCACAGTGAAATATATATTTAAAAGAAATTGCCAAGGATGCCGCAGTGGAATTTAGAAGTGGGCCAAATACCCGCAACCAATACATTTACACCTGCCACATCATTTATAAATTAGCCAAATTTTCGGGAAAACTGCAGGACATGGCAACCCTGATCATGGCTGACGATACTCATTCATGTGAAGAGACAGACATGCACAAAACCCTGGCAAAGCAAACGCTGGCCTGACACGTCAAAATGCACTTCAGTCTCTACGTAGAAATGCAGCAGTGTGTGTGCGCCTCTGTCCTAACCTCTTCGAGGGCGGGGTGCAGGGCGAAGAGCTCGCGATGGCGGTTGGACTTGCGGTGCTCCTCATTGTGCCGGTCGATCTCCTCGTTGGGGGCTCGGTCCAGCAAATGGGGCAGGAGGGCGTCGGGGACAGAGTTCTTCAGGGCAAAGATACTGCAGGCCCAGCTGCCACGCGGAGTGTCGTCTATGGACATGGACCTAGGCTTCAGGTCATCCTGGGGTAGGGCAAACACACAGGTTAGAGAGGGCCTATATATACACACACACTATAAAACTATTGAAAGCGTAAGATGACCGCCCCGTTGCTATGGGTTACCTAGTCGACTGCCCCATTGCTATGGGTTACCTGGTCGCCCTGATAAGCGCTAACGTCTGGCATCTCATCAGCCTCAAACACCTGTTTGGGCAGGCCTTTCTGCCTCTCCTTCTGCTTGTCCAGGGTGTTAGGGTTAAACCCAGTACCAAGCTTATGGTATCTGTTGAAATAAGTAGACCAGAATGCGAGTGTTGAGGTGTGATAGATAACTAGCTGCCAGGTGTAATTGTAAAAAAGTGTAAAATAAGGGTTAAAATGTAATGAATACGTTTTTTTAAAAGGACACACTCCCTAAAAAATAGAGAGGAGCCTTACCTTCTGTTGACAACGGCCCAGTCCTCAGTGTAGGACCTGACACAGTCTCTGACGTGGGCGTCATTGTGCCTGGAAGGCAAAGAGATACCGCACGTTACTGGCAAAGTCTCATCCTCAACACCAGATGTGTTCAGTGAGGTTTAACGTTCATATGTTGCAGATGGAAACGTAATTAAAAGAGCTATTACTGATGACCTATTTCTGGGGGCTTTCTATTTCAAAAGGGGCTTAGGTGGTGGGTGTGGCAGGTGGCGCGGTCGGCCCGTTTAGAGAACACTTTAGAGGCCGTCATGACAAAAAAAGTGTCCCCCTGTCAAAAAGTAATGGTAATTACAAATGTCCTTAACTTGGTGTCTTCGCCAGACAGACAGAAGAAAGTGAGACAGGATGAAAGTGAGAGAGGGAGAGAGGTGGGAAGAGAGTGGAAGACAGAGATGGAGAGAGAAACAGAGAGAGAGAAAGACAACAGTGCAAATTTACTTAGACTCGAGTATTTCAACAACGCTTCTCTTCCAACTTGTTAGGCAATCACATGTACCTAAAGGGAAAGGATGGCCAGCCACACAGGAGGGGGATTTTTTACTAAGGAGGAGAAGGAGGCCGTGCTGACCGAGATGCATGCTGGCCATTTCGGAGTGAAACGCATGAAATAACCTTTTGTTTATCAATCACATTCTATTATATCTGAAATTATTAGAATTTCAATGAATGTCACTTTTTGCTTAAAAAAGGTCAGTACCCTGTCTAGCCTGACAGAAGTTTGAGAGGGCGAAGACTGTGGTGCCGGAGCTGAAGCCCATCAAAGTTGTTTCACCATGGCACATGATTGGTAAGTGTCCCAACTCAAAATTTGCCCTGATAAGTTGTTTTGTAATGGTTGCATTATTTGACCACAGCAGTTCAATATTATAGAATATGTGTGTGTGTCAGTATCCTTACAAATATTAAAATCTGCATACTGTATGACACAGATAAAGGTAAGAATAACGTAATCTTCTCCCTAAAACTTTAAATGTTAGGGGTGGACCTCATCGGACCCTTCACGAAATCCAGGAATGGCAACAGCTGGTGTCAAAGGGACCGATCACTTTAAAAAGTGGGTGGAGGCAATACCCATTCAGGTCAGTAAAGGACGAGTACGTTCTTAACGCTACATCTTCTGTAACCCATTAAAAAAGGGTGCTTGCAACCAAAAATAGATTTTCATTTTGTGTGATACCCCTCAAGGACGACACTGGCGAGGCCAACTCCAAGGCAATGATGGACATCTTCAACACCCACGGTTCTCCTGAGGTCATCTTGAGTGACCGAAGTCATGAACGCTGGAACAAGGTATGGATGTTATAAGTTACATTCTGTCACCAATGGTTTGTTTTATTTATTTGTTACAATTTTTTTGTTTTTCGATTATGCATAAATCAGACATATTTCAATATCTTACATTGTCAATAGACATCGCTTTCCTACCCCCTGCTCCAGGTTTTCTGAATGGACCAACCAGACCCTCAAGACTGCCATGGGCAAGTCCCTTGATTGGTACCAGGAAGGGTGGGAGAACAACCTGAAGGTAATTCTCTTTGCACACAGCAGCAGCATCCAGGTCTCTACCGTGTACGGTCCGGGAGCCGCAGCTGTTGACTGAGGTAAACAAGGCGATTGTATATACAATTATTGTATATACTGTAGTCTTTCAAATTTGTGATTTGTTTGTCTATTGCTATTTTTGGATAACGTACTTTCAGATCACTGAAAACACCACCTGATGTGGTGGAAGTTGTCAAACCAGATCAGAACACCTTCAAAGACCACCTTCAGGCACGAACTGAGAAGGATGTGAAGGTTGTTGACCAGGTAAAAATTATTTGGTTGACATTTAAGAAAGCAATAAATGGTCATCTTCTTCAATTTACCTCTCCAAACCCCCCAGCCAGAGGGGAACCACATTGAGGTAGGCTACACCTTCCAAAAGTTATGAAAAGTACATATCTCCCATTCGAGACTGGATGCCTGTTGAGAACAAGTGACAGGCAGAACCTTCCATCCACACAGCAACCCCCTCAAAATTCCACAAACCAGAATTCAGTATATTAGTATGATTGCCATGTGACTGTCCCCGCCAAAAAAATCTGTGAAAATAATGCTGTACCAACTGTACCAAAAACGATCAAAGTTTATGAATGAAAATCTTAAATATTGCCAGGTTGGTTTCACAGCTGTTTCACAAGGTGTTCATAGTAAGACGTAAGGTATCCTTTGATGGCATTTATTTGTTCCACATGATTCCTTGTTGTATCCTAGGACCAGCGCGAGAGATAGAGAGATAGATATGTTCAACCACAAGGTTATACTAATGAGCTATGCAAGATAGAAAAAAAATGAATCAGAGTAGAGGACTACTGAAATTATATTATTTCAGTGTAGATAAAGGGAAGGGCGGGTTAAAATATTAACATGACAGCCAGACAAGCCAGTGTATGAATCAAATGGATTTGCATATGAATGGAGTGGAAATTAGCTGACTTCCTGATCTGTAAGTTAAGTAACTTTAATGTGTAAAGCAGATTACACGTTTTCCTTGCTATTTCCAAAAGGTTGCAACGTTTAACACATGAATTTCATGTTGTAAGGTTAACAAGGTACCCAAAAGTAGTTTGAAGTAATGTTTTCATTTTATTAGCTAAATGTTTAAACAAAGAAATTGTCGCGGAAATCAGCCTTGTTCGCATAGCGATGATGAAAATAACGTAATTTAGGCTGTAGTGAACTCAAATTCGAATCATTAGCCCATCACATCGTTGATATTGCAACAAACTCTAATAGTTCATCAAATCCCATTGTGACGCAGAGGGGGACACTTTTTGGTATTACATCCCCCATCTTGGTGGTGTAGAGAAAGCTTTGCATTTTTAAGACAATTTCCTACAATTCTACAAAATGTCTCCATGGAGAGGAGACATTTTTGCCATTTTAAAGCAAATTTCCTGCAATTCTATGCATTTTGCCATGGCTAATGCTGCGTTATTTTGCACAAACATAATAACAAAACTGCTACTTCTAAATTAATTGTTTTTATTTAAAATTATCCTTGACTAGCTTTTATTTTGTGTGATTGTTAATTCTCAAAAATAAATAAGTCCATGATCTTTTCTACATATGTTATCTGGTTTCAGCAGTTTAATTTTACACTGAAAGTGTTTTTCCATCCCGAAAATGTATAAAAATTATAATAATTGGCGACCACAAAAAAACGCTTGGCCCAAGAATTTCAATGGCAGAAAAATTCCTGCTATTTTACCTGAGAAATAGTAATTTCTGTTAGTTCATGTCTGTTCTAGACAATATATTTATATCTAAACATTGCGTAACGTCACACCCCTCCTAACTGGACGTCAAAACCAGAACAGTTATTTGCTTTATTCATTTGGTAAATCAATTGGTGTAATCGTGTTAAAATGAGGAGATGCATCCTGTTTGCTGCAACTGAGTTAGACCTGATGTAGGCCTAGAGGAATCTGATAATGTCTCAACTGATAATACAGACTCAGCTCGTACTGTATGGGGCTTTTTTTGGGGGGGGGTCTACGGTAAAGCCCTTTTTGATAACTGTTGATATAAAAAAAAGGCTTTAAATTAATTGATCTGATTGAGTTCCTCAGGACCAACTCTAACCCAGCCAGTCAGTATTGTCCCAGTCCAGCACCTACCCTTCCTCAGGCACGGCCTGTCCCACTGTGCGACACTCTCTGGGGGTGCAGACCACCTCGATGTCGTCCGGGGGGAACTCGATCAGGTCCCTCAGGGGGCCCGACTCAATGATAGGTGTGTGAGTGCTGAGGTACTCCTCAAAATCAACTGGCTCCACTGCCTCTGTGAGAGGCACCTGGCAACAGAGAGGAGAGGCTTTGTTAGAGTGAATACAAAAATCAGAGAATATATCTGAAAAAGGCCTACCTAACTGGGTTAGCCGCAGAAAATCATCCCCAAAAGGTCCAGCTGTATTACTAGCAAAGAAATATCAAGGCTTAGCTGTCAGCAAATGCCGTGGCTTGATAAATGTTGAGACAAGTTCTAACCTGAGAACGTTTCAAAACCAATTATCAGGGAACTGCATTTTCTATATTGGCAGAGAGTAGAGGCTCCTCAGAGGTGGACCATTCTCCTCAGTGAATTTCATTTAAAAAAGTGTCACATTAAAAAAGCTATAATTTTTGGATAAAACTATACTAAATATATTCACATATCACCAAATAATTGATTAAAAACACACTATTTTGCAATGGAGGTCTACAGTAGCCTCAAAAGCACTCTGTAGGGTTGCACCATGGTATAAACAGAACTACCCATCCTCCTCTGGATACATTGACCTCAATACAAAACCTAGGAGGCTCATGGTTCTCACCCACTTCCATAGATGTCCTCCAACCTATCAGAGCTCTTGCCACATGAACTGACATTTTGTCCACTCAATCAAAGGATCAGAGAATGAATCTAGTAATGAAAGCATAAGCTACAGCTAGCTAGCACTGTAGTGTATAAAATGTGGTGAGTAGTTGACAAAGACAAAAGTTTAACAGTTCAAGAAATTACTTAAAAAATGAAGGAGAGAGAGAGGAGAAAGAGCGAGCTAGCTATATTTCGTAGTATTTTTTTTAACTTTCAAGTTTAACTTACTTAACTAGCTTAGCTAGTTTTCTAGTATAGTCCACTCAAACACCCATCTCACACAGAGATGGATGCTATGTTAGCTAGCTGGCAATGGCTATCCAACACTCAAACTCTTCCAAGGTAAGCTTTTTATTTTATAAATGTATTGCACCTGTTCAATAATAACTTTTTTCCTTTATTCCGATTACAACCGCTCACTCTCTAAATATCACTATTTTTAAAACAAGCCACAGAAATACTGTTGCAATTTCAGTTTAATCCACAACAAGAGAGAACAAATAATGGTTCAACTCAATTATACTAGTTGATAAAAACTAATTTGGAAAACAAAATGTAAAATTGTATAACCTTAAATTTGATCATAAATAGGACTGGTGGAGTTGTCACACATGCAGCTAACAAAAATATGGAAATTTCTGCTCTATCCAAAATTACAAACAAGTAATTGTAGCAGTATCGTAAAAAATGGAAGTGTGGAAGGGGGAGAAAGTAAGGAACTTGTCTGTCAGCCCTGCATTAAAGACCAAAATTGGTTAAAGAAAATTATGAAAAATGAAAAAGTCTACCAGTTTCATTTAAGGACCCAAAAAATTGACAGCTGTGCCATTCAGATTGCAAAATATACTGAACAAAAATAGAAATGCAACACGTAAAGTGTTAGTCCCATGTTTCATGAGCTGAAATAAAAGGTACCAGATATGTTCCATACACACAAAAAGTTTATTTCTCATAAATTTTGTACACAAATTTGTGTATACCCCTATAACTGCCCAAATAATCTATCCACCTGACAGGTGTCACATATCAAGAAGCTGATTAAACAGCATGATCATTACACAGGTGCACCTTGTGTTGTGGAAAATAAACAGCAACTAAAATGTGCAGTTTTGTCACAACACAATGCCACAGAGGTCTCATGTTTTGAGGGAGCATGCTGACTTAAGTAATGCCAACCAGAGCTGTTGCCAGATAAATAAATGTCCGTTTTTCTATCATAAGCCGCCTGCAACGTTGTTTTAGAGAATTTGACAGTACACCCAACCGGCCTCACAACCGCAGACCTAATGTATGGTGTCGTGTGGGAAAGCAGTTTGCTGATGCCAACGATGTGAAACAAGTGCCCCATTGTGGCGTGGGGCTGGCAAAAGCTACGGACAACGACACAATTGCATTTTATCGATGGCAATTTGAGTGCACAGAGATACGATAACCTGAGGCTCATTGTTGTGCCATTCTTCCGCCGCCATCACCTCATGTTTCTGCATGAAAATGCATGGGCCCATGTCGCAAGGATCTGTAGGCAATTCCTGGAAGATGGAAATGTCCCAGTGCTTCCATGGCCTGCAAAGTCAGACATGTCACCCATTGAGCATGTTTGGGATGCTCTGGATCAACGTGTATGACAGTGTGTTCCAGTTCCCGGCAATATCCAGCAACTTCGCACAGCCATTGAAGAGGAGTGGGACAACATTCCACTGGCCACAATCAACAACCTGATCAACTCTATGCAAAGGAGATGTGTCGCGCTTCATGAGGCAAATGGTGGTCATATAAGATAATGACTGGTTTTCTGATCAACACTCAATTTTATTTTTTAAGGTATCTGTTAGCAACAGATGCAAATCTGTATTCCCAGTCGTGTCAAATCCATAGATTAGAGCCTAATGAATGCATTTCAATTGACTTGAATTCCTTATATGAACTGTAACTTAGTAAAATTCTTTTAAATTGTTCCATGTTGCGTTTATATTTTTGTTCAGTATGTATAAAATGTGTACCACAGGTGTCATTTTGGGGCCGGATGTGGAGGTCCTGGGCTGGTGTGGTTACATGTGGTCTGCGGTTTTGAGGTCGGTTGGACGTACTGCCAAATTCTCTAAAGTTTATGGTTGAAAAACCATAAATGGTTGAGAAATAAATATTAAATGATCTGGCAACAGCTCTGGTGGACATTCCTGCAGTCAGTGTGCCAATTGCATGCAACCCTCAAAGCTTGAGACATCTGTGGCATTGTGTTGTGTGACGAAACTACACATTTTAAAGGTGGCCTTTAAATTGTCCCCAGCATAAGGTGCACCTGAGTAATCAGATTTTTTTTAAATTAATAATGACCTTTTTACATCAGCAGATGTCACCCATGATCATGCTGTTTAATCAGCTTATTGATATGCCACATCTGTCAGGTGGATGGATTTTCTTGGAAAATGCGAAATGCTCACTAACAGGAATGTTAAAATTTGAGAGAAATTAGCTTTGTGTGTACGGACAATTTCTGGGATTTTTTATTTTAGCTCATGAAAGATGGGACTAACACCTTATGTGTTGAATTTATATTTTTGTTCAGTGTAGTCGGGAAGAGATTTCAGTGTACCGGTTCCATTGCACATGGTTTATGTACTGATACACAAAACGACGCCAGATTCAAAACGGAGTTTTTCAAATAAAATTATTATACAAAATTCTTTCAACAAATAGAATATTATATATATGGGAGATAGAACAATCCAAGCTTTGCAGATTTATCTACGAAGAGACAATCAGAACATTGGTTTTACTACTGTCCATATGTAGATCGTTTGTCGTAGGTTCAGGAAAGGATGAAGAATTGCAACATTTACCTGGAGTTAACTGTGCATATAGCACTGCTGGGTGGTTTGATAAGTCAGAGTCAATCGATCAATAATACCTTGTAAATAAAGAAACACTTTTGCTATCTGTAAAAACTATGAGAATAGAAAGCTTCAGACCTTCTGTGAAACATCATAGACCAGTTGAAAAATATATGGCAAATAGAAATTAACTGGTGTTCAGAGATAGATGAGAGGGGTTGAGGGGAGCTGAAGGGTGGAACAAAAAAAAGATAAATACACTGTGTCCGTAAAATGCATATAGGTTCAGAACTTTTGTGAAACACAGTTAAAATATATGGCAAATAGAAATCAAAACTGGATGGTTGTCATAGATAGATGGGAGGGGTTGAGGGTAGCTGAAGGATGGGAATAAAAACAAACAAAAGATAACTCATGTAAAATATACCGTGTCCGTAAAAGCTAGAAGTAGAAGCCTAAGTGATATTGTCCATTAGTTTACTCCAATTAGGGGGCGTTAGGGGAAAATAATAAAGGGGGAAAAAAGAGAAGAGGAGAGTGCAAAGAGTGTAGTGGAACAAGGTCCCTGAGAGGCAGTACTAAGCGGTGGGCGGGTGGATATGGCTAGTACCGTATCAGAGTTCAGCAGGGTTACAGTAGCTGGAAAGAAACTGTTCTTGAGCCTGCTAGTGCGGAAACGTAGAGACCTGTACCGCCTGACTGATGGTAGGAGGGCAAACAGCTTGTGGCATGGATGTGATCCAAATCAGTCAGGTTTCAAGACTAGTCATTCAACTGAGACTGCTCTTCTCTGTGTCACGGAGGCGCTCCGCACTGCTAAAGCTAACTCTCTCTCCTCTGCTCTCATCCTTCTAGACCTATCGGCTGCCTTTGATACTGTGAACCATCAGATCCTCCTCTCCACCCTCTCCGAGCTGGGCATCTCCGGCGCGGCCCACGCTTGGATTGCGTCCTACCTGACAGGTCGCTCCTACCAGGTGGCGTGGCGAGAATCTGTCTCCGCACCACGTGCTCTCACCACTGGTGTCCCCCAGGGCTCTGTTCTAGGCCCTCTCCTATTCTCGCTATACACCAAGTCACTTGGCTCTGTCATATCCTCACATGGTCTCTCCTATCATTGCTATGCAGACGACACACAATTAATCTTCTCCTTTCCCCCCTCTGATAACCAGGTGGTGAATCGCATCTCTGCATGTCTGGCAGACATATCAGTGTGGATGACGGATCACCACCTCAAGCTGAACCTCGGCAAGACGGAGCTGCTCTTCCTCCCGGGGAAGGACTGCCCGTTCCATGATCTCGCCATCACGGTTGACAACTCCATTGTGTCCTCCTCCCAGAGTGCTAAGAACCTTGGCGTGATCCTGGACAACACCCTGTCGTTCTCAACTAACATCAAGGCGGTGACCCGTTCCTGTAGGTTCATGCTCTACAACATTCGCAGAGTACGACCCTCCCTCACGCAGGAAGCGGCGCAGATCCTAATCCAGGCACTTGTCATCTCCCGTCTGGATTATTGCAACTCGCTGTTGGCTGGGCTCCCTGCCTGTGCCATTAAACCCCTACAACTCATCCAGAACGCCGCAGCCCGTCTGGTGTTCAACTTTCCCAAGTTCTCTCACGTCACCCCGCTCCTCCGCTCTCTCCACTGGCTTCCAGTTGAAGCTCGCATCCGCTACAAGACCATGGTGCTTGCCTACGGAGCTGTGAGGGGAACGGCACCTCCGTACCTTCAGGCTCTGATCAGGCCCTACACCCAAACAAGGGCACTGCGTTCATCCACCTCTGGCCTGCTCGCCTCCCTACCTCTGAGGAAGTACAGTTCCCGCTCAGCCCAGTCAAAACTGTTCGCTGCTCTGGCACCCCAATGGTGGAACAAACTCCCTCACGACGCCAGGTCAGCGGAGTCAATCACCACCTTCCGGAGACACCTGAAACCCCACCTCTTTAAGGAATACCTAGGATAGGATAAAGTAATCCTTCTAACCCCCCCCCCCCTTAAAAGAGTTAGATGCACTATTGTAAAGTGGTTGTTCCACTGGATATCATAAGGTGAATGCACCAATTTGTAAGTCGCTCTGGATAAGAGCGTCTGCTAAATGACTTAAATGTAAATGTAAATGTGAAGGGTCCCTGATGATGCTGTGCGCCGTACGCAGACACCACTTGCTCTGGAGGTCTACAATGGCAGGGAGCTGGGCACCAGTGATGTGCTGGGCGGTTTTCACCACCCGTTGCAAGGCCTTCCGGTAGGCCACGGAGCATCTGCCAAACCAAATTGTGGCGCAGTTAGTCAGAATGCTTTCGACCGTGCAGCAGTAAAACTTCATCAGGATCTTGGGAGACAGGTGGGACTTCTTCAGCCTCCTCAAAAAGTACAGGCGCTGCGGCGCCTTTTTGACCAGGGTTGAAGGTGTTGAGGGTCCAGGAAAGGTCCTCGGAGATGTAGACACCCAGGAATTTGAAGTTGGGCACACGCTCCACCTCATCGTTGAGAACGGGGCGTGGCTGCAGCTTTTAGACTTCCTGTAATCCACAATGAGCTCATTGGTTTCCTTTGAATTGAAGACCAAGTTGTTGTCAGCGCACAATGCAGCCAGGTGCTTGACCTCCTCCCTGTAGGCTGACTCGTTATTGTCACTGATCAGGCCTACCACCGTGGTGTCGTCTGCGAACTTGACAATGGTGTTGGAACAGTGTACAGGAACGCAGTCGTAGGTGAAGAGTACAGGAGGGGGCTCAGCAAGCAGCCCTGTGGCCCACCGGTGTTCAGGTTCAGGGTTGAGGAGGTGAAGTTGTCTAACCTAACAGACTGGGGTCTGTTGGTTAGGAAGTCCTAAGTCCAGTTACAGAGAGAGGGGCTGATCCCTAGGTCATGGAGTTTGGTGATCAGCCTAGAGGGAATGACCGTATTGAATGCTGAGCTAAAAAGTCTATGAACAGCATTCTCACATAGGTGTTGGTTTTGTCCAGGTGGGTCAGGGCAGAGTAAAGCTGTGGAGATGGCATCCTCTGTAGACCTGTTCAGTCGGTAGGCAAACTGGTGGGGATCCAATGTTGGAGGGAGGCAGGAATTAAGGTAGGCCAAAACAAGTCTTTCGAATCATTTCATGATCGTGGGGGTGAGTGCAACAGGTCGGAAGTCATTCAGGCTTGATGCGGTCGACTGCTTTGGCACTGGCGCAATGGTTGCGGTCTTAAAGCACGTGGGGACAACCTCCCTGGCCAGTGACAGATTGAAAATGTCAGTGAAGACCTCGGCCAGCTGCCCAGCACATGCTCTAAGTACAAGCCGGGGACGCCATCAGGACCAGCACCCTTGCGTGCATTCACCCTGCTCAGTGCAGACAACACATCTGCGATGGATAGTCTGAGGGGGAGGTCGTCTGGGGGTGAGCTCAGCTTTGATGGCTGGATTTTTGTTGTCCCTGTCGAAGCGAGCATGGAACCTGTTTAACTGTTCGGCGATTGAGACGTAGCTGGCTGTGGGGGTAGGGTTTTTTGGCCAGAAGTCTGTGATGGCATGGATGCCCTGCCACATGCGTTGAGAGTCGGAGTTGAAGTAATCCTCAATCCGCAGTTTGTGGTCATGTTTAGCCATCTTGATGCCCTTTTTCAGGTTGGCCCTGGATGAGCTGTAGGCTTCCGCAGCGCCGGATCTGAAAGCAGCGTCACATGCCTTTAGCAGAAGTCGGACCTCTCTGTTCATCCAAGGCTTCTGGTTGGGGAAGGTCTTTATTAGTTTATGGGTGGTGACACTGTTGATGCAGATGTTGATGTACGTATGGGAGTCAAGGGTGGCCTGAGTGGCAAACAATCTCCAGGCTGTGTGTTGGAACTGGTGCTGTAGTAATGAGTCTGACCCCTCTGGCCACACTGACTGTCCTCACTGATGGTTTCACGTGTTTAATGGAGAAGTAAATACTTGGGGAGTAGGAACAGTGAAAGGTGATCAGACTGTCCCATGTGGGGGAGGGGAATGGCTTTGAAAGCCTCCGGAATGTTTGTCTAGTGTATTGTCTCCTCTAGCAGGGCAGGAGACATTTGTGGAATTTGGAAAAAACAGTTTTCAGATTTGAGTGGTTAAAATCCCCTGCAACAATAAAAGCACCATCAGGATGTGCAGTTTGCTGTTCCCTAATAGCAATTTGCAGCTCTCATTGCTAGTTTAGCATTAGCATGCGGAGGTATACAGGCTGCAGTACCACCAATAGATGTAAGCTCCCGAGGCAAGTAGAAAGGCCTGCACCTAATCGTCAACTACTCCAGATTTGTTGAGCAGTGACTCCCGGTTATGTTACTGTATGTACACCATGCTTTGTTTACACAAATGCACAGACCACCTCCTCTGGTCTTACCAGAGTCCTCTGCTGTACGATCAGCCCTGAAGACGTCGCGCCCCTCTAGCCCAATAGTGTTGTTGAGTGTGCTGTTTAGCCACGTTTCAGTGAAAACCATGACGTTGCAATCCAATCCTTTTTTGTGAGATGATTCTTAGTCGTATTTCGTCTGCCAGTGACCGAACGTTAGCGAGGAAAAGGCTAGGTAGTGAAAGCCGATGTGGGGTTAGCTATTGCCTAGCCCGGAGGCCAACCCGCTTCCCTCTCCTTTGTTTACGATCTCGACTCCGGGCACTTCCTCTCTGTGAAGTTTCAGTCTCCCGGAGCATCCTCGCGATCTCCAGTGGAAGTTGTAAGTCGTCAAAAACTCTCTTTGTACATTGTGTTCCAATATCCAGGAGTTCTTGTCGGCTATATAGAGTGTACGTCAGGCTGTACTGAGTGAATAAACGAAGAACAATTAAGTAAATTACTGCTAATTCGCTAAATCTGGGTAGACGCCGAGCCTCGTGTTGTACACGCACCGCCATGTGTGTAGAGTAGCAGTCATACTGTACATTTAGCAGTCATATATTTAGCAGTCATACATTGTAGAATAATTGTGAAGACGTCAAAACTATGAAATAACACATATGGAATCATGTAGTAACCAACAAAGTATTAAAACAAATCAAAATATATTTTAAGTAACCACACTTTGCCTTGATGACAGCTTTGCACACTCTTGGCATTCTCTCAACCAGCTTCAGCTGTATGTATGTATGTATGTATGTATGTATGTATGTATGTATGTATGGTGTCAAAAGTTTGGACACACCTACTCATTCATTACTGGTGAGAGGAGCAAGGCAGTGTTATCATTGACCACACCGTAGAGGTGAAAGGATGTGAAGAATGGACCTGTTAATTGTTAGCTGATACACTCAAACCCTTCCCCCTTTCCCCCTCCCTCCATTTACCTCTACCTCTGCAAAAACACCAAGATGCATTGTGGTTAGACGCTTACGGTGTTGCTTGCAGCGGCACCCACGTTGAGGTTCTTGAGGAGCTGTGGGGAGCCCCCATACTGACCAGCAATCTGCTTTCTCACCTCAGCTGCTACAGTCCTGCAGGGAGGTGAGGAGAGAGAAGCTTAGCAGTGAATATCGATCCTTAAGATTAAGTTAACAGGTCAAACACAGAGAGACAGATCATGGCTATAGGCTAAATGATTTGCTTCAACAAATGGCAACCCTTCAGTACAGACAGAGGCTAGCCACTTGACAGTCTAATCTATTCAATCTAGGCTTTGCTTATGGAAAACACAGTCTGAAGTTGCCTCCAAGCTGCTCACAGTCAAAGATGTCTCACACACACACACACAAACACGGGTTGGAAAAGTGGAAAAGGGCAGTGTAGGCGTAATAAGTTAACAGATAAGGCCAGTTCATTTGCTGCAGTAGTCTGGTCACTCTGAAGGACAGGTACAGTATAGTCAAGGGCAGCCGTTCTGTTGTGAGCCAAACATTACTATTATATATTATTGTCCCTGCTATAAGGGCTCCCGAGTGGCGCAGCAGTCTAAGGCACTGCATCTCAGCGCTAGCAGCGTCACAAGACAGCCTGGAAACGAACCAGGGTATCACAACTGGCCATGATTGGGAATCCCATAGGGTGGCGCACAATTGGCCCAGTGTGTCCAACTGGCTTGCCTAGTTAAATAAAAAATAATGAAAATGCTGTGGCCTGAGGGCTCTCTCTCTCTGGTAGTGGCCTTACTGTTCCCTCTGACACTGCTGTATATCACACAACAGAACAAATAGGGAAGTAGTTCTGTTGTGGGCCAAACATTACTATTATGGTCCCTGAGGGCTTGCTCTTCCTGGCCATGCTGGTGGCCTTTACAGTCCTTACTGTTCTCTCTGACACCATTATGGTCCCTGGCCAGACTGGGCTTGGTCTGGAGTAAGCAGAACGTCTAGAGCTGCCGACTCGTTGAAGTAGAAATATTCATCCAAATAGAAGTTAGTGATCGCTGTTCTGATGTCCAGAAGCCATTTTCGGTCATAGGAAATATTATGTACCAAAAAAAATTGATCAGCGTGAAATGGCCGCTATCCACTGCAGCACCATCTCGGAGCATGCGCTGATCAGCTGGCAAGTGTCTTCACTGACATTTTCAACCTCTACCTAACCGTCTGTAATACCTATAGTGCCTTCAGAAAGTATTCATACCCATTGACTGATTCCTCATTTGGTTGCAATTCAGCCTAAATTCAAAATAGATTAAATATTATTTTTAATTCTCACCCATCTACACGCAACACCCCATATTGAGAAAGTGTTTCACATTTCTGCAAATTTACTGAAAATAAAATGCAGAAATCTCATTTACATAATTATTCACACCCGAGTGAATACTAGTGCTAACTGATTAACAGAAATGTTGGTTATTTTTCGGGTTTTTAAACAACTAATTGACCGGTCAGTTCAGTTATTTGAATTCCATTTTGTTCGTGTGCGCACATTGCACAGTTTCTCTAGAGATAAATCAGATTCAGCCTGAACTGTGTGATGTAGTAGGGAGTTGTAGTTTCCAACAGGCTAATAATCAACAGTTTAGCACATCAAATATGGTAATTTTACTACAATGACCATAATCCATTACGCACATATTGTGCATTCAGAAAGTATTCAGACTTTATCCACAGTTTGCTAAATTACAGCCTTATTCTGAAATTGATTAAATTGCTTCCCCCCCAATCAATCTACACACAATACCCCATAATGGCAAATACATACATATATTTTTTTATAAGTAATATGACATTTCCGTAAGTATTCAGACCCTTTGGCTGCAATTATAGCCTCGAGTCTTCTTGGGTATGACGCTACAAGCTTGGCACACCTGTATTTGGGCACTTTCTCCCATTCTTCTCTGCAGATCCTCTCAAGCTGTCAGGTTGGATGGGGAGCGTCGCTGCATAGCGATTTTCTGGTTTCTCCAGAGATGTTCGATCGGGTTCAAGTCCGGGCTCTGGCTGGGCAACTCAAGGACATTGAGACTTTTCCCGAAGCCACTCTTGGCTGTGTGGTTGGCTGTGTGGCTGTGTGGTTAGGGTTGTTGTCCTGTTGGAAGGTGAACCTTCGCCCCAGTCATTATGTCATCTACCTACATTATATACAGTTGAAGTCGGATGTTTACGTACACCTCAGCCAAATACATTTAAACTCAGTTTCACAATTCCTGACATTTATTCCAAGTAAAAAGTCCCTGTCTTAGGTCAGTTAGGATCACCACTTTATTTTAGAATGTGAAATGTCAGAATAATAGTAGAGAGAATTATTTATTTCAGCATTCATTTCTTTCATCACATTCCCAGTGGGTCAGAAGTTAACATACACTTAATTAGGATTCGGTAGCATTGCCTTTAAATTGTTTAACTTGGGTCAAACGTTTTGGGTAGCCTCCCACAAGCTTCCCACAATAAGTTGGGTGAATTTTGTCCCATTCCTCCTGACAGAGCTGATGTAACAGAGTCAGGTTTGTAGGCCTCCTTGCTCGAACACGCTTATTCAGTTCTGCCCACACATTTTCTATAGGATTGAGGTCAGGGTTTTGTGATGGCCACTCCAATACCTTGACTTTGTTGTCCTTAACTTCTTATGGCTGGGGGCGCTATTTTCACATTCGGATGAAAAGCGTGCCCAGAGTAAATTGCCTGCTACTCAGGCCCAGAAGCTAAGACATGCATATTATTATTAGATTTGGATAGAAAACACTCTGAAGTTTCTAAAACTGTTTGAATGTCTGTGAGTATAATAGAAATCATATGGCAGGCAAAAACCTGAGAAAAAAATCCAACCAGGAAGTGGGAAATCTGAGGTTTGTACGTTTGCCTATCCAATACACAGTGTCTATGGGGTCATATTGCACTTCATAAGGCTTCCACTACATGTCAACAGTCTTAAGAACCTTGTTTCAGGCTTCTACTGTGAAGGGGGAGAGAATAAGAGCTGTTTGACTAAGGGGTCTGGCAGAAGGCCATGAGCCAAGTCAGGCGCGCGGCCGTGAGAGCGAGCTCTGTTCCTTTTCATTTCTAAAGTTAAAGGAATTGTCCGGTTGAAACATTATTGAAGATTTAAAATAAAAACATCCTAAAGATTGATTCTATACATCGTTTGACATGTTTCTACGAGCTGTAATAGAACTTTGACTTTTCGTCTGGACTTAGTGCTCGCACCTTGTGAATTTGGATTTGTGAACTAAACGCGAACAAAAAGGAGGTATTTGGACATAAATGATGGACTTTATTGAAACAAAACAAACATTTATTGTGGAACTGGGATTCCTGGGAGTGCATTCCGATGAAGATCAAAGGTAAGTGAATATTTATAATCCTATTTCTGACTTCTGTTGACTCCACAACATGGCGGGTATCTGTTTGGCTTGTTTTGGTCTCTGAGCGCTGTACTCAGATTATTTCATGGTGTGCTTTCGCTGTAAAGCTTTTTTGAAATCTGACACAGCGATTGCATTAAGAAGAAGTATATCTTTATTAAGCCATTTTGGCACAACTTTGGAATTATGCTTGGGATCATTGCCCATTTGGAAGACCCATTTGTGACCAAGCTTTAACTTCCTGACTGATGTCTTGAGACGTTGCTTCAATATATCCACATAATTTTCATCCCTCATGATGCCATATATTTTGTGAAGTGCACCAGTCCCTCCTGCAGCAAAGCACCCCCACAACATGATGCTGCCACCCCCGTGCTTCACGTTTGGGATGGTGTTCTTCAGCTTGCAAGCATCACCCTTTTTCCTCCAAACATAATGATGGTCATTATGGCCAAACAGTTTGATTTTTGTTTCATCAGACCAGAGGACATTTCTCCAAAAAGCATGATCTTTGTCCCCATCTGCAGTTGCAAACCGTAGTCTGGCTTTTTTATGGCCGTTTTGGAGCAGTGGCTTCTTCCTTGCTGAGCGGCCTTTCAGGTTATGTCGATGTCGGACTCGTTTAACTGTGGAAATAGATACTTTTGTACCCGTTTCCTCCAGCATCTTCACAAGGGAATTTGCTGTTGTTCTGGGATTGATTTGCACTTTTTCGCACTAAAGTACGTTAATCTCTAGGAGACAGAACGCATCTCCTTCCTGAGCTGTATGACGGCTGCGTGGTCCCATGGTGGTTATTATACTTGTGTACTATTGTTTTACAGATGAACGTGGTACCTTCAGACATTTGGAAATTGTTCCCAAGGATAAACCAGACTTGTGGAAGTCTGCAATTGTTTTTCTGAGGTCTTGGCTGATTTCAAAGTAGGCCTTGAAATTAATCCACAGGTACACCTCCAATTGACTGAAATTATGTCAATTAGCCTATCAGAAGCTTCTAAAGCCATGACACCCTTTTATGGAATTTTCCAAGCTGTTTAAAGGCACAGTCAACTTAGTGTATGTAAACATCTGACCCACTGGAATTGTGATACAGTGAATTATAAGTGAAATAATCTGTCTGTAAACAATTGTTGGAAAAATGACTGGTGTCATGCACAAAGTAGATGTCCTAACTGACTTGCCAAAACTATAGCTTGTTAACAAGAAATTTGTGGAGTGATTGAAAAACCAGTTTTAATGACTCCAACCTAAGTGTATGTAAACTTCCGACTTCAACTGTAGATTCCCTTGCTCGTGCGTGGTTCGGACGGACCAGTCAGCACCATCTGCAGTGCCTCTACTCAAATGACTCTCACCAAACACACACACGCCATACGTTGCTGCTACTATTATATTTGTTCCTGCTGCTCAGCCACTTTACCCCTGATTGTATGCATACAACTACCTCGTCTATCACTATCGTTATTGATATTGTTCGTGTACATACTGTATATTTTATTTATATTTACACCATCTATTTCTGATATTGCTACTATGCAAGTAACCTTTGGCTGTACCGTTTACACCTTCTGTAGAGACCCATCCACTTTGCAAGACTTAGCAAAATATTGATATATAAAATGAATATTGACATGTGTGGTCGTAACATGATTTTGTGACATACCACACAGACTCACTAAAGACAAATGTATTGTTTGTAAATTATGTCTGAGTGTTGGAGTGTGCCCCTGGCTAACTGTCAATAAAAAATAAAAATAGGGCAGTCTGGTTTAAGGAATTTGAAATGATTTATACTTTTGATACTTAAGTACATACTTAAGTATTTTTAAAACCACATACTTTTAGACTTTTACTCAAGTAGTATTTTACTGGGTGACTTAGTTTTACTTCAGTAATTTTCTAATAAAGTATCTCTACATCTGGACACTTTCTGTTTACCTGGAATTTTTCCTTATTGTAGGCTACTACCACTTTTAGTCTTAATCTTTACTACTCTACTCACTGCTTAGCACATGACCTCATATGTGAATCCTTAAAGAGATGGGTGGGGCTGGCTTAAGAGGGTGTGAACAATGCTGAATGGGTGTAAACAAAGGAGAGCTGTCAAGTAGGTACCAAAACATTCAAAGGCCCTTTCCTCAAAAGTGAGTTCACAAGTTCATCAACTTTCAAAGCAGAATTACTTTCCCATTGTTCCTCAAAAATGCAGTGTATGATATACCATTTTGCAGCTCTGAGTATACTTTTCACCAATGTAAAAAAATAATATTATATTTACATTTTTGCTACATAAGACCGAATCCAGGTGGTGAGTCACATATGAACAATTTCTTCACAACAATGCAATGCATTGTTTTACATCCAGCTTTAATTCCACTGGCATGAACAGCAAGCAACTACAATTGATACAGCGCTTCTGGTTTTGTTCGTTTCAATAGACGCATTAGATCTGAATGCATTACTTTTAACTGTGATTGACAAAACTTTGAATGTTAGAGCTTTTGCTGGTAAACTACCACTGTCCATGACGATGTTAGTTAACGTAACTGTATAGCCGATTAAACTCAACTCCACGATTTAGGATGGAGTTTGGGCAAACTGGAGCTCCATCACATAAAACAAACAATTATTTATCATAAACTACTGATTTCAGCACCCAAAGAATAGCCCGCAATTACACAAGTCATTGTTCTGTGTAATTGCGGGCTATTCTTTGGGTACTGAAATCAGCACCTACAGTAAAGAGCTCCACTTTGGAGCTCGATTTCGCCGCCCACATTAGTCGTCGCTCAACTGGCATCGTAGCTACTGTGTTGCTTTCTCTCGTCGATGTGTCAGTGCTACCCAGCCGTAGCCAACAAGTTACCGCAACTGTCTACTACGGATTTTCAAGTCAGTCCAACTAATGCTTACCTAAATCCTTGTAAAGACAGATAGTGGTTGGGTTTGATAGTATGATAGATGTCAAACGTAGCTAAACTTCAACCCCGTATGCATGCAACTGCACGATACACAAAAATAACATTGCGAGAAACAGACAGCGCTGTACTATATGGCGGGTCTATCACTTGCACTGGGGCATCTTTGATATGGCTAACGATAACTAGCTAGCTGGCAGGGCCTTATTTGGAGATGGCTTTGCCTTGAAACGGAGGGCAGAGGACGAGAGTTTTTTAAATGTTGAAAACAGCGTAGCTTGAAAGAGGGACTCAGTTCTATCAGTGTTAAAATTGGAAGTAACGCCCTTACCTGTTGATTTTTTGGGCGAATGCGCGGCGCTCAGCCATGACTGTAAACGCTGATGTGCTCGGGTCCCAGACTTTCCGCTGCTTCCTCCCAAGGCAAAAAAAAATGAGTCTGGAATAGCTACCGTAAAGGTCATAAAGCAGGCGCACGTGAACACACCCTGCCACAAGTCAGACAGACTGTTTTTGTATGACACCAAACACTTCATTAGCCTAAAGCCAGTTTCAAAATGCAATTTGGCACGTATTTGCTGTTGAATAAAATTACATTTTCAAATAGTTATTTCAAATCTAACTCTCAGCCTCCAACTGCTCTTAAATGCAAGTAAAACTAAATGCATGCTCTTCAACCAATCACTGCCCGCACCTGCTCGCCCGTCCAGCATCACTACTCTGGATGGTTCTGACTTAGAATATGTGGACAACTACAAATACCAATGTGTCTGGCTAGACTGTAAACTCTCCTTCCAGACACACATTAAGCATCTCCAATCCAAAATTAAATCTAGAATCAGCTTTCTATTCCGCAACAAAGCCTCCTTCACTCACGCCGCCAAACTTACCCTAGTAAAACTGACTATTCTACCAATCCTCGACTTTGGCGATGCCAGCAACAAAATAGCTTCCAATACTCTACTCAGCAAACTGGATGCAGTCTATCACAGTGCCATCCGTTTTGTCACCAAAGCCCCATATACTACCCACCACTGCGACCTGTATGCTCTCGTTGGCTGGCCCTCACTACATATCCGTCGCCAAACCCACTGGCTCCAGGTCATCTATAAGTCTTGCTAGGTAAAGCTCCGCCTTATCTCAGCTCACTGGTCACGATAACAACACCCACCCATAGCACGCGCTCCAGCAGGTATATCTCACTGGTCATCCCCAAAGCCAACACCTACTTTGTCTGCCTTTCCTTCCAGTTCTCTGTTGCCAGTCACTGGAACGAATTGCAAAAATCGCTGAAGCTGGAGACTTATATTTCCCTCACTAACTTGAAACATCAGCTATCTGAGCAGCTAACCGATCGCTGCAGCTGTATATAGTCCATCTATAAATAGCCCCACCCAATCTACCTACCTCCTCCCCATATAGATTTTATTTACTTTTCTGCTCTTTTGCACACCAGTATCACTACTTGCACATCATCATCTGCTCATTAATCACTCCAGTGTTAATCTGCTAAATTGTAATTACTTCGCTACTATGGCCTATTTATTGCCTTCCTCCTCACGCCATTTGCACACACTGTATATAGACTTTCTTTTTTTCTATTGTGTTATTGACTGTACGCTTGTTTATTCCATGTGTAACTCTGTGTTGTTGTTCGTGTCGCACTGCTTTGCTTTATCTTGGCCAGGTCGAAGTTGTAAATGAGAACTTGCTTACCTGGTTAAATAAAGGTAAAGAAATATATATATATATACAGATAAGCATGAGACAGTATGCGCAGGAAATGTGGTTGAAACCATGTTTGGATTTTGTTTTGCCTGGGTAAGTGGCCACATGGGCTGATCGGAAAGAGCGAGTGGGGGGGGGGGGGGTGATGTTTCTGAAACTGGGTGTACAGTATGGAAGAGTAATGTTGAGAACTGAGTTGGAATGTATAGCGGTTGAAGTGTGGCGTGTCCAGTGCAGAATTACAGTACTTAACTTTTACAACCACAGATTAGTCTGCATAAAAGATGGATGCCCAACAAGATTTCACATTGGGTGAGCAACTATGTCATGCATTATCTGGCATCGGGGGATCTGGCCAGAAGAGAGGATTGGGATTTAATGGACCGGTATACTGTACAATTGGGAGCGACCATTTCCCAATTCTGAGCTGGTTTGGCCGGAAACTGTTGGAAGTGGATGAAAGACATTGACCCCTGGACTTTGAAAAAGCTTGATGGGAGGAATTTGCAGAGAAATGTGCAGAATGTTTCAGTGAGGTTCACAGTGACTGATCTGTTGAAGAATGGAATGAATTCCTGCGTTCAATGATAATTCAAGCTTCTGTGCTTACTATCCCACAGAGAATGCCCCTAGGACACAGAGGAACAAGGATTGTGATGCTGCAGTTCGTGCTAGAAATTTGGCATACAGGACCCTGAGGCAACATACATTGGAGGGTTCAGCGGTGGAGTATTAAAGCTACGGGAGGTGGGGAAGGTCATTAAGGGAGCTAAGTGGGAGTGTTGGAGAAATATTGCGGGAAATTGGGGGCCGATACACCAGTGGGGGAAGTGTGGGCAGTGATTGGCGAATGTCGGAAAGTTACAGACGGATGGGTATGCCGGTGTTGGAGGATGGAGAAGAGATCACTGTAAATTATAAAGATAAAGATGACTTACTTGTATGTGTCAAAACGTTTCAGGCTATCCACCAGTGGGGTAAAGTACTTAAGAAAAATATTTTTAAGTACTACTTAAGTAGTTTTTTGGGGTATCTGTACTTTTTTGACAACTTTCACTTTTACTCCACTACATTCCTAAAGAAAATAATGTACTTTTTACTCCATACATTTTTCCTGACACCCAAAAGTACTTGTTACATTTTGAATGCTTAGCAGGACAGGAAAATTGTCTAATTCACTCACACACTTATCAAGAGAATATCCCTGGTCATCCCTACTACCTCTGATCTGGCATACTCACTAAACACAAATGCTTCGTTTGTGATTGTGTTGAACTGTGCCCCTGGCTATCCGTAAATTAAAGAAACAAGAACATTGTGTTGTCTGGTTTGCTTAGTATAAGAAATGTTCAATTATTTATACTTTTACTTTTGATACTTAAGTACATTTAAAACAAAATACTTTTAGACTTTACTCAAGTGGTATTTTACTGGGTGACTTTCACTTTTACTTGAGTCATTTTCTTTTAAGGTATCTTTTACTTTTACTCAATATGAAAATTGGGTACTTTTTCCACCACTGCTATCCACAGTGTACTGTAGATAACGTACTGTAGATAATATTGACCCGGGCAACCAACTTGTTGATTTGGTACTGGAGGAGGTATTGGAATTATTGAATACATTATGGGAGGAGGGGACGTTACCAGCAGCGTGGAAACATGCCATAGTTCCAATCGTGAAACCGGGAAAAAAAGCATCCCACCCGGGCTCATACCGACCCATAGAGTTGACCTCTGTACTGTGTAAAGTAATGGAAAGAATGGTCACAGACAAATGAGTACATATGTGTGAGAGTGTAGGTCTCTTTTCTCCGTACCAGAGCGGATTAATCATGGACTCGGTGCTAGCACTGAACTGTGATATAAAGAAGGCGATGGCCAACAAGGAGGAAGTGGTGGCGTTATTACTGGAAAAGGCATACGACATGCTCTGGAAAGGGGGACTGCTGCTGAGGCTGCATGATGCTGGGGTGCGGGGTCACCTGTTTAATTGGATCCAGGATTGTGCAACTGGGTCCTAGATTTGTGCAACTGGGTCCTAGACTTCCTGACAGGCACCCAGGTGGTGAAGGTAGGCAACATCACCTCTGCCACGCCGATCCTTAACACGGGGGCCCCACAGGGGTGCGTGCTCAGCCCCCTCCTGCACTCCCTGTTCACCCATGACTGCATGGTCATGCATGTCTCCAACTCCAAAATCTCCAACATGTCTCCAAAAGTTTGCTGATGGCGTAACAATGGTAGGCATGATTACCAACAACGGCAATACCGCCTACAGGGAGGAGGGGAGAGCACTGTAAGAGTGGTGGCAGGAATATAATCTCAACTTCAACAAAACGAAGGTGCTGATCGTGGACTACAGGAGACAGCAGAGAGAGCACGCCGCCATCCACATCGATGGGGCTGCAGTGGAGAACGTCAAAAGCTCTCAAGTTCCTTGTGTGTACACATTACTAAGTACCTGAAATGGTCCCTCCACACCAACAGCGTGGTTAAGAAGGCACAACAGCGCCTCTTCAGCCTTGGGAGGCTGAAAACATTTATGTTGGCCCCTAAGACCTTCACGAACTACCACAGATGCACCATCAAGAGTATTCTGTTAGCCTGTCACGACAACTGCTCCGCCCGCAACCACAATGCTCTCCAGAGGGTGTTGCAGTACACCCAACGCATCACCGGGGGCACACTGCCTGACCTCCAGGACAATTTACAGCTCACGATGTCATAGGAAGGCCAAGAAGATCATCAAAGACCTCAGCCTCCCAAGCTACAACCTGTTCACCCCGCTACCATCTAGAAGGGGGAGACAGTACAGGTGCAGCAAAGATGGGACCGAGAGACTGATAAACAGCTTCTATCTTCAGGCCATCAGACTGTTAAACAGTCACCACTAGCTGGCCTCCACCCAGTACCTTGCCTTGAACATTAGTCACTGTTACTAGCAAATCTGTGTATGCGACCAATAAACATTTATTTTATTTTATTTCTTGAAGAGCCGGACTATCCAGGTCAGAGTTGGTGGGGCCTATTCTGAGTCAGTGGAGATAGGAAATGGGACACTCCAGGGAAGTGTAATTCATCCAGTTTTGTTTAATATAATGGTGAATGACATGTTCCAGGATGTCGGGCCTGGTGTTGGCCTCTTCCTGTTTGCAGATGATGGGGCCAGGTCAGGCTCCAGGATGGCATGCCTGAGGGGGGCATTTTATAAGTCCATGGGGGGCACGACCACACTGAACAAAAATATAAATGCAACATGCAACAATTTCAAAGATTTTGCTGAGTTACAGTTCAAAGAAGGAAATCAGTCAATTTAAATAAATTCAATAGGCCCTAATCTATAGATTTCACATGACTGGGCAGGGGCGAAGCCATGGGTGGGCCAAGGAGGGAATAGGCTCATTCACTTTGAAACCAGGCCCACACCACTGAGGATCCAAGCCCAGCCAATCAGAATGAGTTTTTCACCACAAAAGGGCTTTATTACAGACATGGTATGGTAACATGTGGTCTGTAGTTATGAGCACTGCTGGATGTACTGCCAAATTATCCATGGCAACAGCTCTGTTGGACAATCCTGCAGTCAGCATGCCAATTGCACACTCCCTCAAAACTTGACACATCTGTGGCATTGTGTTGTGTGACAAAATTGCGTTTGCAAAGCAGAAATGCTCACTAACAGGATGTAAACAAATTTGTGCAAAAAAAGTGAAAGAGTTAAAGAATATTTTTTTGCATCTGGAAAATTTCTGGGATTTTATTTCAGCTAATGAAACAGGGGAACACCACTTTACATGTTGCGTTTATATTTTTGTTCAGTAATAGTATTTCTTTAGAGCCCTAATAAAACAAGGTAGATTGTTCCTACTGCTGTTCAAGTCTACAAAAATTCATCTGAAATGTAGCTGTACACTTCAACTACCTTTGTTTTATATAATAACACAAGAAAGATGTGTGCCTCACTACCACTCAAATAGGGAATGGTGGCCCTGCACTTTCCTGCCTGTCCGTTCTGTAGGCTACTTCGGTTTTATAGTGGAGCATGTGCTTATGTGCAGCGGAGAAATAAATATAAGAACTCCATTTACTCCATGCTTCAACCACTGTTTGAGGAGCATGCTCTTGCTGCCCGAACACGTGATATTGCACCCAAAGTCTGTATGCCATGGGCTGTCCAACCTTTTCCTGCAGCTACCCAGTGCTTAATGTGGGAAATCAAGTGAAATCTGTTCCGGAACATCCCATAGTAAAATGTTTTCGCAAACAAAACATATTTCACTAAATGGTTGACAGATTGTCTGCGCAATCGAGAAGGAAATAAAGGAGAGTGAGGAGGAGATGGAAGAAAGATGGCGGAGGTGGATGCGAAGTGGAGTTCGAATCAAGCAGCGGGTTGATCAAAGTTGGTAATGTTCTGAATGAACAACAGTAGTATCGAAAAACTGGAACAAAAAAGGAAATTGTCTAAAATTGAAGTGGAGGATACGTGTATGAATGATAATGAGTCGCTTCTTGTTGGGATGCGTTTGTTGAGTAAGGATACATGTGGGAGACCCTTTTGAGGTGTTGACAATAAGCGCTGGGAAAAGTGGAGTCCGTCAGAGTGACCAGGATTGGTCTTATTTTCATTAATTGTATTTCTGAAGAACAGAGGAAGATTTCAGTGAGAGTCAAAAGAATCCGGACAACAGAAGTTTCGTGTTTTGAACTTCGGAGTAGAGCACCCGTCAAAGGAGTCATCTCAGGGGTGACGACGGATGTTCAGGTTAAATACCTGAGGAGAATTCCTGGTGTGGTTGGTGCCTGGCGTCTGACCCGCTGGGTGAATGGAGAAAAAGAAGAAAGTCTGTCAGTCCTGTTGCTTTTTTATAAAGAGCAAATATATATGCATATGAAGCTTGGTTATATATGATACGCTGTAAGAGCTTTCGCCCCCAAAACCATTGCAGTGTACGAATTGTAAAGTTTCAAGTGTGTGCAGACGGACAGAGTATACTGAAGAACGGTGTGTAGAAGGACAATGGTGTTATAATTGTGGTGGGGGTCATGATCCGAAGTTCCTGGAGTGCCCTGTAAGGGTGAAGGAGATTGAGGTGGCAAAGGTTAGAGCGGTCAATCGAATCTCTTATGCGAAGGCGATTTAAAAGTATTGAGAAAACAAGTAATACTAGCTAACATGTGGTAGTGGACGCACCACAGTCTATAGTAAATGTTTGCTGGAAGTCAAAAGATACCATGTGTGTTTAAAAGGTGGATTTTGTGGCGCTCATTGCCACAGTTACAAAATGTACGACACAAGTCTCAAAGAAGTCTAAGAAACTGGACATTATTGTGGCTGCGGCAGAAAAGTTTTTGGGACTTAAGGATTTTACATCTGAAGACTTGAAAGCAGTACTGCCGCCAGAAGACCCTCCCTCCTAGGTTTGAGTTGAACGTGTGTAGGGATCAGAGCTGTTATATTCTTTTACAGAAAAGGTATTTCTTTATTTTAGTGGTTCGGTAGTTTTTTTGTCTTTAAGTTCTTGGAATCCGGTTTCCATCCCGCACCGTCGGTGGCGGATGCACATTAATTAGTGCAATCGACAATATGCCATAGAAAAAGAAGAGACGAGGAAATGGAAACGCATGGTGGTAAGATATTCTGTATAGCTAAAGGTAATTAAATAATTATGAAAATATAAAAAAATAACTTTTACTAGGCTACTTAAAATACAAATACACATTCACTAATTGTAGGCTAACTGGCTATTGTAAATATAAAAACAAGAAAATAGTTTGATATGGTTTGCTTAATATAAGGATTTTGAAAGGATTTATACTTTTACTTTTGATACTTAAGTATATTTGATCAATTACATGTAATTTTAATACTTAACTATATTTAAAATCAAATACTTTTACAATTTAACTCAAGTAGTATTTTACTGGGTGACTTTTACTTTTACTCGAGTCATTTTCTGTTCAGGTATCTTTACTTTTACTCAAGTACGAAAATTTGGGAATTTTTTCAACCACTGCGAGTATGCCGTGGTGAAAGTAGGTCTACAAGATGTTGTCATTCGCCCTGGTCAGGTTGCCTGTAGCAAGTGTAAGGTGCCAGCTATAGCTTTGACACCTCCAATCCGGTGGTGTTATGCGAACCCAGTGAAGAGAACTTGAAATTGGAGATGTTTGACATTGGCGAGGGACGAATGGAGATCTGCCAGACAGAATGACCTTACGTTGAAGTGCCAATAGGGAATCATACCAAACATGACGTGACTCTACCTACTGTAGAAGAACAGCTCTAGGCAGTATCCAGCCAGTAGCAACAATTGTGCAGACAGACCAACTGGACTGCCACGAGCAAACTGCCATTGAAGTTAACAGCCTTGGCTCATCATCCAACCCCAAAGGTGACAGAGATGAGACAGCAACATTCTGGCACCCACCAGTTTTTTAAAAATTTATTTATTTTACCCTTATTTTACCAGGTAAATTGACTGAGAACACATTCTCATTTAATGTTAGTCATCTTGAGATGAGAGTAACAAAAGATTGTCAAGCAGATGCCATGTTAAGAATCATGTGCATTCTCCCGCGACAATACTGATACAGGATGCATCCCCAGCCTCCAGATGGCATTCAACTTATAGGATGATATCCCAGTTATAAGCCCTCTTACAAGGAGGTTAAAGACTATGTATAAGACCTGCTAGCTAATGTCACGACTTCTGCCGAAGTTCCTCTCCTTGTTCGGGCGGTGTTCGGCGGTCGATGTCACCGGCTTTCTAGCCATCGCCGCTCCATTTTTCATTGATCCATTTGTTCCCCCTCATGTCTTTGTGTGATATTGTTTGTGTTACTTGTCAATTTTGACGCGCCAGACTGGTGTTCGTATTATTCTGTGTTTTGTCACAAGGTACGTTTATTTGTTTGAACATAATTATTGTGACTGTTTGCGCTATTTGCACTTTTGCCAATTGGATGGAGGTTTTGACGCAATGGCGTCCGTCCGTCTGTTGGTTTTTCCTGCCTCAATAAAGTGTGCGCCTGTTCACAACTCTCTGCTCTCCTGCACCTGACTCCGCTACCAGTACGCACACCCTTGACACTTTTATATTTTTGTTCAGTATATTTGTAATTATGTTCCGTCCCCCCGACCATCCGCTCAAGAATAAATCGTACTGCGGTGGAATTTAGGTGATGATACCTGGGATAGAGGATGTGAAGAATCAGGGAAAGACACGTACATCTCTATCTATAGCTAAGTGGGGAAGAAGAAGGGCTATAGTTGTCAGGTTTTGGCCAGGACTGTTCAGGTTTTGGTCACTAGATGTCCCCATTGCACCTTTTTTGTACCTTTTGTTTTTCCTTGCTCTAATTATTGTTTGCACCTGTGTGTCGTTCCCTTGTTAGTATTTAAACCCTGTGTGTTCCTCAGTTCCTTGCTCAGTGTTTGTATGTTAGCACCCAGCCCCAGCATAGTTCTGAACATATGATTCTCTTATTGGATTTTCCAGAGGTTCTCTGGTTTAGTTCTTGTGTATTTTTGAGTAGTCTTTTGAGGTTTGTTTTTTCCCTGCTGTTTTTACCACTTTGTGGAGTTTCTTTGTATTTTGGAGGATATCCATTTTGTGCTTCTTGGCTTTATGTTTGGACATTGTGGATTTAGATTCTTTGCCTGAATATTTTGTTCTTTAATTAAACCACCATCTCTAGTACTGCTGTGTCTGCCTCATCTTCTGGGTTCTGACGATTATTAGTGACTGTTTCTCGCACCGGGTCCTGACAATAGTATGCCCCATTTTTACAAAAAAGTGAAAGACAGAGGTTCCATTTCCTCAGGCATAGCCTACAGTACATTGTAGTCAAATAGAAAGGAAACAGGTTTTGTCATTGTTAGTTGTAAGTTGACCATGTTAATATACTATAGTTGGCTCCTAAACAAAGTGTTTTTTTTCTGTTCTTTTGGAGTCTGACCTCTTAAGACCCACACAATGATGAATATGAACCTCGTTTTATTTTTATGAAGCCATTTAGAAAACAATATTTGAGCCTAAACTTGTTCTTCCACTGATTCTGAAATATGTCATTAAAAAAATCTTTCTTTCTAGCTATAAAATGACTAATGGCCACTTAAAGATATTTATTGATCAATTTCCCTTTCATTCACTCTGCAAGGTCATTATGTTAATGCCTCATGCCCTAGTCCGGCTCCTTTTATGGCCTTGGCCACTCCCACCCTCGCCACCCCACGTGTCCACCCTGTTTGTAGGGCTAAAACGCTGTAAAAGTGAAATACAGGACATACTGAGAAGCTATAATTGGACTATTATACCATAGGGTTTCCTCATTCTCTTATTTAAAGTCAAACTGGACTGTGTCTGTTATAGCAGAAGATTTAAGGCAAATCTTTATTTAATGACTTCTGAAAGATTCTTTGTTCTAAGAGTCTTGGGTCTGGAGAATGTGGTTCAATGTCACATTTAAGCTGACAGCCAGAACACTGGTACCATTTGCTGTAACTTTAGTCCTTCTTGTACTGAATGTAGCCTACATTTAGTTTTCTGATGATTTTGGTAAATTTGCGTAACATACTTTAACAAGGCACATTAAATAAATGATCTGATCATTAAAAGTTTCCTTTAATAGCAGTGTTCAACTAACAAATTGGAAAATATATATTAGGTGTTAAAAAACTTGATCGTCCTTTGTCTGTGTTCCTTAGACTGGTTGGAGGCGTTGACCCTCCAGCCTCTAAACACAGAGACCTGAACTACCAGTGCAGCCAAGCGTCTGGTGGCTAGCCTGGAGGCCTCGTTGCAGTGGGAGAGGCCCTTGGACGCAGGGCTGATGCTCCATTCTCTGGGGGCTCCTGGAGTAGTGGAGGAGGATGACACCCACCTGAGGGAGGTCTACCACCGCACCCTGGTGTCCTGGCTGGGGGACTTAAGTTACAAAAATTAAATTGATTCTGCAATGTTAAAAATCGAGTGCTACTACACCGGTAGGCCATGGAGCAAGGAGGGAGAGGGGGGGGGGGGGGGGGGGGATACTGCCCCCGGGCACTTCAATCCGGCTTGTGAGACATAAAAAAGAAAATACATATATTTTTCTTCCTCCGCTCCCCCTGGAGCCCCCCAAAATACAAATGGCATGGACAAAATTATTGGCACCCCGGAGCTAGTATTTGGTTGAATACAGTGCTTGACTTGGGCCCAAGCTGTCCAGAGCGCTGTACAGGTGTTGTACCGCAAATCTCCCCCCTGCCAGAATTACCCCCCCCTCTCATTCTTCATTGCTGTGACTTGCTTGCTAGTCTAGATTTCTGCTCTTCACTCGGTTGTCAGTTTAGCCTACATTTCACTGATCTTAGTAGCAGAAAGCATTTTTGTCTGCAGTTTTCGGTTTGGCTATTTGTTTCAACCCTGGGTCCGCTACTGATTTGCATTAGTATATAAATAAATCTCTTTGCCAAAATTTGTCTTCTCTCCCATGTCTTATTCGACAAGTATTTTTGAAAGCGTATGGTTAATTCAGCCATAATTGTTCTGAAACGTTTATTGCTTGCCAACATTTTACTCCCTCTATGTTTAATACACTGCTCAAAAAAATAAAGGGAACACTTAAACAACACAATGTAACTCCAAGTCAATCACACTTCTGTGAAATCAAACTGTCCACTTAGGAAGCAACACTGATTGACAATAAATTTCACATGCTGTTGTGCAAATGGAATAGACAAAAGGTGGAAATTATAGGCAATTAGCAAGACACCCCCAATAAAGGAATGGTTCTGCAGGTGGTGACCACAGACCACTTCTCAGGTCCTATGCTTCCTGGCTGATGTTTTGGTCACTTTTGAATGCTGGCGGTGCTTTCACTGTAGTGGTAGCATGAGACGGAGTCTACAACCCACACAAGTGGCTCAGGTAGTGCAGCTCATCCAGGATGGCACATCAATGCGAGCTGTGGCAAGAAGGTTTGCTGTGTCTGTCAGCGAAGTGTCCAGAGCATGGAGGCGCTACCAGGAGACAGGCCAGTACATCAGTAGACGTGGAGGAGGCCGTAGGAGGGCAACAACCCAGCAGCAGGACCGCTACCTCCGCCTTTGTGCAAGGAGGTGCACTGCCAGCGCCCTTCAAAATGACCTCCAGCAGGCCACAAATGTGCATGTGTCTGCTCAAACGGTCAGAAACAGACTCCATGAGGGTGGAATGAGGGTCCGACGTCCACAGGTGGGGGAATTATTAATTTCGGTTGAATATCCTGACGTGAAGTTTGTTCTCTAGAAAGTATTTGACTCTGATGTGTGCCACAGAAAGTATTTGACAAAACTAAGGAAATTAGAATGGGGGGGGATTCTGTACCAGCTTCTCTATAAAACAAAGTAGCCTATTGCTGGCCCAGATTCACACACTGAGGCCAAAACGTTTGATCAAAGGGGGATGAAGGGGGGATCTGCATTGAATAGCAGTGTAGAGAGGGCATTCATTTCCTGATTTTGGTTTGTTCAAGTGTATTTGCCGCAAGTCTGTGAATCTGTGTGTGACAGCATGCTGTTCGAGATTTCGCAGATTGAAAATGCGCCAGCCTGAATGCTCACGATGTGCTTTTCCAAGTTGTCAAATTAGAGTTTGTAAGGTCATGAAATGTAAAGGAAATTAGTTTTATAATTTCAATGTATTTCATGAAGGCGCACTTTTAAATATCATCAATTACTTAATAATCTACATATCAGCCATTATCGGAATGACTCAGTGCGTGTCTGTGTGTGCTGAGTTTGTGCCAGTGTAAGTGGGCTGTTGCCACAGGGGAGAGAGTGTGACATTTCAGCAGCAGGTATAAAATAATGACAGACAACAGGCTAGCTAGATAGCCAATTCAAAACATAACTAACGAAATAACTGCTATAAGTTAACTATAGCTAAGTAGACATTAATGTCATTGTCGCTTTCCACGGGTACTGTAGATAGCCTAAATAAATCTGGACCGTTGGAAAACTGGGATTCCCCTCTATTAAACAGTAGCCATGTAGGCTAATTGCAACAATGTTAGAAATATTCTAATAGACTAATTGACAAAACTTTGTGCATAGATCTCCCCTGAAACATGAATATTTAAGCCTTTTTTGTCACGTTCCTGACCTGTTTTCCTTTATCATGTATTTGTTTTAGTTGGTCAGGGTGTGAGTTGGGTGGGTTTGTCTAGCTTTGATTTTCTATGTTGGGATTTTGTGTTCGGCCTGGTATGATTCTCAATCAGACAGCTGTGAATCGTTGTCCCTGATTGAGAGTCATACTAAGGCAGCCAGGGTTTCACTTGTGTTTTGTGGGTGTTTGTTCCTGTGTCAGTGTTTGGGCCACACAGGACTGTTTCAGGTTAGTCACGATTGTTGGTTGTTGTGTTTGTTGTTTTCTTATTAAAACATGAATACTTACCAATCCGCATCTTGGTCCGATCCATGCTCCTCCTCGTCTGAGGAGGAGAACGACTACGACAGCCGTTACATTATACAGTGGGGCAAAAAAGTACAATATTGTTTCTGGTGTCCTTTGACAGCTCTTTGGTCTTGGCCATAGTGGAGTTTGGAGTGTGACTGTTTGAGGTTGTGGACAGGTGTCTTTTATACTGATAACAAGTTCAAACAGGTGCCATTAATACAGGTCACGAGGAGCCTCTTACAGGTCTGTGAGAGCAAGAAATCTTGCTTGTTTGTAGGTGACCAAATACTTATTTTTACCATCATTTGTAAAGAATTCATAAAAAATCCTACAATGTGATTTTCTGGATTTTTCTGGATGAGGCCTCTCATCTTTTTAAGTGGGAGAACTTGCACAATTGGTGGCTGACTAAATACTTTTTTGCCCCACTGTATAAACATGTCTAGTTAGATACCTTGCTTTGAAGTAGTAGTACCTTCCCCATTTGATCCCTGATTAATTGAATGAGGGAATTATTTTCTAAAGACAAAGGTATTTGGTTGAAGGCCTAATGTTGCAATATTTTCTATCCAGGATATCTACTGGATGTGCAGGCTTTTGTTCAAGCCCTGGTCGAACCACATTGTTGTCAAGGCTGTGGGTAACTGGTGAAAGGAGTCAGGTGCAAGAGAGCTGAGATGCGTGGACAAGGTATTTAATTCAAGAAAACACCATTAAAACCCAATACTATGGTGCTGGAAAAATACCGGAACCACGAAATAAACGGGCGTAAATAGCTAAACCCGGCAACAATATACCAGCTGTCAGATACAGCCTTTACAATAAAACAAACACGCACACAAACATGGGGGAAGCCAGAGGGTTAAATAATGAACATGTAATGGGGGAATTGAAACCAGGTGTGTAAAAAAACAAAGACAAAACAATTGGAAAATGAAAAGTGGATCGGTGATGGCTAGAAGGCCGGTGACGTCGATCGCCAAACGCCGCTCGAACAAGAAGAGGAACCGACTCCGGCGGAAGTCATGGCAATTTTAGTCTAAACAGCTGCTCAACAGGACCTTGATAAGTAGACCTGGGTGTTTCAGGGCTGGATCAAAAGCCAATCCCGCACACCCTGGAGGGAGGGTTGACCACATGTTGATAACATGTGACTAACAGTGCAGTTCTACTTTGTAGGGGGTTAACGGCAGGAGACGGTAGGCCTACATGGGATGAGACATAGCAGTCTTCCAGTGTCAATCATGCTTATGTAGGCTATAATAATAGTCATGAAAATGTTGTTAAAAGTCATGGAGAAATCATGGAAAATGTGTACAAACCCTTAATAACAGTGAATAATCAGGAGATCTCTATAGACGGGTTGGTTATTTTAGCAACAACACTGATGCGTGGGCAACTGTGGAACAAAACAGACAGGGTTGGCTTAGATTGTTTACAACATGTAAACTATATTTTGTCTCCGATGTTTATTGAAAAGAAATACATTTGCACAATGAGTACTTGTTGTCTCTCTGTCACGACTTCGACTGTCGGGTCCTCTCCTTGTTCGGGCGGCGTTCGGCGGTCGGCATAACCGGTCTTCTAGCCATCGTCGATCCACTTTTCATTTTCCATTTGTTTTGTCTTGTTTTCCTACACACCTGGTTGTCATTTACCTCATTAATTGTTATATATTTAACCCTCTGTTCCCCCCATGTCTTTGTGGGTGATTGTTTGTTGTAAGTGCTTGTGTACATGTTTACTGGTGCGCGTCGGGTTTTGGACCCATGTTGATTATTTCTTTATGCCGTTGATTTTGTAGTTAACCTGTCTAGGACTTGGTATAGAATCAATCTTTAGGATGTTTTTAACATAAATCTTCAATAATGTTCCAACCTGAAAATTCCTTTGTCTTCAGAAAAGCAAATGGAACAGAGCTCGCTCTCACGTGAACGAGTGTCACGAGCTCAAAGCATTCTGCCAGACCTCTGACTCATTCCCCTCTCATTCGGCCCCACTTCACATTAGAAGCATCAAACAAGGTTCTATAGACTGTTGACATTTGGTGGAAGCCTTAGGAAGTGCAACATGACCCATATCCCGCTGTATCTTCGATAGGGAATGAGTTGAAAAATGACCAACCTCAGATTTCCCACTACCTGGTTGGATTTTTTCTCAGGTTTTTGCCAGCTATATGAGTTATGTTATACTCACGGACATCACTCAAACAGTTTTAGAAATTTCAGAGTGTTTTCTATCCAAATCTACTAATAATATGCACATATTAGCAACTGGGGCTGAGTAGCAGGCAGTTTACTCTGGGCAGCTTATTCATCCAAGCTACTCAAGAAGTTGGTGACAGGACACTAACAGCTTACAGACGGTAGGCAATTAAGGTCAAAGTTATGAAAACTTAGGAACTTTCAGAGTCTACTGACTCTGGCTAACCGGCTCAGCCCGGTTAGACAATGTGCGGGAGCACTGGTTGGTCGGCCCAATTGAGGTAGTATGTACATGAATGTATAGTTAAAGTGACTACGCATATATGATAAACAGAGAGTAGCAACAATGCAAATAGTCTGGGTAGCCAAATAGTCCGGGTAGCCATAATCATCAGATGGAGGTGGGGGAGAGGAGGAAAAGGGCCCATGTGGGTAACCGGGGGCCCTGCCTTGATTGGGTAACTGATTAATAAAATAAATAGCATAATAAATAAATGTGACTGGTCAATTGTGTGATTCAGGGGCTGGACCCAAGACTATGAATTGCGTTACTTTTTAAATTATAATTTCACATCCAACCACAGGAGCCGACTCTCAATGTTAAAAATACACCAGAGAGCATAATTTAGCCACAGAGGATCAATAGTTTATTAAAAAAAATACTGGATTAAGTTATCACAAGTACAAACAGGTATCTGCCAAAATAAAGGAAACACCAGCAAAAAGTCTATTAAAAGGGTGTTGGGCTATCACGAGCTGCCAGAACCGCTTCAATGCGCCTCGGCATAGATTCTACAAGTGGACCTAAACGATGCCAGCAAAATGCACACCATACTGTAACATGTACTTTGTATTGATAAGCTCCTTTCCTGAGGACGGCTCACCTCTCACAGTTCTGGGTGACTTTAACCTCCCCACGTCTACCTTTGACTCATTCCTCTCTGCCTCCTTCTTTCCACTCCTCTCCTCTTTTGACCTCACCCTCTCACCTTCCCCCCCTACTCACAAGGCAGGCAATACGCTTGACCTCATCTTTACTAGATGCTGTTCTTCCACTAACCTCATTGCAACTCCCCTCCAAGTCTCCGACCACTACCTTGTATCCTTTTCCCTCTCGCTCTCATCCAACACTTCCCACACTGCCCCTACTCGGATGGTATCGCGCCGTCCCAACCTTCGCTCTCTCTCCCCCGCTACTCTCTCCTCTTCCATCCTATCATCTCTTCCCTCTGCTCAAACCTTCTCCAACCTATCTCCTGATTCTGCCTCCTCAACCCTCCTCTCCTCCCTTTCTGCATCCTTTGACTCTCTATGTCCCCTATCCTCCAGGCCGGCTCGGTCCTCCCCTCCCGCTCCGTGGCTCGACGACTCATTGCGAGCTCACAGAACAGGGCTCCGGGCAGCCGAGCGGAAATGGAGGAAAACTCGCCTCCCTGCGGACCTGGCATCCTTTCACTCCCTCCTCTCTACATTTTCCTCTTCTGTCTCTGCTGCTAAAGCCACTTTCTACCACTCTAAATTCCAAGCATCTGCCTCTAACCCTAGGAAGCTCTTTGCCACCTTCTCCTCCCTCCTGAATCCTCCTCCCCCTCCCCCCCCCCCTCCTCCCTCTCTGCAGACGACTTCGTCAACCATTTCGAAAAGAAGGTCGACGACATCCGATCCTCGTTTGCTATGTCTAACGACACCGCTGGTTCTGCTCACACTGCCCTACCCTGTGCTCTGACCTCTTTCTCCCCTCTCTCTCCAGATGAAATCTCGCGTCTTGTGACGGCCGGCCGCCCAACAACCTGCCCGCTTGACCCTATCCCCTCCTCTCTTCTCCAGACCATTTCCGGAGACCTTCTCCCTTACCTCACCTCGCTCATCAACTCATCCTTGACCGCTGGCTACGTCCCTTCCGTCTTCAAGAGAGCGAGAGTTGCACCCCTTCTGAAAAAACCTACACTCGATCCCTCCGATGTCAACAACTACAGACCAGTATCCCTTCTTTCTTTTCTCTCCAAAACTCTTGAACGTGCCGTCCTTGGCCAGCTCTCCTGCTATCTCTCTCAGAATGACCTTCTTGATCCAAATCAGTCAGGTTTCAAGACTAGTCACTCAACTGAGACTGCTCTTCTCTGTATCACGGAGGCGCTCCGCACTGCTAAAGCTAACTCTCTCTCCTCTGCTCTCATCCTTCTAGACCTATCGGCTGCCTTCGATACTGTGAACCATCAGATCCTCCTCTCCACCCTCTCCGAGCTGGGCATCTCCGGCGCGGCCCACGCTTGGATTGCGTCCTACCTGACAGGTCGCTCCTACCAGGTGGCGTGGCGAGAATCTGTCTCCTCACCACGCGCTCTCACCACTGGTGTCCCCCAGGGCTCTGTTCTAGGCCCTCTCCTATTCTCGCTATACACCAAGTCACTTGGCTCTGTCATAACCTCACATGGTCTCTCCTATCATTGCTATGCAGACGACACACAATTAATCTTCTCCTTTCCCCCTTCTGATGACCAGGTGGCGAATCGCATCTCTGCATGTCTGGCAGACATATCAGTGTGGATGACGGATCACCACCTCAAGCTGAACCTCGGCAAGACGGAGCTGCTCTTCCTCCCGGGGAAGGACTGCCCGTTCCATGATCTCGCCATCACGGTTGACAACTCCATTGTGTCCTCCTCCCAGAGCGCTAAGAACCTTGGCGTGATCCTGGACAACACCCTGTCGTTCTCAACTAACATCAAGGCGGTGGCCCGTTCCTGTAGGTTCATGCTCTACAACATCCGCAGTGTACGACCCTGCCTCACACAGGAAGCGGCGCAGGTCCTAATCCAGGCACTTGTCATCTCCCGTCTGGATTACTGCAACTCGCTGTTGGCTGGGCTCCCTGCCTGTGCCATTAAACCCCTACAACTCATCCAGAACGCCGCAGCCCGTCTGGTGTTCAACCTTCCCAAGTTCTCTCACGTCACCCCGCTCCTCCGCTCTCTCCACTGGCTTCCAGTTGAAGCTCGCATCCGCTACAAGACCATGGTGCTTGCCTACGGAGCTGTGAGGGGAACGGCACCTCAGTACCTTCAGGCTCTGATCAGGCCCTACACCCAAACAAGGGCACTGCGTTCATCCACCTCTGGCCTGCTCGCCTCCCTACCACTGAGGAAGTACAGTTCCCGCTCAGCCCAGTCAAAACTGTTCGCTGCTCTGGCACCCCAATGGTGGAACAAACTCCCTCACGACGCCAGGACAGCGGAGTCAATCACCACCTTCCGGAGACACCTGAAACCCCACCTCTTAAAGGAATACCTAGGATAGGATAAAGCAATCCTTCTGACCCCCCCCCCCCCCTTAAAAGATTTAGATGCACTATTGTAAAGTGGCTGTTCCACTGGATGTCATAAGGTGAATGCACCAATTTGTAAGTCGCTCTGGATAAGAGCGTCTGCTAAATGACTTAAATGTAATGTAACTGTATTCCTCATTTACTCAAGTTTCCTTTATTTGTTGCATTGTGAACATAGATATATAATCCATAGAAGGGTTTTGTAACATCTTACCCTGGCAATATGACAATTAAATTCGTTGGTACACTAGCAGTGGATGCCATTCCAGACTTGAATGGGAATAGCCATCTATGGATTATATTTCTATGGTTTGTTGCGGCTGTTGGCCTGACTTTTGCAGATTTCGAAATGCAATCACGTGAAAAACATACAATTTGGAAAGCAAATGCTTACTGCTGAAAAGAGAACACTAATCTGTCTGTAGAGCCAATATATTTGTTTTTCCTCAACAACTCTTAGCTTACTGCAGCAGCACTGTTTCTCTAAGTAGCTCATCTTGAGGTAGGCTAATGCCATGACGAGCGCATAGGCCATCACGTGAGTAGCCATTGGCTCCATCTTCATTATTAGGTGACTCGTAGTGCTACTGGAAATTATATTTAGTAGCCTACTGTAGCCCATGATATACAGTGCCTTCAGAAAGTATTCATACCCCTTGACTTCTTTCACATTTTGTTGTGTTGCGGTCTGATTTCAAAATTGATTTTTCTCTCGCCCATCTACACACAACATAATGACAAAGTGAAAACATGTTTTTAGATTTTTTTTTGCACATTTATTGAAGTTTCTCATTTACAAATGTATTCACACCCATGTGTCAATACTTTGTAGAAGCACCTTTGGCAGCCTTTTAGCTGTGAGTCTTTTTTCTTATCAAAATTCCTCAAGCTCTGTCAAAGAGTCCTCAATGATTACAAGCATAACCATAACATGATGTAGCCACCACTATGCTTGAAAATATGAAGAGTTGTTGTAATGGAATATGTTGTATTGGATTTGCCCCAAACATAACACGTTCTACATTTTTGCGTTATTAATTTAGTGCCTTATTGCAACAGGATGCATGTTTTGGAATATTTGTATTCTGTTACAGGATTCCTTCTTTACACTTTGTCATTTAGGTTAGTATTGTGGAGTACCTACAATGTTGTTGATCTATCCTCAGTGTTCTACTATTACAGCCATCAAACTGTAACTGTTTTGAAGTCACCATTGGCCTCATGTTGAAATCCCTGAGCGGTTTAATTTCTCTCTGGCAGCTGAGTTAGTAGGAAGGAAGTATGTATTTTTGTAGTGACCGGATGTATTGATACACCATCCAAAGTGTAATGAATAACTTCATGCTCAAATGGATATTCAATGTCTGCGTTTTTATTTTTACCCAAAATAACTTCATGCTCAAATGAATATTCAATGTCTGCTTTTTTATTTTTCCCAACTACCAACTGGTTCTTTGCAAGGCTTTGGAAAACTTCCCTGGTCTTGAGGAGTATTTCTGAGAAGTATTTATTTCTGTCTGTAGTAAAGCCCTTTCGTGAGGAAAAACGAATTCTGATTGGCTGGACCTGGCTCCCCAGTGGGTGGGCCTGGCTCACAAGTGGATGGGCCTATGCCCACCCATGGCTGCGCCCCTGCCCATTCATGTGAAATCCATAGATTAGGGCCTAATGAATTTATTTCAATTGACTGATTTCCTTACATGAACTGTAAAATGGTTGAAATTGTTGCATGTTGTGTTTATATTTTTGTTCAGTATATATATATTTCCTCCTAATATTGTACATTCTGGCCTGGTCTGTTGTTTGTTTGAATTCAAGACCAGATTGACTTGTCAGTCAGAGTAGACACTCATTTTGGTCATTTATGTGTTATTAAAAAAGATTCAGCTAATGTCTTATTACTTTTCTTTTTACCACTTTTTCTCCCCCATTTCGTGGTATCCACTCCCTGACCTTAGAGAGCCTTTTTATTCTCTATTTTGGTTAGGTCAGGGTGTGACTAGGGTGGGTACTCTAGTTTTGTATTTCTATGTTGGCCTGGTATGGTTCCCAATCAGAGGCAGCTGTCTATCGTTGTCTCTGATTGGGGATCATTATTTAGGCAGCCTTTTCCTACTTGGGAGGCCCAGCTAATGTCTTCTGTCATGTAAATTATGTAGAATTGCATTAAATGTGCTTTTAAAAGGCTATGATTTCTTAATCCGGCCCTTGGGACAGATTATAGATGACGGGGTTATAGAACTGTTGTGGGATCTGCTCCCATGCTGGCACATCCCTATCCCTCACTCCCCTTCATTGTCGAGGTGGATACCTCCGAAGTAGAAGTCGGGGCAGTGCTGTCCCAGCGCACCGGAACCCCTCCAAAGCTGCGGCCCTGCACCTTCTATTGCAAGCAGCTGAGCCCCGCCCAGAGAAACTACGACGTAGGGGACCGGGAACTCTTGGCGGTCAAAAAGGAGGGGTCCAAACACCCTTTCCTGGTGTGGACGGACCACCTCAACCTGGAGTACATCAGGACAGCGAAGAAACTAAACCCTAGACAGGCCAGGTGGGCTCTATTCTTCGCCAGGTTTCAATTCACGCTTTCCTATAGGCCAGACTCGAAGAACGTGAAGGCGGACACCCTGTCTCGCCTCTATGACGTAGAGGAGAGGCAGGGAGAGAAGACACCTATCATCCCTCCGTTCCGCATCGTCGCGCCAGTGGTGTGGGACGTGGACACCGACATATGACAGGCCCTGCATATGGAACCTGCACAGTGCCCAGAGAACCGCGCCTATGTGCCCACAGGTGTGCGGGACCGCTGCGCCTGTGTCAGGTCATCCTGGGATAGTCCGTACCATCACCTGCCTGACTGAGATGTACTGGTGGCCCACCTTGGCTAGGGATGTCCGGGTTTACATCTCTTCCTGCTCCATCTGTGCCCAATCTAAGACACCCAGACACAACCCTTATGGAAAGCTCCTTCCCCTGCTGGTTCCACCACGACCCTGGTCTCACCTCTCGGTGGGCTTTCTCACTGAACTTCCCCCCTCCCAGGGGAACACCACCGTTCTCTTCGTTAATGGACCGGTTTTCCAAAGTTTGTCATCTCCTTCCTCTGCCTGGACTCCCATCGGCCATGCAAACCGCCGATTCTCTTTTTACGCACGGCTTCCGGCACTACGGATCCCGGAGGACATTGTGTTAGATCGTGGCCCTCAGTTCACCTCACGCGTATGGAAGGCGCTCATGGAACGCCTGGGGGTCACGGTCAGTCTCACCTCCTGGTACCGTTCTCAAGCTAATGGGCAGGTGGAGACTGTCAATCAGGAAGTAGGCAGGTTCATGAGGTGTTACTGTCAGAGTGGACGGATTTTCTACCTTGGGCTGAGTACGTGCAGAATTCCCTTCACCACTCCTCTACTAACCTCGCTCCTTTCCAGTGTGTTGGGGTATCAGCCGGCCCTGGCACCTTGGCATCTGAGCCAGACCGAGCACATACTCATCTCCAGCGGGCCGTGCGTCGTCACAAAGGAACAGACCGACCGCCACCGTAGTGAGGTGCCTGTTTTCTTTCCAGGCGACCGGGTCTGGCTCTCCACCCGGAACCTGCCCCTCCACCTGCCTTGCTGGAAGCTGAGCCCGCGGTTTGTGGGGCCGTTTTAAAGAGGGTTAATGTGGTAATGTACAGTTTGCAACTCCCTGCTGATTACCGCATTAACCCAACTTTTCATGTCCGTTGGTCTTGTTCTGTGCTGTGTTGTATCGGCTTTCGTGTTACTTTAGTGTGGACTTGTTATTACGGGAGTCGTCCCGTGTATTTATTAGAGATTTACGCCTTGCGCTTTGTTTGGATTACTGCCCTGTGATATAGATGCGTATATTTGTTTTGGGCTTCATCCCCATCATGTTCATGACATACTCTATTTTGAAAAAAAAAAAAAAATCCTGTTTCGTATTGTTGCGCCTGTCTCCTATTCAACGTGACACTTGTCACAGTCAACCCTGTTATAGTCAATCCTGTTACTTTATTGGACACTTACTGTAGTACTTTATTTTGTGAGATGGGAAAACTTTTTGGGGGGACAAAATTGTAAAATTAGGTGAAGTCAAACATTTTTATCTAAAAAAAACAAAAATTAAGTCACACTTCTCAGAAGGCACCCAGGTGGTGGAACGACCCATTTGACTGTTTGTCCCCTGGTCTCCATCCTCTTCAGTGCATATTGAGTTTGGAGCACTGTATCGGGCATCATCAAGGGGAAGTCCAAACACGCCTGCTACTTTGTGGGCTTTCAAGGTTAGTGTTTCACCCAGCAACCAAGCAAAGGACTAGAGAGAGGGAAGTGGAGATAATTTAGCATAATGTCCTTTCTCCTCTCTGTATAAAGAGGCATAGTAAGTTCATGCATTTGTGTACGTGAGGAGAAGACCGTAGAGGACTGGATATGAGAGGAGTGAGTGTGAAACGGCGCTTATTTTCTTTTTCTCTGACCATCAAAGTCTGGCTCATTTATCATGAGGGGTTAACCTCCCAAGTTGTGTTCGTAATTGATTTCCATAGGAGGCATTATGCATATCATCTCATCCTCATCTATCCAGTGGGGCCCAAAGTGAGCGACTCTCCATCACCTTCAGCAGCCAGGAGGAACCTTCAGTTGTACATTTTGGCAGTCAATATTTATGCATTTACATTTTACCAATTTGAAATACAGTGCCCGGATTATGTCTAAATGACAAGCAATACATTCTCGCTGCCAAAACGCAACTCCAGCCCACATACATCATATGCAAATACCTGAATATAATTGTGTGTTTGTAAAAGTAATTGCCCTACACAAAAATTCAATGACAGCCTCCTTTCCGTGGCCGGGGGTAAAAAATGTGCTTGCACAACGACATTTGATTATGCAGAGTTTAATCCACCCTGGTCGATATTAAAAAACAAGAGGCGTATTTGACTGTAAGAAGGCTAACAGTAGCCTAGCGGAATGACTTTGAGCTACTCTGCATAGAAAGTGGAGGGAAGTAATGTGTCGTTGGCGTGGTAGTGTTTGTAATAATCAGATGTTTTTTTGAATAACTTGTCTTTTGTTTTGTCCTTGTAGATGACAGCTTGATTTACATGGACCCTCATTACTGTCAGTCTTTTGTGGATGTCAGCACGAGCCATTTCCCTCTGCAGGTAATGGGAAATTACACTGAGCTGACTGGGACTCAGTAATGTGAAGTTAATAGTTTCTGTTAGTACTTAAGGATATGAATCCTAAAGCAGCCTATGCGCAATTACTGAGTCTGGTTGCTGATTTATTTGCTGTTCAGACATGTGAGGCTGCTGCTGTGGAGAAATACAGCATGTGGAATATAAGGAGCTCAGCTACTATGATCCTGAATATTTCAGCACTGGTACACATAAAACCTGCATTTATCATAGTGTATTAGACTACTGCATTGGAACTTCTACTGATGCTTGGTCAAAGGGTGCAGCACACAATGTGACAAGAGATCAGACACAGCTAGACTTTTATTTTAACCAGTCTGTGAGTTTGACAAGATTAATTAGAACTGCATTGCATTCATAAAACATAACATTTTATCTTCATAATATGTCCTTTTAGTTTCGCACTTATATCTTTGATACTTTACTGTACTAACAAGCAATTCAATCATTTATTTTTAATATTACTGGCAATTTGACACAGGATTTTTTTGGTCATTTTGTGTTTCTAGTCGTATCATCGCCCGTCGCCAAAGAAGATGCCTTTCAGTAAGTGCCCAGGACTATGAGAGAATCAGCCAAGAACTGTCCAAGGTGGGTTAACTAAAGGCTTTACTATTTGGTCAAAATCCTATTCGTTTTGAATAAAATCAAATAAAATGGATATCCCATTGAAAGCATAGTTAGGGAGTGAGATGAGAGAATGGCTGTAAGTGTGACAGAACTTTTATCATAGAGTCAAGACAGTAAATAGCGCAATTGGATTTTTGGCATACCGCCATGATTTTTGGCATGTCTGCACAGGGTCACACATGGTGAGTACAGGTGTTAACTGTTGATAAAATCTGCTCTGTGACCACATTGCTTCTGTACATAAAATTAACTCGACACCAGGTGGCACCATTTAGCTGTGAATCTGAGGCAGGTTTCCGTTTCCTCTCCCTGCTCTCCTGCTCTCAGGTGGGCTTCTTTGGATACTTCATGAAACTTTCCTGACTTTCGTGTGCCATTATCGTATGCTGTGTTTTTGTTTATGAATCAGGTGTTTCAGCCATCGGTGAAGGACAAATACCCAGCATTCACTTCCATGCAAGGTCACGGAAGAGATTACGATCTTTCGGCAGCATTAACCCCGGAGAAAAGGGAATGGCCCTTCATCCCACAACCCACGGACAGCGGCTGCCACTGCTGGAGACTTTGTGCTGTTCTGAAGGCCGACGCCCAGGGCAAAGGTCATGATCAGAGACTTTCAATGGCCGGCGAAGTGACTTTACCAGACAGACTGAAACAGGCTTATCCAAGGCCAGGACTCGTCAAACTGGACCTCTCAAGCGCCCATCTCAGACACTCCCTATACCCTATGGATCTGCTTGGCTATTCCACACTTATTTCAGACACTTAAATGTATTTATTTATTTTCTCACACCAGCATTCATGGCTTAATTAGCTAAACATAAAAACATTCAAAGTGTTATCCTGTACCTGTAGATAGTTGCTGTTAGTTTTGACTGCTCAAATGTAATCAGTAACATTAGAAAAATAATCAAACATACCAGTAGTCTGTATTATGGATATGAAATTGTACTGGGGGTTATGCGCTGTACTGAATCTTATACATTGTACATTATTGATACTGATGGAGAATCGGGTGCCTTGTCTTATTGGAAGAGTGACTCTCAGCCAAATATAACACACATTTACCTTTTAAGGAAATCAGCGTTGCACTACAGAAGCTGCCAACGGGGATCATCAGAGGACGTGTATGAGGAAAGATATCTCTGTGGTTCTGTAGCTGGGTCTTATAACCCGGTGAAGTGCTTGTATAGGAGAGTGCCATTCATATACTATAGTTCGGTTTTTAGCAATACTTCGAAAGTACTGAGAGGTTTGGATTGGTAAAATATGTTCTAGGTTGTTATCACATTTACCTTAAGAGATGTTTTTGCATTTTCTGATGGAGGTTATTTGAGCATTTCTGATTATTGTCCTTGAAAAGGTACTTTGGTTCATGACTTTTCAAAAAATAAAATAATTTCAAAGCAAATTAAATTAGTCTAAATGGAAGGTTTGTCAATGTCACAGTCAAACACATCTATAGAGGTGACGGGTACAATGCCTTGCTTCTCCTTGCACTTTCATTACAATCGCACTAGTCACAAACTTCAAATAGACTATTAACTGCATGGTAATAATTGAATCATCTTGTTTAAATGGTGACAGACGTTTGTAGAACACACCATTTTTTTGATGTGGGTTGAAGATAAGGTTGAATATAATTGAAATGTTGTACGATAATGTTTGGCTGTTTCAAGATCAGCCCCTCAACTGTAAATCTATAAAGACAGCTACATTCTACCAGTGTTGCCAAACGTTTACAAAATGTGTCTCTTTATCACGATATTGATTCTCACACTGCTGTGCAGCAAAGTAGAATAAAATCATACAATCTTTTTAGAATTTCTCATCTGATCGCTGCACCTCTTTACAGGTTTTAAAAGCATTAAAGAGAGATTTTTGGGGGTTTTGTCTCATCTTTGCAATGAAAAATACAAAACTTGACATGTGTTGAAATGTATTCAACCCTGTTTGTTACCCAGTCAAATGTACTAGATTAAAACTAATCGTACGTGTTAACCATCTCTACAGCCCATTAACCAGCCGGCGGGAAATTGTGACCCTGTGACACAGGCTGGGATTGTGTCCGCCTGTAGAGGAAAATAAAATATTGCTGTGTGCAACGACGCACTGTTGCCATGGGTAATATTTCTGTTGCCCCCATCGTTTGAGCTATGCTCTACATATTGTCACGCACAATACAAACTCTTGTATTATGAGGAGCTTGGCATTGGGCTCGGGGGTCCCAGTTCAGGGATCTGTTCACATGTCCATTCACTGAGAAACCAGAGAGCCCCAGCACATCCACCCGGTACTGGTACCCCGTGTGTATATAGCCAAGTTATCGTTACTTATTGCGTATTTATTCATTGTGTTATTATTTTTCTATTATTTCGATTGTTTTCCCTCTGCATTGTTGGGAAGGGTCCATAAGTAAGCACTTCACTGTTAGTCTACACCTGTTGTTTGCGAAGCATGTGACAAATACATGTGATTGGATTTGTATTATTTAAAACATTTTAATTGAACTAGGCAAGTCAGTTAAGAACAAATTATTTTTTACAATGACGGCCTACCCCGGCCAAACCCGGACGACGCTGGGCCAATTTTGCGCCGCCCTATGGGACTCCGAATCACGGCCGGATGTGATACAGCCTTATTTGAGCTGGTAGAGGACATAATGGCATCATTCACAGGAAGTGTCAGATCAGTACATTCATACATAACAAGGCTGTTTTTAAGGCCAACCGGCCGACTCTGTGGACAGAGAACTGTATATCAAGCCATTAAATATGCAGCAATGTTTCTGTATTTTGGTGCGGTGGATAGTCTGTGGATGGGGGGGTTGCTGTGGAGAGGAATGTGATGGGAGGGGGAATGTTATGGGGGATCAGGATTTGGGGATTTTTGTCAGGCCCCAAGTGAACATGAAAGAGTGTGTTGTGCGAGGAGGCACAGGGATGGCTGCTGTGTGCTGTAAGGGTCTACTATGTTCACCTTGTACTTACAGGGATGTAGGAATATTTGATTAGTGAGTCATGGATGGGCTCAGGGGAAATGCTCTGTACAAAGCCGCACACATAAGCACACGCTAACCCCCCCCCCCCCCCCCCCAACCACACTAACACATATCACACACACACACACACTCTAACTATCCTAACCATGCCCTCCTGTTTAATTAACACAGACACAGCTGCCAATAGTGTCATTGACATTGTGGATTCTTGAAAATCTAATTTGCCCAGCCGAGCACATTCCTCACATGAAAGGGAAGGGAATCCATGAGGCCTCCTTCTGTCCCAGAGTTTGGAGCTCACAGATGGACACTCAATAAAGATTTTATTTTGGTGTCATTCATGGGAGGAAATGGCTTGTGTTGCTGGTCACACAGCCCTTGGGTGACGCATCTTCCAGTGCCCAGGATTACAATGAAGCAGGATTTTGGCGGAATCGGCAGTACCCAAATTCTTGGGACTACAGCTGTGATGGTGTCTCTGTAAGCTAGAGCTAGACCTTTCATAGTGAAGGGTGAAGATGTGTTTTAAAAAAAAACATGAAAAAATTGAAGCCAAAACATAATTGAAAATCCAACCATGTTACATTCCACTGTACTGTAGATGTTTGAGACTAGCCTTCTTCAACCCCCAGATCCTTACAGTGCAGCCTAGCAATTGATCTTACAGTGCAATTAAACATTGCATTTATAATGTGGAGATGTTTAATTACGGTATTGTACTTTTTACTCCATACATTTTCCTTGACACTCAAAAGTACTCGTTACATTTTGAATGCTTAGCATGACTGGAAAGTTGTCTAATTCACACACTTATCAAGAGAACGTCCCTGGTCACCCCTACTGCCTCTGATCTGGCAGACTCACTAAACACAAATGCTTCGTTTGTAAAGTGTTGGAGCATGCCCCTGGCTATCCGTACATTTTGAAAACAAGAAAATGATGTCGTCTGGTTTGCTTAATACATGGAATACATGGAGTACTTTTAATACTTAAGTATATTTAAAACCAAATACTTTTAGAATTTTACTCAGGCAGTATTTTACTGGGTGACTTTCACTTTTACTTTAGTCATTTTATATTAAGGTATCTTTACTTTTACCAAAGTATGACAACAGGGTACTTTTTTCACCACTGCATATATGTATGACCAACACACTAACATGTAGTGTAAGTGTGAAGTCCTGTCCTCTTCTAAGGTGTCGGACCTATCCCCTCCCAAACCGTCCCTGTCCCCACGCCAGGTGCAGCAGTGCTAGATTTACGCCCGGTCCTTCCTCACCCCTCTGTCGCCCACCGCTGTGGAATGGTATGCAGTGCATCGTCAAACAAGCACCTCCACCACTTTGAAATCTCAACACTTTGTGATAGGTCTAAAAGAGTAAATATGTGTCCTAGCAGTCGTCAGAACATAAATACTGCCTGACGCACTGACGCTTACGTTTCAAGTCTGTCCATACATCTGTCCCTTCCTCTCACCCCTGTCTTGTCTTGTCCTGCTTTACCCTGTCCTATCCTGCCCTGTCCTGTTCTACCCATCCTGTCCTGTCCTATCCTGCCCTGTCCTATCCTACCCTGTCCTATCCTGCCCTGTCCTGCCCAGTCCTGTCCTTCCCTGACCTGCCCTGTCTTGTCCTCCTATCCTGTCCTGTCCTGGTCCTGGCCCTGCCCCATTCTGCCCTGTCCAGCCCTCTTCATCCTGTCCTATCCACTTTCCTCCTGTCCTGTCTCGTCTTATCCTCTTTCGCCCTGTCCCATTGAGTCCTGTCCCATCCTTTCCGGTCCCGGACCTATCCTGCCCTGTCCTATTCTGTCCCATCCTGTCCTATCCTGTCCAGCCCTGTCCCATCCTGTCCTCTCCCATCCTGTCCTGTCTTGTCTAGTCCCATCCTATCCCCTTCCAGCCTGTCATGTTCCGTCTTATCCTCTCCCGTCCTGTCCATTCCGTCCCATCCTGTCCTGTTCCTGTCCCTTCCTTGCCCTGCCTCGGTTCTTTGGGCTCCTGAGGAGTGCTGAGACGTTGCATGCCTCACGTGTCTCAGAATGTCTCCAGTGGCCCACTGCCAGACAGCTGTCATGATGCAGCAATATTTTTTATTCTGTACGGGCTTCCTTCTTCTCCATCTGTCATTTAGGATGGTATAGTGGAGTAACTACAATGTTGTTGATCCATCTTCAGTTTTCTGCTAACACAGCCATTAAACTCTGTAACTGTTTTAAAGTCACCATTGGCCTCATGGTGATATCCCTGAGCGGTTTCCTTCCTCTCCGGCAACTGAGTTAGGAAGGACACCTGTATCTTTGTAGTGACTGGATGTTTTGATACACCTCCCAAAGTGTAATGAATAACTTTACCAGGCTCAAAGGGATAATCAATTTCCACTTTTTTTTTTTTTTACCCATCTACCAACAGTTGCCCTTCTTTGCGAGGCATTGGAAAACCTTCCTGGCTATTGTGGTTGAATCTGTGTTTGAAATTCACTGCTCGACTGAGGGACCTTACAGATAATTATATGTGTAGGGTACATAGATGAGGTAGTCATAAAAAAATCATGTTAAACACAATTATTGCAAACAGAGTGAGTCCATGCAACTTATTATGTGACTTGTTAAGCACATTTTTACTCCTGAACTTATTTAGGCTTGCCATAACAACGCGGTTGAAGACTCAAGGCATTTCAGCTTTTAATCATAAAATCATAAAATCATAAAATCTAAAATCATAATTCCACTTTGACAATATGGGGCATTCTATGTAGGCCAGTGACACAAAATCTCAATTGAATCCATTTTAAATTCAGGCTGTAACACAACAACATGTGGAAAAAGTCAAGGTGTGTGAATACTTTCTGAAGGCACTGTATCTAGATCAAATACCTCATACCCCTGATCATTATTCTGGCACTGGTACTTCCTGTATATAGCATGTGACAAATACATTTGATTTGATTTGCTCCTCTCTCTGTTAAACGTTGCCATGGCAGGTGCCCAAAGAAAAGCCTCCTAGCCGGTGTTGGCTAACCTTGCCTGGCTGTGACAACATGGAGGGCACTGCAGTTAACATTTAGACAACAGATGTGTGTGCTGGTTTTGATTTCTATTCCCGGTGACAGGGAATCTCAGGCAAATGGTCTCCGGGGTGATGTGGAGGAACACCGAAATTCCTCATTCCCCTCTCCTCTCAGGCATGGCCGGCCCTCTGTCAGCTTTTACTAACCAGATGCATCCGCAGCCTGAGAAGGAAGGATCCTGCGCCTCAACGGGGCTGAAGGCACAGGATATTGCCTGCTGTGTAGCTGTCGACTCAGTTCTCCTCCTACTCCTGTGTCGAGAGGGGTGGCAAGTGTGTGTGTGTGTGTGTGTGTGTGTGTGTGTGTGTGTGTGTGTGTGTGTGTGTGTGTGTGTGTGTGTGTGTGTGTGTGTGTGTGTGTGTGTGTGTGTGTGTGTGTGTGTGTGTGTGTGTGTGTGTGTGTGTGATAACATACTTTGTGCACCTGTGCATTGTGCTTGAAAGAGAGTATATTGCACACTAACACAATTCCCTCTACCACTAGCCTTACCTCCCCCTGTCATTGCTGTGCATGAGTCTCTGCCACACTGAGGTTTCATAGCCCTGCTCACTCCACACCTAAGTCCGTTAGCATTCTACCGCGTCTCCTTATAGCCAGCGCACTGTATGAGTGTGTACCTGTTTGTTTGTTTGAGAGTATATTTGTGTAAATCTATTCTGTCGAGCATGTCTATGGCATGTGTATGTTTGAGAATGTGTGTCCGTGTGCACATTTGTGTGTGCGTGTTTGTGCATACGAGAGTGCGTGATTGCATGCTTAAGTACTTGCTGTGTGTGGTTGCCTATGCGCTTGCGGATCTGCAACACACACACACACACACTACTATTCTCCTGCGGCTGCAGGGCCCTAGCTAGCTTCTCCGTGATCCTAGTGCTGCAGAGAGACACCATAAAGCCAGAGTAATTAAAGGGGATCCGGATGTAATTGCCTCAGTGAATCAAATTAATCAGCACCTGCACCTGTTAAAGACTCAACATGATGGTGCAATCTAACCTTTTTTAATCCCCTAGAAATTAGAATTATCAAAAATGACATGCCTAGTAATCATTTGGTTTTCAAACACTTCTACCAATGAGTGGACCATTGTCCAAGGCAAATATTAAAAGATGAGGTTGGAGAAGTGGAGTGAGTTAGACTGGAGGTCAGGGGAGAAAATGTCAGGACAGTGAAACGTCTCCGGTGGCTATTGGTGTGCATCCGCCCGTGGAGTTAGGGCCAAAGAGCTAGTTATTTACACAGCGTAGTGATACGATCTCTGCAGCCTGGCTGACACATAAAACCACTCTGATGTAGAGGTGAGAGAACTGTCACAACAACTCTCTCTGTCTGTCTGTGTGTGTGTGTGTGTGTGTGTGTGTGTGTGTGTGTGTGTGTGCGTGCGTGCGTGCGTGCGTGCGTGCGTGCGTGCGTGCGTGCGTACGTACGATCTCTAAAATAATACCAGAACAACTGCAAAACACAAACACCACAGAGGATAAAATCATGAATGTATTAATGTGCCCATTATTATAATACTAGGTCTCCACACTCCGTTGAAATATAGGTCTTCTCAACACATATACCTAATATACTAAAAAATAACATTTAAAATGATTCAGTGGAACGTGTGAACACATACATTTTCACTACAAAAAAAAAAATCTATTTTTAAGCAGGTCTCAGGCCATACTTTTTCTTTCGCTGAAATGCATAATGGATTCCCATCTAATCCATTACAGCAGGAGAGGGAGGTAGAGCCTTCATCCCTCCTCCACCCGGGGTTGTTCTTCTTTAAATGAAGTTTTAATATATCACGACAGAGGGTGTCCAAGGTCAATTACAAGACTCTGTCCATCCCACCGTCCAAACCCTACATGGTGCTTAGTTAACCATAATATATGTCAGTCATACACCACTGGTCCACTCGCAACATGTATAAATGTCAGCTATGCAGACTACACACACGAAGGCTGAACCTATCCAACAACTCGGTGTACGTTTACTGTTGACTATTTGTCCACCTGATTGGCAGCTAAGGTCGCCACCGTCAGTGACAAGCGAATCAGAGAGCTCACTGTCGCCAACGTTCATTTGTCATGGCTCGAGGTGGAGGGATATCTCTTTATGCATCAAGAATACGGTAAAAGTCACTAGGTTTAGATATTAATTTAATCTGTCCATGGTGTTTGGCAGGCCGGATAGGCGCGAGGGGGGGGGGGGGGTGAAAACCATGGTCCACCCTATTTTAAAGAGTAAGGAGGATTTAATGTAAAGGTGCTTATGAACACACTTATGTATTCATTTGAGCAATAAACGACAGGCCGAGTCAGCACAGAAAAACAAACTGCCTCTCTTCCGGGGGCCATTTTAATTAAATGCCATAGATTGTCAAATTTATCGAACCTTCAGCCTGAAAGATGTCTTGAACCATTTCCATATTTTTACTGAGGTGAGGGAGATGGAGGAAGGCTCTGCTGGCTGAATAGGCCCGGCTGTTATGGGCATGGGAGGAGGAAGGGGGGGTATGTCCTGAAGCAATAGGCCCAGTGTTATGGGGTTAGGCCCGCTCCCCTCTCTCTCTTCTCTCTCCCCTCTACCCTTTTGCTCCACTCTCTCCCTCTCTCTCCCCCGTCTCTGTCCCCTCGCCCCCTCTCCTCTCTCCCTCTCTCTACCCGCTCTCTATCCACCCCCATCTTTTTCTCCCCCTCTCTCCCTTCTCTCTCTGAGCTGTATACAGATGGGCCTCTGACAGCCCTACAGCTGTTCCGCTAATTGTTCATTAAGTGTTCTATTGATTCCCTGATTCTGAGTACATGTGTTTTTCAGACGCCGCTCTCGTGTGATGTATCAGGTGCTAACACACACACACACACGCACGCACGTGCGCACGCACGCACGCACACGCACACACACACACACACACACACACACACACACACACACACACACACACACACACACACACACACACACACACACACACACACACACACCCACACACACACACACACACACACACACACACACACACACACACACACACACACACACACACACACACACATCCCAGGCCAGATGACAGTGCCGGCTGATGCAGAGAACGCGAGCTGCCACTTCCAATCGAGGGCCCCTCTGTCTGAGGGAAGCAGCTCTACCGTGCTAGCCGAGCAGGCAGGGTTTTATTTTCTAAACTTTTAGCATCAATCTATTAAAGTGCCAGCGGCAGCATGGATTTTTTTTCAATTTTATTCTTTGTTAAGCGGGCAGCCCCAGATTGCACCTGGCTGATAAGAGAAGCTGTTGTGTGAGTCTATTAGAGCTCTGATACCCTCACTGATTACCAAGTTAGTCCTATCTACGAAGAGCACAGCTTGACCGGAAAATAATACGTAGGGAGATGAAAGAGGGAGGGATAACAGGAGGGATGGTAAGAGAGGGAGGAGGAGAAGAGGAGAGGGAGGTGGAGAAGGGGAGAGAGAGAGAAAGGAGGGAGGGAGAGATAAAGTAGCAGAAAAAAAGGACGCTTTCATTCAGGCCTTCAACGGGATCACTGGGATCTACTGGCAGACGGGTCCATGTTTAATCTACAGACAGAGCTGATAAAACCATGCAGAAGCATAAATCTACCTTTCAAAACAAATAGACTGGGGTAAAACTGTAAAAGTTATTTAAATGGCCATAACGGACAAATGTGTCCATCTGCTGGTTTACTGTAAGTGAAGCAGAGACGCTGACTTGGATTGTTATCTGAAGGCTCAATACAATCCCTTTGACAGAATTGTCCTTAACCATTCTATCCACTGTCGTGATAAAATAGATTAAAACACTGGACGTAGGAATAAGATTAAAACTGATGTCACATAGTAGCCTAGTATTTATTTCGGTGTTTTTTTCCCCCGATTATGAAATGCAGAACACGTTCAGTACAGTGTAATTTGATTCAGTACTGTTATGAATTTATAGAAGAAAATGCAATGGATAGAAATAGTAATAGTATTGTAAATCTGTCCAAGACCAGACCAAAGAGAGAAAAATCACCCGACAATCTGTAACCGTCTCTTTTTGTTCTAAAGCACCACAATTTGGCTTTCAAATTGGACTGAGTGCTTCACTGAGTCAAGTCATATACTCCCTCCCGCCGTGGCTGGTGGTCTCTCCATTTCCTGGCCGGGCCTCTCTCTCTTTCGCCACTCTCTCATTCGGTGGAGTGATAATGTTCTCTGTAAAACACAATCACTCAGCTCCCTGCTATCCTTTGTATAAGGCTCCCAGAGCCCAATCAATATGGCCAGGCTAGGTGACTTATCATCTAGTGTTGCGAGGGCAGGCGGGCGGTGTTGGGACAGAGCGGACAGGGGACTGCATTCTGATGCATACCTGAGGCCTGTCGCCTGCCCAGCCTTTCTCGGCTCTCTATGGCAGGACTCTGCTGAATGGGAAAGGAAACAGAATTTTCCTGAATACATTTTTGACAGCACTTTAAGTTGCTCTTATGACTGTGTAGTAACACCGTAGTTACACGAGTGAAAACATTGTTATGACGTGTTGTTACATAGTACTTTTTAAATGTCGTAATAATGGCGTTCTGCGTGCTTTGCGACACTGTACTGTCACGCTCTTCGAATGGAGTGGACCAAGATGCAACGTGGTATGTTTCCATCCTTTTATTAGGAAGAGAAAACTTCAAAGAAAAAAACAACAAAACGAACAAACGAAACGTGAAGCTAAATACTCCTCACAGGCAACTATACATAGACAAGATCTCACGAAGCACAAAGGGGAAATGGCTGCCTAAATATGATCCCCAATCAGAGACAACGATAAACAGCTGCCTCTGATTGGGAACCATAACAGGCCAACATAGACATATAAACCCCTGTAGCCCTGTTCAGAATGAGGGTCGAGTGAAGTGTACTGTTGTGGTTGGGTCGCGTGACCTGAAAGCTCGCTCCACTTTGTTTTTCTCCGGTATTGAACACATTTTATTCCATCTTACATTTTATTGATTATTTACGTTTAAAAATACCTCAAGTTGGATTAGGAAAGTTGTTTGAAATGTTTGGATCAAGTTTACAGGTAACTAATTTGATAATGTGTAGTCATGTTGCGCGAGTTGGAACCGGTGTATTTTCTGAATCATACGTGCCAAATAAATGAACATTTTGGATATATAACGACAGAATTTATCGATCAAAAGGACCCTTTGTGATGTTTAGTGGACATATTGGAGTGCCAACAGAAGAAGATCTTCAAAGGTAAGGCATGCATTATATGTTATTTCTGACTTTTGTGTTGTGCCTGGCGGGTTGAATTCTGATTTTCATGTGCATGTATGCTGGGGTGCTGTCCTCAGATAATAGCATGGATTGCTTTCGCGGGTAAAGCCTTTTTGAAATCTGACACTGTGGCTGGATTAATAAGAAGTTCATCTTTAAACCCATGTATAACACTTGTGTGATTAATTAATTATTATTATGAGTATTTCTGTTTTTGAATTTGGCACACTGCTATTTCACTGGGTGTTGTCAAATCCATCCCGTTAACGGGATTGGCGCGCAAAGGGATCACTAAGAAGTTAAATGACTACCCACCCGTAGCACTCACGTCTGTAGCCATGAAGTGCCTTGAAAGGCTGGTCAAGGCTCACATCAACACCATCATCCCAGAAACCCTAGACCCCCTCCAATTTGCATACCGCCCCAACAGATCCAGAGATGATGCAGTCTCTATTGCACTCCACACTGTCCTTTCCCACCTGGACAAAAGTAAAACCTATGTGAGAATGCTATTCATTGACTACAGCTCAGTGTTCAACATCATAGTTCCCTCAAAGCTCATCAATAAGCTAAGGACCCTGGGACTACACACCTCCCTCTGCAACTGGATCCTGGACTTCCTGACGTGCCGCCCCCAGCTGGTAAGGGTAGGTAACAACACATCTGACACGCTGATCCTCAACACAGGGGCCCCTCAGGGGTGCGTGCTCAGTCCCCTCCTGTTCTCCCTGTTCACTCATGACTGCATGAACAGGCACGACTCCAACACCATCATTACATTCGCTGATGACAAAGCAGTGGTTGGCCTGATCACCAACAACGACGAGACAGCCTATAGGGAGGAGGTCAGAGACCTGGCTCTGTGGTGCCAGGACAACAAGCTCTCCCTCAACGTGACAAAGGAGATGGTTGTGGACTACAGGAAAAAGAGGCCTGAGCACGCCCCCATTCTCATCGACAGGGCTTCAGTGGAACAGGTTGAGAGTTTCAAGTTCCTTGGTATCCACATCACCAACAAACTAACATGGTCGAAGCACACCAAGACAGTCGTGAAGAGAGCATGACAAAACCTATTCCCCCTCAGGAGACTGAAAAGATTTGGCATGGGTCCTCAGATCCTCAAAATGTTCTACAGCTGCACTATCGAGAGCATCCTGACTGTTTGCATCACTGCCTGGTATGGCAACTGCTTGGCCTCCGACCGCAAGGCACTACAGAGGGTAGTGCGTACGGCTCAGTACATCACTGGGGCCAAGCTTCCTGCCACCCAGGACCTCTATACCAGGCGGTGTCAGAGGAAGAACCTAAAAATTGTCAAAGACTCCAGCCACCCTAGTCATAGACTGTTCTCTCTGCTACCGCACGGCAAGCAGTACCGGAGCGCCAAGTCTAGGTAAAAGAGGCTTCTAAACAGCGTCTACCCCCAAGCCATAAGACTCCTGAACATTTAGTCAAATGGCTACCCAGACTATTTGCAGTGACTCCCCCCACCCCCTCTTTACACCACTGCTACTCTCTGTTGTCATCTATATATAGTCACTTTAATAACTCTCTCTACATACTACCTCAAATAACCGGTGTCCCCACACATTGACTCTGCATCGGTACCCCCCCTGTATATAGTCTCGCTGTCCTTATTTCACTGCTGCTCTTAAATTACTTGTTACTTTTATCTCTTATTTTTATCTGTAATTTTTGAAACTGCCTTGTTGGTTAGAGGCTCAAAAGTAAGCATTTCACTGTAAGGTCTACTAAGGTTGTTGTATTCGGTGCATGTGACTAATACAATTTGATTTGATTTGAACATCTATGTGGTCCATGTGGTAACCAGTGGTGTGGAAGTGTTGTCTGGCTTGTCCTTTTGTTTAAATGGTTTACTCTGCATCTGAAATGGCACCGTATCTCCTATACTCCACTACCAGAGCCCTACCCCCTATTAGAGCCTATAGGGCTAGTCAAAAGTAGTAAACTACATAGGGGTGCCATTTTGGACGCCCCCTTAGTCTAAACGTTCTGTATTTGACCAGCTCACTGAGCATCCGTCTGGCCAGTTAAAACCACAGTAGTAGAAATAGACCTGGTCATTTACCATGGAGCGCTGAAAAAGGCGGGCTGATTTTGCGTTGAACCTGGAAGAAACCCTGCGAATGTTTCTGTTTACAAACATGTCCATGGGCCCATCTATTAGAGACAAGGGGTAAACAAAAAACAGCAATTGGAGGGATCTTGTGGATCTTGACTTTAACCTATTTAACCTGTTGGGGATGGGGGCGCTGTTTAGACTATTTATGCTAATTTGGCTAATTTTTGAAACGGCTTCCCACAAAATCCTTGATCGTACAATATGCATATTATTATTATTATTGGATAGAAAACAGTCTATAGTTTCTATAGGAGTTGAAATTTTGTCTCTAAGTGGAACAGAGCCCATTCTACAGCAATTTCCCTGACATGGATTCAGATTTCAGAAATGTTGGCCACTGTTCTGAAGTCAGTTAAAACGGCACTGATATTGCTATGACTATACGGACACTTCTTACGTCTTCCCCTGGATGCCTTTACGTGATGACGATTCCAATGGGGTCGATTGCGCGTTCACAGGCCCTATAAATCAAAAAACCCTGTAGCTAGCAAGTCTTTCCTTGCTGCGTAACGCGCGTGCTGGACACCGACCCGCTCCTGTTCCAAGCGTTAGTTTAGCCTGTTATATTTCTCCGGTCATCTTTTCACTCGTTATAGGAGTTAAAAACATCATAAGGTAGTTAATTTAAAGCGTTTTATAGCAATTTATATCCGTTTAGTGCGATTTTGGGACATTTATTTCTTTAACGCTGTGAATAGGTGGGCACGCTTTCAGTTCATCCCGAACGCAGTTGGCATTTTCACATGGCAAGAGGACAGCTTTCCACCAAAAGACGATTCCTCCCAAGAAAGGATCCTTTGCCCAAGATACTGATGGAAGAACAGCTCAAGGTAGGACATTTTTATTATGATAAATCGTGTTTCTGTCGAAACATTTTAGTGGCTTAGGACGCCATGTTTTTTGACGTAGCTTCGCTTGGCGCAAACTGTATTGAAAAGTAAGGATAAATTAAAAAATGTAATAACGCAATTGTATTAAGAATTAAATTGTCTATCAATCCCTGTCCACCCTATATTTTTTAGTCACGTTTATGAGTATTTATGTATAAGAGTAGATCACTGTCTAAGTGGCGCAAGGACTTTTTCTTTACCAGCTTGTCTACATTTCACATTGTCTAACCATGATTTTGGTGGCTAAATATAAACATTTTCGATCAAACTGTATATGCATGTTGTAATGTGATGTTACAGGAGTGTCATCGGAAGAATTCTGAGAAGGTTAGTGAAAAAATTAATATCTTTTGGCGATGTTGACTTTTATCGCTCACTTTGGCTAGAATCAATGCTGGGCTGCTAATTGCTATGTGCTAAGCTAATATAACGATTTATTGTGTTTTCGCTGTAAGACACTTAGAAAATCTGAAATATTGTCTGTATTCACAGGATCTGTGTCTTTCGATTCGTGTATGCTGTGTATTTTTACGAAATGTTTGATGATTAGTAAGTAGGTAAACACGTTGCTCTAAGTAGTTTTTCTATTCCATTTGTGACGGTGGGTGCAATTGTAACCTATGCCATCTACCTGAAATATGCACATTTTTCTAACAAAACCTATCCCATACCATAAATATGTTATCAGACTGTCATCTGATGAGTTTTTTTCTTGGTTAGGGGCTATAAATATCTTAGTTTAGCCGAATTGGTGATAGCTACTGGTGTTGGTGGACAAATAAAAGATGGTGGATTATGCTAATGTGTTTTTAGGTAATAGATGTACATCTTTACATATTGTGTCTTCCCTGTAAAACATTTTAAAAATCGGACAAGTTGACTGGATTCACAAGATCTGTGTCTTTCATTAGCTGTATTAGACTTTAACCTGTCTAGGATCAGCGTGCCGCTAGCGGCACTCCCCCCCCCCCCCCCACTGAAAAACCAGTGCCGCGAAATTCAAAAAAAATATTTTTTTAAAATATTTAACTTTCACACATTAAAGTCCAATACAGCTAATGAAAGACACAGATCTTATGAATCCAGTCAACATTTCCGATTTTTAAAATGTTTTACAGGGAAGACACAATATGTAAAGATGTACATCTATTACCTAAAAACACATTAGCATATTCCACCATCTTTTATTTGTCCACCAACACCAGTAGCCATCACCAATTCGGCTAAACTAAGATATTTATAGCCCCTAACCAACAAAAAAACTCATTAGATGACAGTCTGATAACATATTTATGGTATGGGATAGGTTTTGTTAGAAAAAAGTGCATATTTCAGGTAGATGGCATAGTTTACAATTGCACCCACCATCACAAATGGACTAGAATAATTACAATGAGCAACGTGTTTACCTAACTACTAATCATCAAACATTTCGTAAAAATACACAGCATACACGAATCGAAAGACACAGATCCTGTGAATACAGACAATATTTCAGATTTTCTAAGTGTCTTACAGCGAAAACACAATAAATCGTTATATTAGCTTAGCACATAGCAATTAGCAGCCCAGCATTGATTCTAGCCAAAGTGAGCGATAAAAGTCAACATCGCCAAAAGATATTAATTTTTTCACTAACCTTCTCAGAATTCTTCCGATGACACTCCTGTAACATCACATTACAACATGCATATACAGTTTGATCGAAAATGTTTATATTTAGCCACCAAAATCATGGTTAGACAATGTGAAATGTAGACAAGCTGGTAAAGAAAACGTCCTTGCGCCACTTAGACAGTGATCTACTCTTATACATAAATACTCATAAACGTGACTAAAAAATATAGGGTGGACAGGGATTGATAGACAATTTAATTCTTAATACAATTGCGTTATTACATTTTTTAATTTATCCTTACTTTTCAATACAGTTTGCGCCAAGCGAAGCTACGTCAAAAAACATGGCGTCCTAAGCCACTAAAATGTTTCGACAGAAACACGATTTATCATAATAAAAATGTCCTACCTTGAGCTGTTCTTCCATCAGTATCTTGGGCAAAGGATCCTTTCTTGGGAGAAATCGTCTTTTGGTGGAAAGCTGTCCTCTTGCCATGTGGAAATGTCAACTACGTTCGGGATGAACTGAAAAGCGTGACCAACTTTTCACATCGTTGCAAAAATAAATGTCCCAAAATCGCACTAAACGGATATAAATTGCTATAAAACGCTTTAAATTAACTACTTTGTGATGTTTGTAACTCCTATAACGAGTGAAAAGATGACCGGAGAAATATAACAGGCTAAACTAATGCTTGGAACAGGAGAGGGTCGGTGTCTTCCACGCGCGTTACGCAGCAAGAAAAGACTTGCTAGCTAAAGGTTTTTTTCATTTGTAGGGCCTGTGAACGAGCAATCGAGCCCGTTGGAATCGTCATCACGTAAAGGCATCCAGGGGAAGACGTAAGAAGTGTCCGTATAGTCATAGCAACGACAGTGCCCGTTTAAATGACTTCAGAAAAGTGGCCAACGTTTCTCAAATCTGACTCCATGTCAGGGAAATTGCTGTAGAATGGGCTCTGTTCCACTTAGAGACAAAATTTCAACTCCTATAGAAACTATAGACTGTTTTCTATCCAATAATAATAATAATATGCATATTGTACGATCAAGGATTTTGTGGGAAGCCGTTTAAAAAATTAGCCACATTAGCATAAATAGTCTAAACAGCGCCCCCATCCCCAACAGGTTAATGTGTGAAAGTTAAATATTTAAAAAAAATATTTTTTTTTGAATTTCGCGGCACTGGTTTTTCAGTGGGGGGGGGGGGGGGGGGGGTGCCGCTAGCGCCACGCTGATCCTAGACAGGTTAATCCCATCGGTCACAATAGTGACCGTAACAAACGTTTTCAGTTATAAGGCTCTAAACACGTTACTGAATGATGTATCAATGCATTTCCAGCAAATATTGAAATAATAAAGGGTCTCAATGAAAGATGTACAGTGTCACATGTTTAGTGTAAATTGTCACATGACCAGAGCTGTTTACTTCCTGGTTGCTCCATGAGAAGAGGATGGCTGCATCAAATCTCCCAAACAAAAGGTTAGTAAAGTATGTTAACATAAAGTTAGGACAAAGATTTTTGGTACACATAATCTTTAAGGTGTCTAGTATTGATATATGCATTTGCAATTACTCAACTTTGTTCAGTGTGGTCATAGAATGAGTAAACATGTTGACGGCAACAATAGTGACCGGCGGGATAACACAGTGCATCTAGGTATACACATAGTTATACACATACATAGTTCTGGTTTTACCTAACTTTATACTCTGTTCTTTCTTTAAGTTTCACTTTGAGTCAAGTTCTGGATATGTTGGATCTAGGTGACCACCCAGACAAGCCATGCAACATTGTAGTTATCCCTCAAAATGAGAAAGATGCTGTCCTCAGTGATTGTGATAGTGATGGGTCAGATATGGACTATGAGGGGGAGACAGGCCATTGCCAGCCAGGCTGTTGAATGCATATGCTGAACCTATGCAAACAGATCATGACAGGAACAACGTTATCAGTGATGATGACCTACCCCTCACAACCCCCACTCACCACAATCCCCCCTCCCCCACCACCCTCCACCGTTGATAATGAAGAGCCAACGGCCTCTACTCGCCAGAGGGTCCAGTCAGAAGAGCCAAGGGCAAAGCTGCAGGTCGTCAAAATTAAGGATCGAGTGTTCAAACGATCGAAGAGGCCTGCCACCGCTGTGATTCCAAAACACATTGTATACAGCCCAAATGCTGCAGAATGTGTCAAACAAAGCTGTCCCAACCCAATGGATGTTTTCCTACTAATGTATCCACCCACCCTAAGAGAGATCACCATTGAAATGTCCAACCTCTACTCCACCCAGACCAAGGACGAGCAACTGTATCTGAGTATGGATGAGCTCCTTACATTCTATGGGATCCTTATCACATCTGGGTACAGCTCTGTTCCAAGAAGACACATGTACTGGTCACTTGACAGTGATGTACACAATGAAAGCATTTCAGATTCAATGCGGAGAAATCGCTTTGATGAAATAATGGCCTCAGTTCATGTGGTTGACAACACAAAGATCACTGACGACCCATTTTTTAAGGTTAGGCCCATCTTCTCTGAGCTCAATCAGTCATACAAAGTCATGCCATTTCAGGAATGGCTGTCAGTGGATGAGAGCATGATCCGATACTATGGCCGACATGGATGTAAGCAATTCATTAGAGGTAAACCAATCCGTTTTGGTCACAAGCTATGGAGCCTTGCCTCACCCAGTGGTTACATGTATCACATGGAGCCATATGGTGGATCCCACACACTCCTCCCTGAGACTGGGCTGGGTCAGGGACCCAGTGTCGTTCTCGGTCTTGCAGAGCAATCTCAGGTGCCTCAAGGTTGCAAGTTCCTTCATGACAACCTCTTCACTTCGCTTGCACTCCTCGATGAAATGACAAAAAGAGGATATGGGAGCTCTGGAACGATGAGGCAGAATCGTCTGTTTGATGTCCCATTCAAGCCTCAGAAGGACTTCATGAAGTTACCCCGGGGAACCTCTGAGGTTCTGACCCAAGGAGACAAGTTGCTGGTCCGTTGGAAAGACAATAACATTGTCACAGTGGCAACAAACATGGAGGAGAAATACAGTGAGACCTCTGTCAAAAGATGTAACAAGGAGCGACGTGCCTTTGACAAAGTCCCACAACCAAAATGCATCAACCAATACAATGAGCACATGGGTGGTGTTGACCTTCATGACCTACAGGTTTCAAGATACCATATCTCCATCAGGTCTAAGAAGTGGTGGTGGCCCATCTTTGCATGGTCTCTCAACAGTGCACTCGTAAACAGCCATTTCTTTTACAGAGACGTTATGGGAGGGACCATCGACCTGCTCACCTTCTCACGGATAGTGGCACAGTCTCTTATGCAAAAGTTTGGCATGAAACCACTGAGCCAAGGAAGGAGATCTTTACTGGCTGCTACTGTTGAAGATCAGGCAAGATATGACAAAGCTTCTCACTGGCCAATCAACACGATGCACCGGTTCCAGAGATGTCGTCATTGTGACAAACGCACTACCTATGCATGTGAGAAATGCAAAGTGCCACTGCACATTGAGTGCTTCAAGATATACCATGGACAGTAGAAAAGGAGATAAGAGTGAATGAAAAAGCCAATAAAAGAAAAATAGAAAAGTCGATAAAGGGTGAGGTGAAGCAGTACAACGGACTCTAGGAAGAAAAGAAAAGTAGACGAAAAAGACAACCAAAATGACTGAAATGTTTTTGGAAAAAAAGGTCAATTAGGTCTGACTGATCACAGTTCAAAATAGTGATGCACAAACTAATCGTGCACTTGGTTCTGAAGCCTACCTCTATGATATATATTATTTTGTCCAGTGTAGGCTTCTACTTGAATGCATATTCTACAGGTTACCTCTATCCTAAATGTTACCTTTATGTTCAGTGTAGGCCTCTACTTGAATGCATATTCTACAGGTTACCTCTATTCTAAATGTTACCTTTATGTTCAGTGTAGACCTCTACTTGAATGCATATTCTACAGGCTACCTCTATCCTAAATGTTACCTTTATGTTCAGTGTAGGCCTCTACTTGAATGCATATTCTACAGGTTACCTCTATTCTAAATGTTACCTTTATGTTCAGTGTAGGCCTCTACCTGAATGCATATTCTACAGGCTACCTCTATCCTAAATGTTACCTTTATGTTCAGTGTAGGCCTCTACCTGAATGCATATTCTACAGGCTACCTCTATCCTAAATGTTACCTTTATGTTCAGTGTAGACCTCTACTTGAATGCATATTCTACAGGCTGCCTCTATCCTAAATGTTACCTTTATGTTCAGTGTAGACCTCTACTTGAATGCATATTCTACAGGCTACCTCTATTCTAAATGTTACCTTTATGTTCAGTGTAGGCCTCTACCTGAATGCATATTCTACAGGCTACCTCTATCCTAAATGTTACCTTTATGTTCAGTGTAGGCCTCTACCTGAATGCATATTCTACAGGCTGCCTCTATCCTAAATGTTACCTTTATGTTCAATGTGAATGAATAACAACTGCTATACAGTTGTTAGTGAATGTTGCACTAAAATGTCACAATGACAATGTTACAATGAGTATTGCACTAAAGTACAAGTTCAAATGTTACAATAAAGTTAATGTTAATGTTTCAATACATGTTACAATAAAGTAACAATGTTACAATGTATGTTACGATAAAGTAACAATGTTGAAATACGTCGATGGTTGTTGATTTTTGTCTTTGCTCTCAGTATTCGTATCGGTGTTGCATAAGGGTTTTTCTTATGTAAAATAGTCACACTAGAATGTGATGGGGCATTTTAGTAGCAATGCTGGGGACTGGCAGTGACAGTTTTACATGTGTTAATAACTGGGCTGGGTTATAAAGAATTTTGATGACTGCATAGAAGAAATATGTTAATTCAGTATATACATCACATTTTCCCACCGGTCACAATTGTGACCGACCATAAAACACACTTTTTCACCTGCTTTTCCATGAAAATTAAAAAAAATGATGATCGATTATTTCAAAAGGTTACTAATGACACATGATTTAGATATTTTCATGTATGGGAAAAATTCGGGATTAAATGGGTTAACCTTGATGATGTTTCCAGCCAAGCCTGCCGTAGTAGTGGTCTCTAATTACCTTCGTGAAGAGAACATGTTGACATTTCTTTTTTGCTTGTAGCCAAAGCCTTGTTTGAACCATTATACTAATCCAACCATTATATATCTGTGGGTATTTATGGGACTGACACCAGTGATGTTACAGGTAAAGGCCTGTGAAATGGTCTATAAACACACAGAATTGATTCCAGGCGGCTGAGGGAGGAGGCGGCGGCAGGATGGGAAAGTCAGTGGTGCTGAGCTGTGCTGAGCTGCACACACACACACACACACACACACACACACACACACACACACACACACACACACACACACACACACACACACACACACACACACACACACACACACACACACACACACACACACACACACACACACACACACACACACACACACACACAACCTGCTCCCCTTCCCTTCCCCCTTGCTCCCCTCGTTCATTCCCCCCAGCCTCGTCCAGCCTCGTCCAGCCTGTCAAATTGTCACAGACAGCATCAACAGCCCTGTCAGGGGCCATCAAAAAAGGTGACCAAACAAAGTGTGAAACGCTGGCCGCTTACAAAAATGAAACAGGATCAGAATCAATACAGTTTGGTGTGTTTCTCCCAACACCAGAGGTGCAGGGCACATCCTCCACCACCCCTCACCTCATCATTGTTCCCTGCCTTAGTATCAGCCACACTGGGCTCCTCGAACCTCTGTCTCTCAAATCTGAACAATGGAGAAATCCCAACATAGTAGCTATATAAGGTGCAGGGAAATACAGAGTTTCCTTTTCCTAAGACACGTCTGAACTGTACCATTAAACACAAGTATTTTTGTGGTACTACTGCTGAAGAAGTTTTAAACGTTTTACTTAAGTGAAGCAGTGAACTAAAGTCAATGTTAAATACATAAAAATATCTGATCAGATTACTTTGATACAGTACTATAACACTACTATATCAACCTTATTACTTTGGAGTGTAGGGCAGTTAGATCACATATTCCATCACAAATAACTACACTCAGACTACTCCACTTTTACTCATAAGGAATTAGAAACGTTCTTGGCTAAAAGCCACATTGTACCAACAGGAGCAGAGTAGCAAACTCAGTCATGTTAATTTAGCCTGGTTTCGCTCTCTTCACGGCTCTGGGAGGAGACTATAAAACCAGGGCCTGTGCTGGCAGCCTGGAATTGAATCACTCTAGCGTCCACCCCTGTATTAATTTCCTGTTCGTCAATCTCCTAATAACTGGCAAATGGGATGTGTTTGATTTCGGCCCCTCATCCTACAATAAAATTCTACACCTGAAAATGAGCTAGTCTCTTCTAACAACAGTTTGGCGAGAGAGACTGTTATTAGGCCTTTTTGCTTGTATTGTCTTGGAATGGTTTTGCATTGGCAATCTACATAGAGCATTCCAATCGTTAGGATATGTTGAACACAGTGGCTGTGTGAGTTTACATCCTGTCAATCTATAGGACTCACTACTAACTTAAATGGCTAATATCGTATACCCGTACGTAATACCCTACTCAACACAACTGTCAAGCCACACAGGGCTAATAATAATTACCTGGCTATAGCTATACGTCTGGCTGCATAATAAATCAGCTGTATTCATCCAGAGAAAATTCACTTTTTTTTCATCCCCCAACGAGATGGAATTTAAATACGAAGCACGGGCTAATAAAAGATAGGCCTGTCATAATGAATCAGCTGGACCTGTGTCAGGCTTTGAATGTGAGTCTATCCTCTCACATATCCATCTCTAGTACCATATTATGAGCCACGGTGTGTTGGAACAGGGGATAGAGGACAGAGAGGCCTAGCCTGAACCTTATTTTCTACTTCCCTCTCTGAAATTAACTTTGGTCCCAGAGAGAGAGGAGACACAGTGTTTGGTGCAGCACAGTTTCATTTTCTCTCCCTGTGCTCTCCTCTGCCTTGGCCCCAGAGGGACACCAAGATAGATTTGCATGCTGCTCGCTATCCTCTGCTACCTGCTGCAATGTATTATTGTGGCATGCCAGATTCCCAAACAGCAACTGGGAGGACTCTTAAAACTAAATGGTATCTGTGGGCGGTCTGGATTCACAACAGACACGCACATGAACACACGTCCACACGCAAGGATGCAGACACACACACACACACACACACACACACACACACACACACACACACACACACACACACACACACACACACACACACACACACACACACACACACACACACACACACACACACAGACGCACGCACGCATGCACACACACACACACACACAGACGCACGCACGCACGCACACACACACACACACACGCACGCACGCATGCACACACAGACGCACGCATGCATGCACACACATACACAGATGTACGCACGCAAACACACACACAAATGTGAAAACTGCACCAAAAGTGTAGTCTTTGAAGTGAAGTTCTCAGGTTAAATACAATATGGCTGTCGATACTTGCAAATAAAGTGTTATGATTCACCTAAGGTGTGAAAAGTCCAAATATAGGTATCTGTTTTTCAAAGTTTGTTGTGCCCAGTTTTCTTCATTGACTCACCTGTAAACTGCTGGCGATAGTGTGTACAAAAGGTAATGTGCATCGGCATATAATGTGTTTTCCTACCTTTGACAATAAGGTATGGTCTACTACTCTTTATTAAAACTGTATATTTTGATATACACTGAGTTCACCAAACATTAGTAACACCTTCCTAATTTTGAGTTGTACACCCCCCCCCCTCCCATTTGATCCCTGAACAGCCTCAATTCTCTACAAGGTGTCAAAAGTGTTCCACAGTAATGCTGGCCCTTGTTGATTCCAATGCTTCCCACAGTTGTGTCAAGTTGGCTTGACGTCCTTTGGGTGGTGGACCATTTTTGATACACACGGGAAACTGTTGAGCATGAAAATCCGGCAGCGTTGCAGTTCTTGACACAAATCGGTGCGCCTGGCATCTACTACCATACCCCGTTCAATGGCACTTAAATGTTTTGTCTCGCCCATTCACCCTCTGAATGACACACACACACACAATCCATGTCTCAATTGTTTCAAGGTTTAAAAATCCTTCTTTAACAGGTCTCCCGTTCATCTACACTGATTGAAGTGGATTTAACAGTTTACATCAATACGGGATCATATCTTTCACCTGGATTCACCTGGTCAGTTTATGTCATGGAAAGAGCAGGTGTTCCTAATGTCAAAGCTCATAATTCTGAATGAATCATTAAACTGTATGGAATGTTGATTGCAATTGGTATAAATGTATTATCAATGTTATAGGGGTGTAGTGTAGTGAACAAGTTTGAATGATACCCTGAGACATAGCTGTCTATCAGGCCACATACGTTTATCCGGCAATAGGACGAGACATTCTCTACAGGCTTGATGTGGCAATAGGACAGGCCGTTCTACTCTACACAAGCCTGGTGTATTAGAGAGGTGATTACTGAGCTATAGATGTATCTAGACCGACACTAAGTTGAATTCAATGTTTATTTACTGTGTGTAGGTTAGTCTCATTATTGGCCCATTTGACCTCTCTTCCTCTCCTCTACCTCTGCTCCCAAGGTAATTGTTGTGTTGTTGTCATAGTTGTGTTACGTACTGTTCTTCACTGAATGTAATGCACGTACTATTCTTAATATTTTGTATACTCAGTGTACATGTGATGTATTTGTAATATCACAGTGTCATCAACACCAGTTTTAATCTGATATCCATTTGAACATGTGAAGTAGCATTCCATGGGAATATAATAGTAATAGTAATATAATAGTAATAGTAATATAATAGTAATAGTAATATAAGTAATAGTAATATAATAGTAATAGTAATATAATAGTAATAGTTATATGGTATGATACTGAAAACTGACAGAGGGCAGACAGGTATTTTGTCCATGTTGAACATGTTGTCCATCCCTTTCTGGGGTGATGGGAACAGCCAAGGTCATGAACCTGTTGAGATAGAGGTCATCAGTCGGGGTTTGGAGGGGTGTGAAGGGGAGTTAGGATGAGGTCACCGCAGGTAACACTCATTAACCTTTGTCCCCTACTTTGACAGGCAGAATTATGCTGATTATCTATTATCATGTTATTGAACATCAATTTAAAAAGCTGTTATGAGCTGCTGGGAAATCAATACCTTTTAAATGCTGTTTATATGTGATTAACGGTTAATATCCTCACAAATGATTTAATATAATAAGGTCATTTGTCTTTCACAGGAGCCCGGTACCCTGCAAAGAATAATAGAATAATAAATGAGGACACTAGTAAAGAGGAGATTTCTGATGCTTTCCCCGGCTCTAGTTTTATCACCCACGTCCTCTTTACAGCCACAAAGCTGCACTATGGTTATTTTATGCAAGTCGTAAAATTAGCCTGAGATGGAATTAGCAGACTCGCGGCTCTTTATAGGTCAAGCCGGTAGTTTATGAGCCCGCGACTCCCTAGCACTATTGTCAGGAGCCTAGTTAGAGGGGTCTTTAAGCATGATTTAATATGTCCATGCCTCGGAAAATAGTTAAATAGCTAATTAAATGGAGGAGTTAATTTACATATTAATTGACCTTCCAGTAATATTTATATTGATACCTACATGAGGATCCCTTGTCTTCATTGCCTTTCATCATAGTTAGTCTGAGCAAATATGGTGTAACTTTTTTTGTTTAATCTCAAGTTTCTTTTTATTGTCAGTGGAGAGCACCAGTGTAGGGCAATGGTGGTAGCTAGGCAGGCAGCCAGGCATGCAGGCAGGCAGGCAGGCAGCTGGCTGGGGTTTGTGTGGCGAAGCTCCCTTTTGTTGTGGGATAATAGGGTGAAGAGCCATAAACACAGATGAGAAGTGGCCTTGAGGGCTCTTAGGGGAGGTGGGGGACACGGGGGAGACTGGGGGAGGATGAGGGGGGAGGAAGGGGGGAGGGGCCATGTCAAAGCTGCTCTTAATTATATCTCTAATCACCAATCAGCTCCTCTCTGTCCCCCAGGGCCCAACATTATCCCAACCTGTACAGAATAATCACAACAGTGTACCTGCAAGGTTACCCAGACACCACCACCATCTCCCTCATCACCAACACTCAGTGCCATTTTCCACAAACGCCATTTTTGTTCTAGCCCTCCAGATGACATGAGGATGATGACACAATCCGTTTATTATTTTGTGTCCATTACCATTTAGAAATTGAAATATGCTCTAGTCTATCTCTCAGTGGATTTGCGATGCACCATGTTGAATTGTCATGTTGGTGTCCGCCGGGAGGTCTGGGTAGCCATTCATTGAGGGATAATGATGACACGTATCAACGATGATTAATAGGAAGCACATTGTTTGTTTTCAACGGGGGTTGGGGTCCATTTTGCCCACCATGTTGTTAGCATGGTAAGCGTGTCTTATGGGCTACCATGGGCTGGATCATTTGTCACTAGCTGTCTTCCTTTTGTCTCTGACGTTCTCCTTGGATAATGGCCCTTCAAATTGATCTGCATTGAGGGCCACGTTCAACAATGGCCGCGCTAAATGAGCTCTTTTAGCCCGTGTAAACAGAAAACGTGGCAACAACTAGCATAGCAGAGGGTGGTCGCTTAGTGTCCCTTGTTAGAGTCTATAGTGCTGGGTTCATCCCAAAAGGGATGATTCATAGGCTTTATTGTGGCTTATTTCCCTCTTTCTGGATATCTGCATTGTCTTTTCCCTGTACTCATAAACCAAAATGTTCAAGCGAACTAATAATCATAGGTGAAATACTGTTAAGGACGCAGTGATTGATTTGTGGGAAAACTATCCGGTGCGCCACACCATCGTCCATCTCTCAGTGGTCGTCTCTCCCGCTGGTCCTCACAACACTCAGCCAGTCCTGATCCCCTATTTCACCACCAAGCGACCAGCTGCCCGGCACTCCATCTCCTACCCCAGCCTATCAGCCCATCAGCCCATAAGCTACACCATAGGCCATGGCCAGCCAGCCATCATCACTCACTATGGTTAAGTAGGTGACAATAAGCGTGTGATAAACGAGTGTTGGAGCAAATTTCATATTGTTATGTCCCATTGTTTTTCACATGATCATGTGTGATCCCGCTTTAGCGAGGATGTTCAGAACGTAGAAATAGATCATCTAAATCAGTGATTCTCAATTTGGTTTGGGTCTCGGGAGATTTTGAATGGGTTGAGTATCTGAGTAAAGAAAAATTAAATCAAATAAAAAATGTCCGAACTTAACCGAATAAAACCAGATAGAAAGTGTGTAAAAATGACAACTAATCTATATATTTTTTAAATAATTTTACCTCTTCAAAAATGTTCTTCAATCACAGTTTTTCCCATAGGAGTTATTAGCAGTGCAGCTATTTAGTGGATTTGATTGATTTTGTGGTCTTCATCAAGAATATAGGCAAATGGAATTATTGACAATGGGAAAGATGGGACTGCTTTCCCTTCTCATATAATTGGTACATTTACTATCAATCTAAGATGAAACATTTTTCCAGATTGCAATTTGGCAAAAATAATATTGTGATGCGGATATTGCATCGCGACAGACAACCTGGTTTCATTTGCGTCCCGAGGCAAAACCACTTGACAACCACTGATCTAAATAATCTAGTATCTCTGTGGTTCAGACTTTGTCATCATTGGTAATTTAACCAGGTGTATCAGGACACTGCTAGATGATGTGGTCAGCAAATTGATTCAGGGGAAAACATCATATGTTTTTTACATGAGGCTTGTCTAAAATGGGCAGCCCTGTAGACACAGACCAGACCGGGACACAGTGACCAAAAGCTGAAGCCCCTGTTATTTTTCTCTGGGTGTCGTTTAACCAACCAAAGTGCTCCAGCCCAGCCTAGGATGCTAGTCAGGCCAGGCTCCCCTGTCCACAGCTGGTTCGTTATCACCTCAGACACTATAAGTCTGCTAGCGCACTTGGCTAGCTGCATCTCAGAGACTAGCCGTTATCATGTTAGCGTGTCAGGTTGGTTATCACCTCAGAGACTATCCGTTAGCCTGTTAGCGTTTGGTGTACTAGACTACTGCACTGCAGTGGTGCTGAGTTGGCCAGAGGTCCAGCGGGGCAGGTGTGGAACAGGGCCAGGGTCTGGGAGATATCAGCTGTGCAATAACAATAATGTAACCAGGCTCCCTCCACCCTCCATGGCCCAGCCAACGTCCAGTGTCCACTCCAGCAGCATTTCCGAGTGAATAACTCTATAAAATGGACACCTGCCACCTTGCCGCATGTATCACCGCGGCCCACGCCTCCGTGGCAAGCAGCACAATCGCCCGGCAGTCACGGTCAGTTGCCCACTAATATATCAGATGCGATCCTGAAGCAAGGGTTTAGCGCCCCAGCCAAATGTTCACGTTATTTGTGCTTGTCATTAAACTGAACTTTATTGTGACTCTCTGGCTGTTATTGCACCGGTAGCGCTTCTCCTGGACCGGACTTTATCATTTCAACTGTCTATGAATCTCCCGGGCTTTGCCACCGCACTTCACTGAGCTATAATTCCTGCTGTGTGCCCTCATGCTAGGGGAGGCCAGGGGATAGATGGGGGAAGAGGGGGTGAAGGGTGGGATTGATGGGGGAAAATCTATATGACAAGAGCAAGGGCTTTTCAATTTGCCGCCCTGATTTGCAATTTAATAAACACTCTCACAGCATGCCCACACTCACATGATGTCAGCCATTTTTGTGGCTCAGTGTGTGAGTGTGTTATGTGTGTTTCTATATAACCAGCTGTAGAATGGTCAATAACGTGGGTACGGTTCAAATGACCAACATGTTGAGCATACTGTTTGTGCAGTTATTGCATGGCATACACTACCGGTGTTGCTATCCAGCGGTATCCTTTTTTATAATAACATACAATTCTAAATATTTCTTCTGAGGCCTACAGACAAGCCTAATCTGAACCCACCTTTACAGGACCACCAGGTCATTGGCTGCTGCTGCCTCCACTCTCATCCATCCAGTCCCATCTAAGATCCGAACCATTAACCTGTGGCCATGGTGAAAACCATTATTATTCTTTTTATTATGGAACTTTACATCAAAGATTTTGTTGAGGTGAAAAATAGAATGTGCGGTGCCTGTTAAACTGTAATGAAAAGGGTTGTGATCCATGGGTGTTGATTTGCCTCGATGTGCTTTACGGCGGACGAAGAGAGGGCATCCCTCGATCCGTTTTTGTCATTCACCCCGCGTCCTTCCATCTTTTCTATATGCTCCTATCTTTCCACGTGGATTCCACTCTCTCTGAGTGTTGTCTGTGTTATTAAATAAATATTTATTTAAATAGGAATAAAAAAATGAAGTGTGTCTGAGATGTGTGTGTGGATCATTATGACGCCGTGACTGTTTGAAAAACATGAGCATTTCCTAGTTACGCCACGGGACAAGAGGTGGCTGCTTGTACAGCGTGTATGTTTTCCAAAGGTTCTTGAAAGAGACAATGCGGTCATAGAAAATATAAACTGCAGAGAAATGACATGACATAAAACTGCAGTCCGTGTCCTGACAAGCTTGGGTGGCTTCCAGGCGGAAACTGCCTTAATTTTCACCTCCTGTGAATAGATAGTGCTAACATTCTTTTCTCCTCTGGGTGGAATGAAAAAAATATATATTTTGATGTGCTTTAATAAGATGGTTGGATGGCTGGATTATGCCATTTTACATCTTTATACTTATGTGTGCGTATCCGATGACACACTCCGACAGCAAAGCAATGGAATTAATTTCAGTGGCAATGGGAAGCCTGTGCCTGTGCCTGTATGGGCATCCGTGTTTGACTCGTATTGTCACAGGGTCGATGAAATGATCGTAGCATTATCTATGAGTCTACAATATGTACGCAGCTACAATATTGACATTTTCTATCATAGATTCATGTCTGATCTCACATAATCAACACACCAGAGGATCATTTTGTCTAACATTTAAAGACTGAAAATCGTTCTAGTTTGCGAGAGATACATCCAAGTCACGTCCATTGTTGGTCAAGCATAAGATCTGGTGCTGGTCTAGGAACCCTCAAAAACCACCATAACATGTCCAGCATCTCTTCTTCCCAATGAGGTAAAAAGGGCAAGTTTTTGTTCTTTAAGATGGCGGGACATAACCCGTCCATGGAACATAAACGTGTCTGCTAGTTGGTGGAAGATGGATAGAGGCCCACATGCCTGCCTTCATAAAAAGGTCTTTAAACCCTCGTCCAGATCTCCTTCGCATTCCCAAGGAAGCATGAGATTAAAGGAAGAAGCAAGGGGAGCCGTGCACACGCCTGGGAAGGCTGCTTGGTAAATGTAATAGATCGCCAGGAACATTTAAAAGCACTGAGGGGGAGGCAGTTATGCAGAACAGGGTTGGCCGATAGTAATCTGCACCCTGTCTCTCAGCCGCCAAAGACAAAGAACACACTCCGAGGCCCTGATTGCTTCTTAAGGAGCCTTTCCTCGTACGCCGCCATGATGGATTCCCGTATTTTGACTGTTAATATGTTTGAATTCAAATTATTTATACATTTTGGTGAGGTTGAGCGCCTCTCGCTGTGATTACTGCCACGGAGAACGAGAAAGGAAGCAGGAAATGTCCATGTCAGAGCCTGATGTATACCCAGATTATAAGCTGATTGCAGCTCAGATGAGCGCCGGTGGAGAATCATTTGCCTGCGCCTGTGACAACTCCCCGTCCCTGACAAGGCCTTTTAGTTTTTCCGGTTATTGATGCATTCTGCATAAATGCAATCCGTCGGTGGCATTGGTTGGGGGGATGGTTGGTGAGATGGAGGGATGGGGCGATCAGAGGTGTGAGGGAGAGTATTTAATACACTCTTAGGCAGGGAGGCGAGCGGCAGAGAGGGAGAGAATCCGGAGGGTTTTCTATCCGCCGCTGCGCCCTGGCGCGCTGGCCGGGGAGCTGATCAAATGTGAACCACATGTGCAGGGAAATCTGCATATGTGATGATGCGATTTACTTTTGATCAGTTCCCTGGTCGACGCGCCACGGCGCAGCAGCGGACGAGGAACACTCGAGATTCTCTCGCTCTCTGCCGCTCACCTCCCTGCCTCAGAGTGTATTAAATTCCTGCACACCTCTGTATCCCTCCATCGCCCCATCTCTCCATCTCGCTAAACATCCCGCCAACCAACGCCACCGACGGATTGCATTTATGCAGAATGCATCAATAACTGGAAAAGCTAAATGTCAGCCTATGTTGCTCTTCAGTTACTACACATTTTGGCCTTTACGGAGACATGGATTAACCCAGAAAACACTGCTACTCCAGCTGCTCTCTCATCCTCTGACTACGTATTTTCTCATAGTCCGAGAGCATCTGGTCATCGCAGTGGTGGCACAGGGCTAGGGATGTGACAAATGGACAATTTTTCTTAATGTTTAAAGAGCCATTTCTTTATCGATTTTACTTTAAAACAATAATAAAAATTAAGAAAATGTCATGGTATTTCACAGTGCTGCTGCCAGTAACGGTTTGGGTCTCATGGTGTGTCCTTTTCAGATGGTTAAGCATTGCACCTATAATACCTTTACTGTACCTCAATTACACCTCTGAGTGTCAAGATTCGATTCTACTAAGAATACACTCAGTCTTTTTTTGCAATTCTTCCAAGAACACAAACACTTGCATCTTTCATAGCTAGCTAGCAAGGGAGGGAGAGAGAGGAGAGGGGCACAGTATAGCCAGGTTGGCCACCGGGCAGACAGTCAGAACTGTGCACCAGTCCTATCTACAACTAAAACACGAGTGTCTATTGGACAAATTCAGGTAGGTCCCTCCCCGTTTTGTTCCATTTGCTTCCATTTATGAAAAGTTTAGCAACAGAATCAGTGTAATGAATATGACAGAGGCGAGCCAACGTGAGGGAAGGAGAGGAGGGGACAGGAAGAAAAAATGTGGTGCGCATATGTTTTAGTAATCTATTTTGCATGCTTCGCAAATTCACCAAAGTGGCCTAAAGTTTACCTCTTATAGCCTATAATCTAGTTATGCTATAACATTGAAAATAATATATTTGTGGTAACTGCACTGCGATTAGAATTTTGTCGGGGGAAAAAAACAAAAAACATTGTTTTTCAGTTTGGGATTATTCTTATTTTGTTTAAATGTTCACACTACTAATTTCTCCTAAATGGAGATTTTCTATTTTCCCCCTCTCTCACCTATCCAACTTCTAATTTCAATTCCATGCTGTCACTGTCACTTGTCCACTCAAGCTTTACATTGTTGTCATATATCGCCCACCAGGTGCCCTTGGAAAATTCTGCAATGAGCTTGACACCTTGATAAGCTAATTTACTGACGATGGATCACCTCTCATCGTACTGGGTGACTTCAACCTCCCGACGCCTGACTTTGATTAATTTCTTTCCACCTCTTTCTTCCCACTCCTTTCCTCTTTTGACCTCACTCTTTCCCAGTCCTGTTCACCTACTAATCTGGCTGCAACCTCCTCAATGTCTCTAATCACCACGTTATTTCCTTTTCTCTCTCTCTCGCATTCAACCCTACCCACTCAGCTCCTACTAAGCCCCTACGCACTACTTTCTCCTATTATAATTTCTACCTTCTGCTAAATCGTTCTCTCTCCTGTCTCTTGATTCTGCCTCTTCGACCCTACTCTCCTCCCATTCCACATCCTATGACTCTCACTGTCCCCTTTCCTCCCGGCTGGCTCGGCCCTACCTTTCTGCTACTGGCTGTGTCCACTCTGACTTCAAAATAGACAGTCGCTCCCCTCCTCAAGAAACCAACAATCGACCCCGCTGACGTCAACAAATACAGACGGCTATCCCCTCTTTCTTTTCTTTCCAAAACACTTGATCTTCTTAACCCTAAACTGTTAGGCTTCAAAACAGCTCACTCAACTGAGACCGGCTCTCCTCTGTATCACCGAGGCTCTCCGCACTGCCAAAGCTGACTCTCTCTCTCCTCTGTTCTCATCCTCCTAGATCTATCCGCTGCCTCGAAGGCACCGTGAACCATCAGATCCTCCTCGCCACCCTCTCAGGGCTGGGCGTCTCAGGCTCTACACACTCTTGGATTGCATCCTACCTGGCAGGACGCTCCTACCAGGTGACGTGGATAGAATCTGAGTCTGCACCACATGCTCTCACTACCGGCCACAGTGTCCCCCTCCCAGAGTGCAAAGAACCTTGATGTGACCATGGACAACACCCTCGCATTCTCTGCAAACATCAAATCAGTGACTCACTCCTGCAGGTTCATGCTCTACAACATCTGTTAGAGAATGATACTTCCTCACACAGGAAGTGGAGCAGGTCCTAATCCAGGCTCTTGTCACCTCTCGTCTCTCGACTACTGCAACTCTCTGTTGGGTGGGCTTCGTGTTTGTGCCATCAAACCCCTGCAACTTATCCAGAACGCCGCAGCCCGCCTGGTGGTTCTCCCATGTCAAGTTCTCCCGTTACCACACTCCTCCGCCCACTCCATTGGCTTCCTTTCGAAGCTCACATCCACTACAAGACCATGGTGCTTGGCTACGGAGCAACACGGGGAACTGCCCCTCCCTACCTTCAGGCTATGCTCAAACCCTAGAACCCAACCCGAACACTCTGTTCTGCCACCTCTGGTCTCTTGGCCGTCCCACCTCTATAGGTCAGCTCCCGCTCAGCCCACTCAAAGCTCTTCTCTGTCCTGGCACCGCAATGGGGGAATCAGCTTCCCCTTGACTCTAGGACATCTTCCGACAACGTCTGGACCCCTACCTCTTCAAAGAGTATGTTAAATTAATCCCAAGTTGTATTTTCCTACTAACACTGACTTTGCTGATAACTACTTTATTGAGGGAAAATGTACTTGCTATGACTGTGATATGTGGTTGTCTCACCCAGCTATCTTAAGAAGAATGCATTAATTGTAAGTCGCTCTGGATAAGAGTGTCTGCTAAATGACTAAAATGTAATGTAAATGTAAAACCACCTCCAAGACCTCCTCCAAGCCTCCAAAGTCTTATTCATAATTAAATAATTTCTCCTCTCTCTAGTTTTATATCTTTGCAATATGATGATTTCTCTTCATACCTAAAGGTGACCTCTGGCACAGAAAAGGCAAATTTACACCATGTGCTATGGGACCAACTGAAATATTTGGAACTCAGCAACCTGCACCCAAGCCACTTTACAATAAAATGGAATAAGCAATAAACAAGAAACAAATCTTCACACCTCCCAACCCTACCCTCCACCCCTCCCTCTCCTGTATCCCCAACTCCACCTTCAGACCCCTTTGTGTCACCCACATGAGTAACAGTACCCGGACAGGCAAGCAGACGGTATCTCGGTCTCTGTTTTGGGGCCTGATTTGAATTCAAGCCTTGTTTTATGGAGCTGTGTAATTGGAAGGCAGTGATTTACTGCAGTGTATACAGGGACTGCATCCAACAAAATATCTGGAAGCAGGGAATAATCACTTCCCGGCCAGTCAACGCATCTATCTGGACACAGGTATATTTTAACCACCCTGTGTTGACAGTGTTGGCTATTAGCCGGCAAATAAATTATTCAGTACTTACAAGGAAGGAAAACATTTGAAAAATCTCCTTTCCCCCCCCAACTAGCCTATAACAGGACAAAGCCAAGTTGGCGAGGATAGGAGGGTAGACAAAAGAGGCAGTCGTTTTTTTGCTCAATTACAAAATATGTATTATTTATAAGTACATTCCTTGTATGGGCTTAAATGTTATTTATGGACCTGTTGCATAGTGATATACCATGTAACTCATTATTTTTAGCCAGAGAGTGTTGTAAAGGAGCAAGGATATACTTAATGACACTCTGCTAGTTGGCACAATTACAGTGTAATCATTATGTAAAATGTACTATTAATTAAAGACATTTCTAGGTAAGGGAACATCATTTTCTTCAGTGCTCTTCTCTGCTCTTCGTCCTTTCGAAATCATCCAGCCAGCCATCTGTTTTTCACTAAAAACCTCTATTATGTTGTGACTTGGCTGCATACATATTTATAAAAGAGATTTTCATTATGCACAGATTTCAACCACGGGTAGATTATTAATGTGGGGGACGTCCCACCGAAGGTTTGAAAGGAAATTAGGTTTCTTTCCAATCTTATCTTTGTTTCACCTTTCGGTGGTGATAACTATATTACAAAGCTCAATGCATTTAGAAACCTTAATTTTGCTACATATTTTTTATTTAGAATGTAGTCATTTGGTTTTGAAATGTAAAGAGCTTATACCTATTCCCACTTTATTCTGCATCTACAATATGAAGTTCAGTAACATACAAAGTTGTATCTCAATGGTATATTGTCTATATTTAGTTTTAAACAATGAGATTACAGAACGTAGGCATATCTGAGGTGAAGATTCACTCCACTGGACATTATCAAGTATTTCTTTCAAATTCCAGAATCCAATTGTCTTGCTCATCAGAAAGCAAATGTTGATGTTAGCAAGCACCTAGAGATAATGTGATTGACCCTGTGTTTGCTATGCTGCCAGGCGCTAATGTTGCTGCTGAGCCAAGGGGTCATTAACACTTCCAATGCTCTTTAGACAGAATCTGTTTTCTTTACTTCATGGCACAAAGGAAATGATTAAGAAAACAATTCAATATAGAGAAGAATACACCCATTTACATTGCAAATGCACCTCTTTGCTATTCAGAGAGCATAGGGCGGTAGACGTAAATGTGTTAAGCGAGTCAGTCCACCAGAGGACTGCATAATGTCTATAAGTTTATTCCTCCCCCTGTTAGAGAGACACACGATCTTGTGATCAGCAATATACTGCTACAAGCTTCCCTTGTTTTTGAGATACATGTAGGCCTAAGTTAAGACAATTTGGGCAGATATGTGGTACAGTGGAACAGAGTACACGAAGGCACTGCTACAGTGCAGCACATACTGTGTTTGGCTTCATATCATTTATGTCATTATTTCACTTAGAACATAAATATAGGGTAGGAAGCATGCTTCATTTCAGGAAAAGGTCATAGATTTATGATAGCCAATGTGTTCTGATTTATGTGGAGCAGGACAAGAAAAGTGCCACGTTCGCTACAATGTCATCGGGAAACTCAACCCCAGCTGACCCATAGACCATATTGCGTGGTCAGACATTGGATTAGACATTGCACGGATCCTCCCTGAGCCCTCCCAGAATCCTCCTTCTCCATGAAGTGTGTCCATTCATTCATAAACCTGTAGATCAATATCTCTGGCTCTAAACCATCTCTGGTGACAACATCAGCTGGCTCCGACCACAAGGCTTTGCTCTTATCAGGAGTTAAGCTGCTTGGCACGTGGCACTGTGGCTAATCTAGTGAACGTCTGACTGGGACTGTCACTGTAACTGTGACACCTGCTCCTGGAAAGAGTGTCACTGTCATCTCACTAACCTCATGCTGAATAGGTGTGTGTGTGTGTGTGTGTGTGGGGGGGGGGGGTGATGATGATGACCACGTGATCATCTTACATGTACACACATGCAAGCACACCATGACATTTGCATACACACACCTGGGGCTGGATTCACAAACCACTACTTACGAAAAAAAATTACGTAAGACGTTTCTTATTAAGGAAGAAAAAGTTTGTAAGTGCAATTCCTCAACATGTTCTCAGGAATTCATAGTTTTCTTAGGAACTTTGTAAATATATTTCCGAAGAACGTAAATATCTTCTCGTGTGGTATTGACATTAGGGACGTTATTGCAACCAATAAATAAGCCTATGTGACAGGGATTATAGGATTTGGCCCACTATAGTAACGTGTTCATATTTCCATTTTATTCCATTTATTTATCTACTTTATGTCTCGAGAATATTTTTTCTGTGAACCCTTTATACACAAAAGGATACGTTATTTTTCACACATTATAGCCATCAGACGAGCTATATCAAAAACAAAAATGGATAACCAAGGAAAGCGCAATAAAAATTTCAGCCAAACTGTGCAATTGGGGGAGAAGGGCATTGGTCAGGGAGGTGCCCAAAAAAACTGATGGTCACTCTGACAGAGCTCCAGAGTTTCTCTGTGGAGATGGGAGAACCTTCCAGAAAGGCAACCATCTCTGCAGCACTCCAATCAGGCCTTTATGGTAGAGTGGCCAGACGGAAGCCACTCCTCAGTAAAAGGCACATGGCAGCTCACTTGGAGTTTGCCAAAAGGCACCTAAAGGACTCTCGGACCATGAGAAATAAGATTCTCTGGTCTGATGAAACCAAGATTGAATGCCAAGTGTAACGTCTGGAAGAAACCTGGCACCATCCCTACAGTGAAGCAAGTGGTGGCAGCATCATGCTGTGGGATGTTTTTCAGCGGCAGGGACTGGGAGACTAGTAAGGATCGAGGGAAAGATGAACGGAGCAAAGAACAGTGAGATCCTTGAGAAAACCTGTTCCAGAGCGCTCAGGATCTCAGACTGGGGCAAAGGTTCACCTTCCAACAGGACAACAACACTAAGCACACAGCCATGACAACCCAGGAGTGGCTTCGGGACAAGTCTCTGAATATCCTTGAGTGGCCCAGCCAGAGCCCTGACTTGAACCCAAACATCTCTGGAGAGACCAGATAATAGCTGTCCAGTGACGCTCCCCATCCAACCTGACAGAGCTTGAGAGAATCTGAAGAGAAGAATGGGGGAATCTCCCCAAATACAGGTGTGCCAAGCTTGTAGCATCATAAAAAGACTTGAGGCTGTAATCATTGCCAAAGGTGCTTCAACAATGTACTGAGTAAAGGGTCTGAATACTGAATCATTTTTAATAAATTTGCCAAACAATCTAACAACCTGTTTTTGCGTTGTGATTATGGGGTATTGTGTGTAGATTGATGAGGGGAGGGGGGGGGGTTATTTAATCCATTTAGAATAAGGCTGTAACGTAACAAAATGTGGAAAATGTCAACGGGTGTAAATACTTTCCAAATGCACTGTAGATCCTTAGTTATGTGGACATCTAGGAACTTGAAGCTCTTGACCCACTCCACCACAGTCCTGTCGATGTGCTCGTCCCTCCGTTTCCTGTAGTCCACGATCAGCTCCTATCTCTTGCTGATGTTTAGGGAGAGGTTGTTGTCCTGGCCCCACACTGCCTGGTCTCTGACCTCCTCCCTATAGGTTGTCTCATCGTCATCGGTGATCAGGCCTACCGCCGTCGTGTCGTCAACAAAATGAATGATGGTGTTGGAGTCGTGCGCGGCCACGCAGTCATGAGTGAACAGGGAGTAGAGGAGGGGACTAAGCATGCGCCCCTGAGGGGCCCCCGTGTGGTGTCAGTCTGGCATGCACCCCTGAGTGTCAGACTGGTGGATGTGTTGTTGCCTACCTTCACCACCTGGAGGCGTTCCGTCAAGAAGTCCAGGATCCAGTTGCAGAGGGAGGTGTTCAGTCCCAGGGTCCTTAGTTTAGTGATGAGCTCGGAGGGCACTATGGTGTCAAAGGCCGAGCTCTAGTCAATAAACAGAATTCTCACATATAGGTGTTGCTTTTGTCCAAGTGGGAAAGGGCAGTGTAGAGTGCAATAGAGATTGTGTCAACTGCGGATCTGCTGGGGCGGTAAGCGAATCCTTCCTCCCCCTTCCCCTCTTTGCTCATCGTCAGATTTTTTTAATCTGCGAGGCATCAACAGGCTAAGATTATTATCATCTGAGCGAGAGGCGGTATGAATTACAATATTTACACCGAACGGTTTATTTGTGCCGGCCAGACGGATGGCGGCACGGCTTTTTAATCCATTACACCACGCTGAGGTGTCAAATTAGGCTGCTTCATTAATACACTATCCACAAGCACATTATGACTGGAGAGGAGACAGAGGGGGATGGGGGGGGGGGGGGTGGCACACAGAGAGAATTTAAGTGAGTAAGCTCCCAATGAGAGAGCAACGTGGAGAGAGAGAATGAGAGAGAGAGAAACAGAGAGAAACAGAGAGAAACAGAGCGATAGAGAGTAGGAGGAGGGAGCCACTGACTGTACATCAAGTAGAGATTATTATTATTCCTTCTCCTAGAGATGAGCAAATTATAAGAGCATACACCTTCTTTATCTGTTTGGATAAGAGGGGGGCTGCCATGTGGGCCGGGTGATGGATGACTGTGTTTACAGATGAGGGTGATAATGTTAAGCAGAGCAGCATTGAGCAGCAATGAGCCACAGAGCCAAGCCTGGGCTCCAGGCCGGGTCGGTCAGACACTCAATGTGGCCCGAGAGTGATGAGGCTTCCCTGGGCACCAAATCAGGCAATCTTACCCTACTCCTCCAGATTGATAGAGTCACTGCTCAGGACAGAGATTGCAATGGGAGGACTAAAGTTGACTCTCTCTGTGTTATCTGGGGTTATTGTAGAGCAGGGTAAGGCCAGGGTAGTGGTCATCTAGGTGGAAGAATAACCTCACCTGAGGGAATCTGTAGAATAGAGGTCCCAAAGTGAAATAATAATGACATGAAAATGATGATTTCTAGGATTTTTGGTGAGTTCCTAAAAATACATTTTTTTCCCAGTTCTGCCCCTCTGTAGGACGTGTACGTTGCTGTTTTTACTTGTTGACAATGTCTGCTGTGTGTGCGTACGTGGCATGGTGTTATTGTGAAGATTGGCAGCGTATTGTCTGTTATCATTGAATTCTGTCCGAGAAGGTCAACCAGGGATATCTGCGTTGTCTGGTCTCATTGTCGTGATACTGTACCTCCAGAGAAATGTTAGGGTGAAATATAGGCCTCATTTTTTCCCCTTTATCATTATCCAAGATAATGAGAAAATGTATAGGTTGCTGTGTGTGATTTTGTGTTTTAAATCAAGCTTCTATAAACCTTTGTTGTCTTAATACTAATACAAAGTCCCATGCATAATACTTTGTTTTTTGTATTGGGCACTCTCATATTGATTTTACAGTACGAATGATTACTCAGTTACGTTTAAGTGCAACTGTTACAGGTAGTATCCTTGGTCACAGTTTGAGGTCAACTTTGCTATCTCTTTGCTATAACTTTGCTACATCTGTAAGGTAGGCACCATTGTTTTAGGCGTTTTGTACCCCTTTCAAACAAAAGGCTTTCCCTCTAAAGCACCTTCATTACGCAGGTTCAGATTGTCTGTATGAAAGGGGTAGGGGGTGAAAAAAACTTGACCATCAATTTATTATATCGCCAAGCATTAACCAAAGATGTGCCTTGGCCTTCACTGGAGTAAACAACACAGGGAACACCCATTCAAGCACTGTGCACCCAATGTGAGTTTAATCAACAGCAGAAGCTTCTGTTTATTCCAAGTCAAAATACATCAATCTACCCTGTCTCAAAGAACAGAAAGAAAAATGGTTGAAGGTAGGAAGGTTAAATGTCTGCATTAGAATGTGTGTCCCCGAGCATGTTAAAGAGCTTGGTATCGGAGGGGGCCCCAGTCCCTCATGATTCCACTACGCCTTGTTATCCTTCTCCACGTGTCACAGGTAATAGAGTGATGGATCACTTCCTGGTGTCACGGCTGTGGACTGGTGACAATCAGCCAAATGATAGTGTCTGCCTGCCTACACATACTGTATCTGTAATTGATAGCCTAAACCCCAAACACTATCTCTTCCGGTTGCTATGATGAAACATTGCATTGAAATCACTCCCGATGAGGTGGAGCCCAGAACATTTGTTATTTACTTCCCTCCCTACCTGCGCTCCGCACCGCACCCCCCCATCCGTGTCCCCCTGCTGACCGCCCCTCTCCCTCACTTCACCCCGATCCCGGCTCCCTCCACCCCCAAGTCCGTTCCCCCGCCCCTGCCAGAATTTTTGCCACAAGAACACATTATGGTAATCCAACAGTGTGTGTATAAGAATCAATCAAGGGAAAAGCCATCGTAGAGTTACGACACGGCAAAGTCTCTTTGTAACTTTTGATTCATGAGGGATTTTTGGTTTTCTAAATTGAGAACGAGGCAAACTGTGGAATGGGGGGGGGGGGGGGGGGGTGCGGGATGGATTTGAACCCGCCCGGCATTTCCATTTAGATGCGGGAGAAGTGGGGGGGACACGCACAATGATCGCGGGGCCCTCCGGGCCACCCGAGACAAGCCCATTTCCCTGACGACGTATGGATGGCGTCGCTGTAACGATGGATGCCCACTTCCTTCAGCCTCTCATCAGCACCAGCACCTTGTAGCCGCGGCAACGAGAGCCTGGGACGACTGATTTATAAAGTTGTTTTGGCAATTTGCTGTTATGTTATTTCCCTGCCACATGAATACATATATCTATCTCAGTATGCAGGTATCATCAGGGCTATAATATAGGAGCATCAGAAGGGTTGTTACGGGAATACTTTGGGTTATTTGTGGATATGCACAGGTGCTTTAACAATAGCTAACATGAACATTAATCCTGGTGGTATGAGTGGGAAAGTCAGAGGAAGGGTTTTGCACTGACCATTAGATGTTCCTGTATGTATGATCTGTACACAACGAGTTTGATTCCAAAAATGTGATATACGCCAATTTTTACATTTGCATTTTTTTCCATCTAAAATGCTCATAGGTCCCTTTATATGTGTATGAATTATGGCTGTTCTCATACTTTAAATGTACATTCTCATTGGTTAATCAATATGGGCGGGGTTTAAGTGATGAGGTGTAACTGCTGTCCTTTTCTCTCAGCTGGGGATTGTACACTATTTTACAACTGTCTCCAAAGTAGTTTGTTTGTTGCTTCCTGTATGAACAACAGATGATGCTGGTGGGAGGAGCTATAGGAGGACGGGCTCATTGTAATGGCTGGAATGGAATTAATGGAACGGAGTCAAACGTGGTTTCCATTCAGTGGGGCAAAAAAAGTATTTAGTCAGCCACCAATTGTGCAAGTTCTCACACTTAAAAAGATGAGAGAGGCCTGGAATTTTCATCATAGGTACACTTCAGCTATGACAGACAAAATTAGAAAAAAAATCCAGAAAATCACATTGTAGGATTTTTAATGAATTTATTTGCAAATTATGGTGGAAAATAAGTATAGCTCCTCCCACCAGCCTCCTCTGACGTATAGTTAGTTTATATTAGCTGTCCTCGTTGATGCTCCTTAAAGCCAATTTCTGCTTGATCCGAAAATGTGGTCATAGGCTTCGTATGGAGGGTGTGATGCAATCGAGGAGCCTCCGGAGGCATGCAGAGGCCAAATCAAGCTCTGTACCGCATCGCAGTGTGCACCGCAAATGTTGTAACAATGCTTAGGGCTCGTTATAGCTCCTCATTGACATAAAAAAATGAATTAAACAATCAAATACTTGATTAACTTCAAGTGCTAAAGGTAGTAGCCTGCAATTAGGGGGGGAAAAATGAACACAAACACATGAAGGTAAAAACAATATCTAGACCTAGGCCTATATTATACGATCCTTTGAGTAACTTTGGTTCGGGGCCATGTTATAATATGAACGAAGGCATCTAGCCTGAGAGCATATTTCTGTCTTGTCCTTTGGAGCGGGAAATGTAATGTCCATGGCAGTAAGCTCAAAGTACAAAGACAAAATACCTCAAGTGTTGCTTGTTCACCCTTGGTCATCTCCTTGTACTGGTGGCGGAGAACAGGTTTATGCTGAAAGACACATTTTGAAAATTTGGTTAAAACATGAATTCATGAATGTCCTATACTGTACAGTAGCTTGTTATTGCCTGTTGACTGCTACAGCTGTGCTAAAACGGCCTGAACACACTTCACCTGCTTCCAGCCCAACAATGGCAATGCGGACACAAGATAACTAGCTAGATTTAGCAAACATTTAGCCTTATAATTACCAGCTGGCTAGATGTAAATGGTATTCATCTAACTAGCCAGCTAGTTGAACACGCAAAAAAAAAAAACCTTGAAATCTATAATCCAATAGCTAGCTAGCTATTTAGCTATCATTTTATTGTGGCTAGCTAGCTAGGCAACTTAGCATGTGTCCCTATATTATTTGTACAATATTGTTGAAACAAATTGCTTAGTTTAATATTCATGTATTGATACTTTATTACATGTAACTGTTAAGAACCCAATTGGGATACTTTTCTATTGGAGTTACGTTGGTTGAAGTGGAGTGTACAAAACATTAGGAACACCTTCCTAATATTGAGTTGGCACCCCCTTTTGCCCTCAAAACAGCCTCAATTCCGCAGGGCATGGACTCCACAAGGTGTTGAATGCGTTCCACAGGGATGCTGGCCCATGTTCATTCCAATGCTTTCCACAGCTGTGTCAAGTTGGCTGGCAGTGGATCTATACTCCGAATAGGTCATTCCATCTCATTTCAATTGAGATCCAAAGACAGTGCAGGCCACCGCAGTAAGCTAAATTCACTGTCATGTTCGTGGAACCATTCCTGGACAATCCTAGCCTTTATGACATGAGGCATTTTCCTGCTGGAAAAAAATATATTCACAGATGCACACACTGCTGCTATGAAAGGATCCAGCTGATCGGCGATGACGTTCAGATATCCTGCGACATTCAAACGATTGCTCCATTTGTATCAATGTGCCCAACGTGTGCCATGAAATACACCCCGCACCATCCCACCACCACAGCCTGCAGTTTTGACATGTGTCATGACGGATGCATGTACTCACATGGCTTTCTCCAATCCCTATCAGACCAGGCAATGTTTTTCCAACTCTCCAGTGTCCAGTGTTTTCCTTCCTTAGCCCACCGCAATAGCAGTTTCTTGTTGTTTTGCTGAAAGAAGTGGAACTCCGTAAGGTCGTCGGCTGCCATACCCCATTCGGGTCAAGGTACGGCGAGTTGTGCATTCTTTTATAGGTCTTCGGGCACCAATGTTGCACTGGACTGTCAGTTGACTAACTGGAGCCCGTCTGTTATGCTGCACAATTTGCATCAGCCTCCTTTGTCTCCTTTCATCAATGACCCGTTTTCGACCACTGGCCTGCCGTTGGCTGGATGTTCTTTGGGTGGTGGACCATTCTTTATACAAACGGGAAACTGTTGTGCATAAAAAACCCAGTAGCGTTGCGGTTCTTGACACACTCAAACCGGTGCGCCTGGCACCTACTACCATACCCTGTTCAAAGGCACTTCAACTTTTTGTCTTGCCCACTTACCCCCTGAATGGCACACAATCCGTCTCTATTATCTCAAGGCTTAAAAATCCTTCTTTTACCTGTCTCCTCCCCTTCATCTACACTGGTTGAAGTGGATTTAACAGGTGACATCAATAAGGGATCATAGCTTTCATGCTTTCACTTGGATTCGCCTGGTCAGTCTGTCATGGAAAGAGCAGTTGTTCTTAATGTTTTGTACACTCAGTGTATATCGTTTTACCACAAAACGTGAATGTCTCAAATGTTGTCTGAAATAAAATGACCTTGAAATATATTTCAAACAAAATCATGTCTGTCTTTTCACTAGCCCATGTCATGGTAAGATAAAAAAATTATAGCTCTATCTCTTTCATAAGATGTTTATTTTATTCGTGTATTGTGTATATATTGTGTTTTGTAATGAAACTCGTCACATGCTTCATTATCAAAGAGAACTCATCAAAGATAATTTCTGTTGATACAAAATCTTTTATGTATCTGTATGACTCTCATTACAGATAAAAAACGGTTTGCTCCTTCTTTAATAATTCAATTATTATGTTTCCAAGTAAAAACTGCTTCAAGTCTCAAGGCCTATAGAGGGACATTTTAGGTCTGCGAATTGTGTTGGTTTAACGACATCATTACTTTCCATGCCGCTTAAACATAACAACACACACAGATCCCAGAGTCATCACCCGCCTTGGAACCTCTGCAGATATTTAGGTTGGCAAATTCGAGGCGCACATTGTTTGTGGAATCTCCATTATGCCCTTTCTAATGTTGTCATTAGTAATCAGCTCACTGTGAAAACAGGGCGGCGGGAGGGGAGGAAAATCATTTGAACCCGTGGCTCTCACATAGATTGGCCGATGCTGTGGGGGGTCAGGGGCTGGCAGGGGTGACAGCTAGGGTCAATACCGCGAACCAGGAGGGCACGTAGCAGGACCCACGGGGGTTTGGGGTGGGGTTGCCAAGGATCAGCCATCATTACCATGGAGTCAGCAGAATTCTGAAGTTCGGGTGGGGGGGCAAGGGGGCTGAGGTAAGGTGGTGGGTTGGGATAGTAGATAGTTGCTGACAGTGCCGGCCCCAGCTCCTGGGCCATACAGTATATGGTCATTGTTGTCATCTTCTCCCACTCCCCATCGCTCCTCCACTGCCTGTCTGTCCCCTCAGAGAAGGACGATGTGACAGGGGGGCTGAGGTACATCGCTGTCCTCCTGTCCTTTCCTGCCAGCCTGCACCCTCCGTCTACGCCGCTCACTCAGAGGGCACGGCACAACACTGCGTCGTGGGCCTGATGCAAGGGATATCGAGTTATTGATTCGGTGTCTCTGTCTGAGAAGTGTGTTGTGTCTTCGTATGTGTGAGTGAGTTATCGATACAGTGGACTTAGAGTCCAACAGCCCACCATTGATCCCCAAACAACACCACGCATACAAGTCGGGTAAAAAGACACACTTCAAAACATAACACAGGTAGAGGTTTGTTCCCAGGAAGTTTTCTCAAGTTTCCTACAGCATACGGACTACTCCATCAGCCGATGTGTTGACATTATGAGCACATTAACACGTGCAAACGAGCGAGGTGATTTGATGATAATGTTATGGTTCTCTGTCCAGACAAAAATAAAAAGATCTAGCGAGTAATGAAAAATATAGATGGATTTAAAAGACTGTTATAGATGTGAAGGCATTTCATATCAAGACATTTCTGCCAGGCACATTCGATACAGGCAGGGGCCATTTGGAATGGAAAAGAGGTAATAACCTCCATTTTTTTTCACCCCCGTGTCCCCATCTCTTGACAAACAGCTTTTACAACTTGCTTTGCCTTAACTGGTTTCCAGAGGGATTTAGAAGTTTCGCAACTTGTCAATCAGATGGAATAGGCAGAGATATGAAGTTCAGGTCATCGTTCTCTCTCATAGTTCAATATGTTGCTAGTGATTCAGACATGGCTGATGGAGGGGATTTGGGCTATTACACCTCTGGCTGAGACCCTAGGTGTTCTTATAGGTCTGGGGCTGAAAGTGGATAACTGGTGATAGGATAGTGTGTGTGTGTGTGTGTGTGTGTGTGTGTGTGTGTGTGTGTGTGTGTGTGTGTGTGTGTGTGTGTGTGTGTGTGTGTGTGTGTGTGTGTGTGTGTGTGTGTGTGTGCGTGTGTGCGTGTGCGTGTGCGTGTGCGTGCGCGTGCGTGTGCGTGTGCGTGTGTGTGCGTGTGCGTGTGCGTGTGCGTGTGTTCTTTGTGTGTTATTCCACATTCTGTCCGTTGCTCGGGGGGGGCTGAGAGAGCATCAGGTCTCAGCTCCCTGAGAGCCTCGCTCACCCTGACTCCATCGCTATCAATTGTCTTTGAACAGCTCCGATCATCACCTCAATTATCTGCTGTCCAGCCCACATGATAGGTTTCCAGCCAAATATAACTTCTCTGTTGATGAACATGAAATAATGACAGCTGAGGCTGGACGGCTCAGACAGATGGAATACAAAGAGAGAAGGAATGGCAGTGGACATGCCTATATGCCAAACACACACAAGCACATGCACACGCACGCACAAAATCACATGCATTAACACGCATTCACACGCAGGCACACACACACACACACACCCTCCACTGTGGAAAAGCCATTTACGGACCGCCAAGATGTCAAGTTCTCAAGAGCAGCAGATCGAGAGAGAGAGAGAGAGACAGAGAGAGAGACAGAGAGAGCGAGAGAGAGTGAGAGAGAGAGAGAGAGGGAGAGAGAGAGAGAGGGAGAGAGAGAGAGAGAGAGAGAGAGAGAGAGAGAGAGAGAGAGAGAGAGAGAGAGAGAGAGAGAAGATGTGACGTGATGTGGAGAAACGAATTCACTCTGCAAACCCAAATTCATAGGCAGAGTAGGAAAACATATTTATACTACAGGTGATCTTATTACTGGTCCGGTAAACCGAACCACGAGAACGTCATCCTCTGCAAATGCCACTCAGAAACACAGTCAAAAAGACTGGAGAAACGGGCATAGGTGAACCATCCTACGGAAAATAAAACAAATAGAAATATTCAATCGATATGCAATCTACGTATGTGTGGTTAAACAATTCCAGTTTAAGGGATTGAGAACAAGTCCTACTGTGCAACTGCGGGTGGGCGCGTAAGGCCGTTGAGAAGCCAGGGTCTTCATACGTTTAGAATGCCATTCTGTGTAGTGACACTCTTCTATCTGACGAACCAGCTGAGATATTCTAGAATCATAGTTCATATTCAACTCGTCCACAAGGATCCCTACTCAGTGCTATACTCATCCACCCAGATGACCGTCCGGCCTCCACCTGCACCGTCAGATCGTTTGTATTAGGTCAAGGATAAGATCTCTTCCACACGGAATTCTTCTCTGTGTTAGATATCTTCCGACAGCCCTATTAGCATTTCCCTCTCTGTTCCCATCTATAAACATTTTGGTTTGCTGAAGGGTCATCTCTGTATCGCATTGTCTCTGGCCTTGGTAATGAATGAGTGTAATTACCAGGCTTGATTGGTTGGAAGGTCATTGGGAATCCTGTAATTTTTCACTTATGTTAAGCTGCTGTTTGTGATGAATGTAGCCAACCTTTCTGCATCGCTCCTTAGATTACTCTGGGCATAAAAATGCAACGGCAAATTAAGCTGTTCATTGAACACTGTGAGGCCAGACCTGTGGGCTCGTTTATACAGATTAGCAAATGGAAAGATGCGTTGTGGTAAAAAAAAAATACTCCTTTTCCTACCAATTTTCTGGTAGAATATTAATAGTTTTATATGCGTTAATAGGTAACTTCCATTATTTTATGCTTTTCAATATTTACTCAATTAAATCATAGATACTTTGAATAGATGAAGTCTATTTCAAAATGCCATCAGTTACAACTTGTGAATTTCATCTCAGAAATTTCTTCTTCAGCTGAAATAGGGCGATTCCACTCAAGTTGGAGCAGAACATATTTTTGGTCTCTCAGATTGTTCTGGCAATTTTCAATAGAAACTTAATGTTTGACATGTTTTATTAATTTGTATCACAAACCTTTTTCTGGAAAATCAGGATGAAAGTGGACATTTCAGTCCCTTTGTAGACATATACAGTACATGTCTCCTGTAAGACCTTGTGAACTGTGAACCGTACATGATACAGACACCATATTGGTGTCATTATACTCCTAATCTACATTCAGAAATGCAGATTTTCACATGAATTATTCAGCATATTAATATGAATATCTCATATCCTTTTTGATTTTGGTTCATTTTAAGACATTGTTTGTAACAATATACTCTACAAGTGTAACGTTCGTCGTATGGAGGAAGAGAGGAGGACCAAGGCGCAGCGTGAAAAGTATCCATTTGAATAGAACACGTAAAACAAACAAACAAAATAACGATAAACGAGAATAACACGAAACGAAACAGTTCTGTCTGTTGCAGACACACAAAGACTGAAAATAACCACCCACAAAACCCAACACAAAACAGGCTACCTAAATATGGTTCCCAATCTGAGACAATGACTAACACCTGCCTCTGATTGAGAACCATATCAGGTCAAACACAGAAATAGAAAAACATAGATAAACAAACATAGACTGCCCACCCCAACTCACGCCCTGACCATACTAAATAAAGACAAAAACAAAGGAAATAAAGGTCAGAACGTGACAACAAGTACATCACAAATCGAGAGTGGGTTCTTTTAGGACGCATGTCTCAGTCTAAAAAGGGCCTAAAATGGTCACTTTCATTGTGATACATTTTTTTTTTTAAATGGTGAATCAAATGTAAAAAGCATTTGAAACATTCTTCCTCCCAATTAAGTTTCTATGTGAGAACTGCTAGAACAATCTGAGATACCAAAAATATTTTCCACTCCCACTGGCGTGGAATCGCCCAAAACAGCTGGGTCGTTCCACCAGTTCGGCGCATTTTGAGAAGTGTAACTTCGTAAAAAAAAAAGTTTGATTTCACCTAATTTTTTACATTCTGTCATAAAGAGCACATCCTCAACTTCATAAAAACATATTTTCCCATTTCAAGAAGTAAAATTTTTAAAAAGGAAGTAAGTGCCTATTAAGTGCTAAATAAAGTGACAGGGTTGACCGTTACAGGGTTAAAAATGTCATCTTAAATCAGCCAAAAATCCCCTGGTGAGGGAATGGAATCTTGGATGTAGCAGGAAGTGGCAATTGAATATAAGCTTCACAAAAAAAGTAATTGCTACAACATTTTTAGCCTGTCTAGCTAAGGGTATGCTCGACTCGCTCAGTTTTCCACAACAGAACACCATCAAATTGCCAAAAAGAGTCGAATCTGCCCACCTGCATTTACATTATGATTTGACTAGTAGATATTTTAAAAGGAACAGTTTCATCATATTAATATGAGAGGTCAGTTCACGTAACAGAGTTGACCTTAACATGAGGGACAGACGTAAATTAACCACTAACCACATGAAATAAATAATAATCCTCAGACGTGACTTTGTCAAAGCAACAAAATAACTAGGGCTTTACAATGATGGTGAAACTTGGACACATTTTTGTGTTAAACAGGTTGACTTTTTCCCAGAAGTGACATATGGTTGATGGAGAGACATGTCAAAATGTAGAATTTAGGCACTTTATCAAGCTTTTATTCATATTAAAAAAACTGATTGATTTATTTCTCCATGTGGTCTTCACTTAATATAAGATGCTTTTAAAATGCAACATTGGTGCACAATTTCTACTTAAAATAGGAATATCAAAAGGCCCTCTTTTTTGGAACAACCCAGCTATACTAAATCCTATTTGCAGAGGTCTCACCCTGTAAAAACTTTACACATCACCTTGATTTAAACATGCTCTGCTTTGAGCATTGTCTTCCTCTAATCATCAGACCCATGAACTGATAACAGCTTATTAAAAAGAACTTGACTGTTCCCCCTCTACCTCATTTAAAAAATATTGTTTATTTTTATTTATTTCACCTTTATTTAACCAGGTAAGCTAGTTGAGAACAAGTTCTTATTTACAACTGCAACCTGGCCAAGATAAAGCAAAGCAACAACAACACAGAGTTACACATGGAATAAACAAGCTTACAGTCAATAACCCAATAGAAAAAAAAGAATGTCTATATCAAGTGTGTGCAAATGGCGTGAGGAGGTATGGCAAAAAATAGGCCATAGTAGCAAGTAATTACAATTTAGCAGATTAACACTGGAGTGATAGATGAGCAGATGATGATGAGCAGATGATGGTGTGTAAGTAGTGATACTGGTGTGCAAACGAGCAGCAAAGTAAATAAAAACAATATGGGGATGAGGTAGGTAGATTGGGTGGGCTATTTACAGATGGACTATGTACAGCTGCAGCGATCGGTTAGCTGCTCAGATAGCTGAGGTTTAAAGTTAGTGAGGGAAATGTAAGTCTCTATTTCACTCTCTCTCACCCTGTTCTTCTCTTTCTATTTGTCTGTCTCTCTTTCTCTCTGAACCTCTCTTCTTCTCACTCTGCTCTAAAGAGTTGCTTTTTCTAAACCCAAACTTTCTCTCTGTCTGTCTGTCTGTCTGTCTGTCTGTCTGTCGCGCTCTCGCTCTCTCTCTCGCTTGCTCTCTCTCGCTCTCTCTCTCGCACTCTCTCGCTCTCTCTCTCGCGCTCTCTCTCTCGCTCTCTCTCTCTCAGTCTCGCTTTCACTCTCTCACACTCTCTCTTTCTCTCTCTCTCTCTCTCGCTCAACTTCTCTCTCTTCTCTCTTGGACACACTGTCTCCTGTGTGGTTCATAGGGTTGGTGTTCTGTAGGTTGAATTAGGGTTCTGTCAGGGTTGTTACACTGCAGGGGATTGGCAGGTGCCCCCCTCCAACTCCACCGCCTATCAGCTACACGTCCATCTGGCCAGTGTGGAGGGATGGAAGGGTGGATGGATGGGGTGCAGGAGTGGAGGGGTGGAGAGCTGGAGGGATAGAGGAGGATATAAGGGTGGAGGGATGGAGGGGCGCAGGGTTTGAGGAGATGGACGAAGGAGAGATAGGGAGATTTGGGTTGGGGGGCTGAAAGGGTGGTGGGTGGAGGATGAAGGGGCAGAGAGGTGGAGTGGAGAGGTGAAGGGGTGTGTGGTCAGCGACTCTGTGGTCGGTAGTAAGTCAGGTGGTCAGTGAGTGGATGGATGCCAAGAAGCCTCTGCCTCACTCTATCACTCCCTCGCTCTCTTCCGCTCTCTTTCTCTCTCTCCCTTCCTCTCCTTCCCTCTCTCCCTCTCACTATCGTTCTCTGACAGGTGGAGTGGGGCTGTGATGGATGATGCCCTCTCGAAGTCGGACAACATTTTCTCTCAGTCCCAGTGCAGGCTCCAGCAGCATCAGACCTGGCCTCTTCAGTGTTAGCAAGGTCCTCTAGCTGGAGGAGCTGTGTTCAGTCACCCCTCTCACCACCCCGAGTGCATCCCAAACGGCACCACACTCCCTGTATAGTGCACTACTTCAGCACTACTTTTTTACCAGGCCCTATGGACCCTGGTAAAAAAGTAATGCACTTGGTAGGGAATAGGGTGCCATTTGGGACATAACCCTTCACATAACCACCACTAGGCTACGCAAACTGGAGATTACCACAAGGCCTCAGACTATATAGTAACTCTGGCTATGCTGGTAAAGTACAGGAGTTCTGTCAGGGTTGTTCCGCTTGGCAGGGGCCCCACTCTAACTCCCCGGCATTTAACTATGTCAGAGGTCCATGTTTAACTCAGCAACGCCGTGTGCCACTGTCTACAAGTCAAAAGGAATTAAGACTTTGCAATGGATTTCCAAACAACTTGTTCTACATTTCAAATCGGTGTATTATTTGATTATGATATATTTACAATAGGTTCGTTATTACGCATGCCAATGGGCACATGCGTTATGCCTCAGACATATAATGCAATTAAAATGTCGATCCTCTTTGCTTCTGAAACATACAAAGTGTCTATCCTCTCTATTTGTAAAACAACGAAAAATGTGGACAACTAAACTGGTTGTTGCAGGCGTTGGAAAACTAGAGCCACCGCTTGCTTAATTCAATCTCATTTATTTGATCGTGCCTAATCAATTGCCACGCTGAAAGGTCTAGTTCAATCATTGATTACCATGTTTCAATTCTTCCCCAACAACAAGAGCTTCATCACCAGCCTTTTGGTTCTTTAATCGGTTTCCTCAGGTTGCAATGTCTCTGGTATATTGGGTGGAATACTGTCGTTTTACTGTGGTGTACAGGGGTGGCCCACATATAGCCTTGGGACCACCCTTCCCACCACCACTACCCTGCCCTCCCCCAGCCCGCTGGCCCCTGTCCCCTGTCTTCACCCTGCACAAAATTAAAGCCACGCTCCCACAAAAACACCCCACATTTCCAAGGTATTGACTGCTCTGCTAGACTAGAAACTTCATTTATTCTGGCTAACTTCTCAATTATCTAGCCAGTAGTGGAGACGTGTAAAAAGTACAAAAATCAATACCATTCCATTTCCCCCGTATTGGAAAGGGGAAAATTAATGAGATAGGACACTCTTAATCAGAAATAAATGTTTTAATTTGGATAATGACATAGTTTTCCCTTGCAGAAGGATGACAAGTGCTGTGTGCTGCAGCCCCTCACAAGAAGCCGTTCCAATTTTATTGTAAATATAAAAGGTATTGATCTGGGAGATGTACAAACCCTATTGCTTACAAAAGCCATTCAGGGAGGGCTGGGAAAACTATTAAGAGCCGGGTCAGAAATCAATAAACCACACTGAGATGTGGCCGCGCTTGGCCTTTCTGGCACCTTGGAAAGCAGAACGGCAGAGTTAGTGACAGACGCGTCTCTGGTGAAGCAATGTTAGGAATGAAAGGGTCAGGTGGTTCATCTCTCCTGGGGGCCCTGACAGGTCTGAGGTGGCTGCAGACCCAGGCCTGACAGCCTGCCATTTAAACAGACACTGACTCATCAGCCTGCCACTACAGTTATTGTTCCTCTGTGGAGGTCCTCTGCTGACAGATTCCGCATTCCCCTTTCTCATTCTATCTCTCCTCCTATCTCTGCTCTCTCTCTCTCGGTCGCCTGTCTCTCTCCTCACGGTTCTCAACCTACTTAATACAGGCTGTCCGAGGTTGTTTTGCATCCGACTTGGTATTACGTAGTAGCCAGCAAGTCACATATGCGTGGGCCCTGTGTGTTTAGCAGTCGGAATAAACCTTTCAGAGTAGACAAGGTGTTTGTGTTTAAATCCCTCTAGTTTGAATGCAAATAACAAAAAGGCCTGCACGTGTTCACTTGTTAGAGCCTGTGTCGTATATATCAGCATCCTCTTGAGTCTGATGGGAGCCCGTTTCTTCTCATCATACACCGCTGGGTGTTTAAACATGCAGTAGACACTACGCAACCGTAACAGATGCCCAGGTTCCTATTATTAACAGTAACCTGCTTCTCACAATACCTACACAATCATTTAATATGCTCATGTATGACAGAGTCCCGTCAATATAATCGCTTCGGTGACTCATCGGCTCATGGGTCTATGAGCAGAGGTTGTGCGAGAACCTGAGGGCAGCAAGGGAACGTCATCCCGGATGGATTTACGTTGATCTGTGAGGAAGAGAGAAAGTAAAGTTGAGGCTGTCTGTCCAGTAATTATGGTGTGGAGGAGAGCGAGCAGGCTGGGCCAGGCCAGATGACTTAACCCCAGATCTATGGACTCCATTGGCCAGCCTGGAGGTCAGGACCCCCTGGCCGCTCCATAGTCCATATCCCTGAGCTCCACTGATGAGGCCTGGGGATCCAACATGATCCGATGCCTCTGTGGAACAGGTATAGCAGAGCAGGCAGGGGTAGACATCGCTAGCCGAATTAGAGAGCAAAGCCATCTTAACAAACATGGCAAATTGATAAATCATTGGGATGCGCAGAGGGACTGTGTCGGCTGGGGATCCAAGGGGCTTAGGAGGGATCAAGCAGTGAGTATTGCCATCTTCAGCGACATCCCATCCGATCCGGGCCGGTAGATAGATAAATAAATAAATGGATAGTCATATGCGTCTGTATACAAATGAGAGAATGAACACGTCTTGGTGGAGAAAAGGGACTGAGAGGCCGGAGGGGACATGGCCGTTACAGAAAATCCCACGCCGTCTCCCCCGCCGTCGATCCGCGATGATGAGATTTAGGAAGGGTCAACGGCACCTATCAGCAGGTGAAGTGTTTAAGCAGGGGTGAAAGAAGGGGGGGTCCCGAGGATCCTGAGGATTTGGATCCCTACTACTCTTCTACCCCCGCCCCCCCCTTTAGGTGTCTTCCTGTGTCACTCTCATCTCCCAGGATGATGATGAGAGGGCCAGGTCCCAAGGTGGCGGTGCCCCCCCCCCCCCCCCCCCCCCCTCCACCCCCCTTCTCGGTCACTTGACCCCACTGTGTAATTCCTGCCTAATGCCCTCGTTGCGAACAAAGCCCCCGTATCCGTGGCATATCCATTGCGTTTCCGTGGTACCCTTCGACCCCACTTGACCCTCGGAGGTCCAACACAATGCAATTGGCCGTGTCATTATATCTGGCTGGCCCTCCGTCCCATCTCCAACCCCGTCTCGCTCCCGAACGTCCCTACATGCACAGGGAGGACTGTATAAATTGATTTCCAGGCAGCTGTCTGTGTGGTGAGGCACCTCGGCCCTGGATGCAGCCTAGCGCCATGAAAATGAGAAAAAAAGGGCTGCCAGAAAGGTCATCTGATATTGTAGATGATATCCAGGGGGAAAATGGGCCTAAACAGACAGGGAAAAAATATTTATCTACACGAACGTCTGAATTTCCATTTACCACCGGGGCCGAACAGGGGAGCAGGGTTTTTTACTCTACAGTCAGAGTGAGATGGTATTTATCTACAAAGGCTTTGGCCGTCTGATGTGATGCAAAGTGGGAATTGTAAACTGCAAATAGGTTCATAAGCTGTTTTGAATTCATTTGAATAAATTGTTTACATAACCACTTTTAAAATATTCCTTCTTTACTATAAGTTGCGAAGTTACTACTTATTGTTGTTTTTTGTGAGATAAATTGAGTAGAATTGTACTCATGGTCAAAAAGAGAATATACAAATACGTACTAATCTAAACATGTGATCTAAATTGTAAATAAATAAAAAAAACAGAATAAATACTAGCGATGAATTTAAAAATATCAAATTATGGAATCTCCAACACAAAGTGTCGAGTCTTGTTAGGCTCTCCACATAAAGTGTGACATTCATATCTACCGTATCTAATATTTATTTAATACGACATGGTCCTCCCTCACCATACAAACGTTTTACCCTGGGACCTGTGCAGGCGCTTGCTTCACCTTTAGTTTTACAGCAGAACAAACTGTCAATTTCTCACAGGCTGGTGTATATGGTAACTGTGACTCGTCCATAATTCAGCCTAAAGAATACAGCCACTTTTCCCCACTTTCTTGTCTCACCACAGAGCAGACCTTGCGCTGTAAGGCGGTGGTGAGCAGCGGTTGGTGCTGTGCGGCGAGGAGCAGAGCGGCGAGCGAGAAGCACAGGGAGAGAGAGACAATTTATGATCCAGTGACACCGGCAGAGAGGGTGATTTATAGTTTAATTTGCTGTCGTAATGGACAGAGGATAATAACATGTAAAATATTAATCAATGTGTAGCAACAGCAGACATCATTTGCTAAGCTTGTTATCCGCTGCTCTGGCCCCTGACAGTGAACAATTAAATTGACACGGGGAAAACAAGGATCCGTATACACGGGGGGGCCAGGGGGTACAAGCACAGGAACCCCCTATTCACCCCTCCTCTTGGCCCCTTTTAGCCCCCCATTTGGGTTAGGGCGCACGGAGGGCCAAATAAGGGGGGCATGTATCGCGCCTAGAGGAGCCAACTGTCTGTGACATAATTTCCTCCCATTAGCCCTTGTTTTTTGTAAGCCACGCATAACAGAAAACAGATAAATTAGCCTCCTAGAAGCCAATCAGTGAGGGATAAGCAGATTGTTGTGATGTGAGGGATGTGTAGGCGTACACACTGTAATGAATGTGTGAACAATGTGTGAACAATGTGTATGATTAGGCCTGTTACAAGTGGGATTTAATGACTTTAATCCTGTAAAATTAAACAGTGATAGTGTGAGTTCAATAATCTCACTTAGCACGGTCATTATTTTGAGTAAACATGAAAACACACAAAATCAGGAATGTTAATAATTATTATAATTGACATAATCAATGTAAATTGAGATACTTTACATACAAAATATTGTTTATATTTTTTCTAGTTATTTTACTTTCATTAGAACTCGAGATGTGAATTGATATAAATGATTATTGTTGTAACTGTGTTACGGAACCTTATAACTGTTGAGAGATTCCATATCACTACTTTAAAGGAAACCCTCTTTTTTTTTTATCTCAACCCCATTTTGTCATTTAATAATTGTTATATAATTCATAAAATCATACTGTCATTTAAATCAATAATTAATTAGATATATAATCAATACTATGTGTTTGCAAATATGTCATCAAATAGTTATTACAATACAAATATGTTATTGATTTGAATACAGTAATTATAGTGGAGACTGTGCTGTAGGGAAAATAGACAATATTATTTTGGGCTAACAAAAAAAAGCGGGATGCATTTTCATCACTGGCTCCAATGGCTTTTGAAATGGAGTTGTTGTCCTAGTTTTGAATAGAGGACCAGCTATAGGAACTCTTCCATTCTATGTCAAGGCTAGGTTCACATCCTGCTATGGGCAACACAGATGGCTTTTTAACCTCCTGTCTGAATTTCTCTTTCACCTTGCTTTTACTGTAGACATGTTTTGTCCCCACCCCATCACACCCCATCACCCCCTCCTTAGTGGAGCCGATCTGTGTGTCGGTTGGGTGGGGATCGAAGGGAGTCGGAGGGGGTACCTCTGGCGGTAGAATTATGGAAGGTCATCCTCAAAGATGAGCCCCTACGATGAGCTTTTAACGAGAAACCCTTTCAAAAATTCAATTATAGCCGCAGAAATGAATAAATCCTTTCTGTTGGTAAGGGGGGGGAGAAATGTGTCAACCTGTCCATTTTCCCGCATCTCCCCCTGACCCCGGTCAATTACATTGCTTGTAAATAGTTTTTATACATGTTCAAATAATTGCTCATCCTAATGTGCAGTGATCTGTATTCGTCATGCTCCAGTAGTACAGACCCCATCACTACCACACCAGCCCGCTACGAGCCACCAGGAGCCATTTGCTGTGGAGGGCGGGCGGGCGGGCGGGCGGCTGTAAGTGAAATTGAAATTGAAGTTATAATTGATATCGGGACCCATCACCATAATGGGTTCATCATAGCGCCATCTAAAATATTAATTTTCTAATTATGGATAAATGATCAGACAAGCTGAGCCAGCGCTGGCTGTGGAGCCCCTGGGAGCCCGAGCGATGCGGATGGGAGGACAGGGCCTTGTAAAGCCCACAAATCTTCTCTAATCCTCTACTCTCTATCTGCCGCTCTGCTCCGCTCCTCGCCGCCCAGCGCCCCGGCTCCCTCCATTCCCCACTAGAACGGATAAATAATAGTTAAGAATCAGCCTGTTAAGCTCAATTGTCTCTCCTTCAGCCTCTTCCTTCGTCTCTTTTTTATGTTTAGGTTGGGGTGTATTGTTAAGAGGATTGTGTGACTTTCTTGTCTTCTGTCATCTCTCTCTTTTTCTCTCTCTTTAACCAAATGCTACCACAGCCACGGTTAGTGTGTCTGAGGGGGGGGGGGGGGGGGGGGGCTACAACACTATATAATTGCTATCACTTACGGAGCTGACGAGGCTACTTAGCAATACATCTATTTGCACAGTGTAGACCCAGGATTGCCCTGCATAAAGACCGACTTTATTATACACACAGACATACAGTATTGTGTGTAATGGATTCAGAACAGAAATACACAATCATTTTCACAGTATCATTTTAACATTTCTAATTCCTCATTCATATTCAGTTTGTATAGCCGGCCCATTAAAATGAACTTTTTCACTCAGGAGGTAAAAGGCAAGGGAAATGTCATTTTTTATGTGGTTATTTAGGAAGGACAGCAGATCACACACGACGTCCAGGAATTAAACATGCTGTGGCAGAACGTAAATTTCCGTTTTATGTGGCAATACTTTCTGCTAATTGTTTCCCTGCACCTTGATCCCATAATTAGGACTTTACTAATTACCTAATTACCACCGAGCAGAAGGGCAGGTTGTCGGCAACATTTCAGCCATCGTTCAAACGCTCATTATCCTGCTGAAAGTCACTCTCTACCCCTCTCCTCTTCTCTTCTCTCCTCTCCTCTCCCTCTCTCTTTTCTCTCCTCTCATCTCCGTGGGCTGGAGGGCGGTAGGTAGTGAGGTAGTCAGCACCACGAAGTTCTGCCACCCTCCTGCATTTGTCAAGCTATCCGTTACAATGGCAAGTTAGCCACATTGCAACTGCCCTTCTGACAGGCTAGTTTAAATTGCAATGGGAACCCACAGGTTGAGGGGAAGTATAGGGAGGGGAAGGAAAGAGTGGAGGAAGGTTATAGAACGAGGGGAGGGTGGATGGAGAAAGGGACGAGAGAGAGAGTTTAAAGAGGGAATGAAAGTGATAATTTATAGGTGGAGGGTTTGATTCGCACTGGCGCTCTTGTCTCCCAGCGAGATATATGTTAGAGGAGCATGGAGGATGGGGTAGCCGGGGGAGAGATGGAGGACAGCAGGGGAGCCAGGCTCCTCTCGTACCCACACTCCCCCACCGCCCCAGGCTTCTCCTAGGCTTAGCTCAGGTGCATGGAACCCTTCTCATTTCACTGCACAGTGGGGCCTCCAGACGTGACAACTGCTAGGAGCCCTGGGGACACCCCTCTAACCCTCCTCCCTCCTCTCCCCTCCTCCCCTCTCCCACCTCCTCCTAGGGAATCCTCCACCAGCAGGGATCTCAACCTGCAGGCTGGGATTGGACAGGGACAGTGCAGCTTTGTGACTCCAGTCTCCACGGCCATTTGACTCAATCTGGGACAACAGGGTGGTTAATCACTAATCCAATTCTGGGCTCTATGTGTCGGTCTGTGTTGGCGGGGAATGCTCTGTATTGCTGTCACAGATCATTAGTGTCATGACCAGACATTACCTTTTGTTTCCGGGTTAATGTTCTCACTGACACCACCGCGGGCAGGGAGAGGGGTAGTGGAGTGGAGAGGAGGGCAGGTAGGACTGGCCAGTAGGGGAGTCTGCTGAGGAGGAAGGGGTAAAAATCTACCTTCATGATAGAGAACATAAAGGTCACAGAAATGCATACTGTATACATAACATGACATCAGTTGTTTAACAGTAAGTAAATATATTTTCAATAGTATCTATATATCTATACATATATATCTATACATGTACAGTTGAAGTCAGAAGTTTACATACACTTAGGTTGGAGTCATTAAAAGTCGTTTTTCAACCACTCCTTAAATTTCTTGTTAACAAACTATATTTTTTCCAAGTCGGTTAGGACATCTACTTTGTGCATGACACAAGTAATTTTTACAACTATTGTTTAATGACAGATTATTTCACTTATCACTTTCACTGTCTCACAATTCCAGTGGGTCAGAAGTTTACATACACTAAGTTGACTGTGCCTTTAAACAGCTTGGGAAATTCCAGAAAATTATGTCATGGCTTTAGAAGCTTCTGATAGGCTAATTGACATCATTTGAGACAATTTAATGTGTACCTGTGGATGTATTTCAAGGCTTATTTCAAGGCTTACCTCTTTGCTTGACATCATGGGAAAATCAAAAGAAATCAGCCAAGACCTCAGAAAAAAAATTGTAGACCTGCACAAGTCTAGTTCATCCTTGGTAGCAATTTCCAAACGCCTGAAGGTACCACGTGCATCTGTACAAACAATAGTACGCAAGTATAAACCCCATGGCACCACGCAGCCGTCATACCGCCTATAGATGAACGTACGTTGGTGCGAAAAGTGCAAATCAATCCCAGAACAACAGCAAAGGACCTTTTAAAGATGCTGGAGGAAACAGGCATAAAAGTATCTATATCCACAATAAAACTAATCCTGTATCGACATAACCTGAAAGGCCACTCAGCAAGGAAGAAGCCACTGCTCCAAAACCGCCATAAAAAAAGCCAGACTACGGATTGCAACTGCACATGGGGACAAAGATCATACTTTTTGGAGAAATGTCTTCTGGTCTGATGAAACAAAAATAGAACTGTTTGAACCAGTTCTAATAGAACCATAATGACCATCGTTATGTTTGGAGGAAAAAAGGGGTCGCTTGCAAGCCGAAGAACACCATCCCAACCGTGAAGCACAGGGGTGGCAGCATCATGTTGTGGGGGTTCTTTGCTACAGGAGGGACTGGTGCACTTCACAAAATAGTAGGCATCATGAGGGTGGTAAATTATGTGGATAAATTGAAGCAACATCTCAAGACATCAGTCAGGAAGTTAAAGCTTGGTTGCAAATGGGTCTTCCAAATGGACAATGACCCCAAGCATACTTACAAAGTTGTGGCAAAATGCCTTAAGGACAACAAAGTCAAGTTATTGGGGTGGCCATCACAAAGCCCTGACCTCAATCCTATAGAAAATTTGTGGGCAGAACTGAAAAAGCGTGTGCGAGCATGGGGGCCTACAAACCTGACTCGGTTACACCAGCTCTGTCAGGAGGAACGGGCCAAAATTCAACCAACTTATTGTGGGAAGCCTGTGGAAAGCTACCCGAACTGTTTGACCCAAATTAAACAATTTAAAGGCAATGCTACCAAATACTAATTGAGTGTATGTAAACTTCTGACCCACTGGGAATGTGATGAAAGAAATAAAAGCTGAAATAAATCATTCTCTCTACTATTATTCTGACATTTCACATTCTTAAAAGAAAGTGGTGATCCTAACTGACCTAAGACAGGGAATTTATACTTAGGTTAATGTCAGGAATTGTGAAAAATTTAGTTTAACTGTATTTGGCTGAGGTGTACGTAAACTTCTGACTTCGTATATAATGTATTATTATTCCTTTTTTTATATATATATATATATATATATATATATATATATATATATATATATATATACAGCTCTGGAAGAAATTAAGAGACCACTGCAAAATTATCAGTTTCTCTGTTTCTACTATTTATAGGTGTGTGTTTGGGTAAAATGAAAATTGTTGTTTTATTCTATAAACTACTGACAACATGCCTCCCAAATTCCAAATAAACATATTGTCATTTAGAGCATTTCTTTGTTGAAAATGACAACTGGTCAAATAACAACAAAAAAATGCAGTGCTGTCAGACCTCGAATAATGCAAAGAAAATAAGCTAATTTTCATTTTTAAACAACACAAAACTAATGTTTTAACTTAGGAAGAGTTCAGAAATCAATATTTGGAGGAATATCCCTGCTTTCAATCACAGCTTTAATGCGTCTTGGCATGCTCTCCACCCGTCATTCACACTGATGTTGGGTGACTTTATGCCACTCCTGGCGCAAGAATTCAAGCATCTCGGCTTTGTTTGATGGCTTGTGACCATCCATCTTCCTCTTGTGGCATGGAGCATTGTCCTGCTGGAAAAAAACAATCCTCAGAGTTGGGGAACATTGCCAGAACAGAAGGAAGCAAGTTTTCTTCCAGGACACCCTTGTACGTGGCTTGATTCATGCGTCCTTCACAAAGACAAATCTGCCCGATTCCATCCTTGCTGAAGCACCCCCAGATCATCACCAATTATCCACCAAATTTCACAATGGGTGCGAGACACTGTGGCTTGTAGGCCTCTCCAGGTCTCGCACCCACTGTGAAATTTGGACCCAGAGTTACCTCTGTGGCAGAGGATAAGTTCATAAGAGTTACCAGCTTCAGAAATTGCAACCCAAATAAATGCTTTACGGAGTTCAAGTAACAGACACATCTCAACATCAACTGTTCAGAGGAGACTGCGTGAATCAGGTCTTCATGGTCGAATTGCTGCAAAGAAACCATTACTAAAGGACACCAATAAGAAGAAGAGACTTGCTTTGGCCAAGAAACATGAGCAATGGACATTAGACCGGTGGAAATGTGTTCTTTGGTCTGAGTCCAAATTTGCGATTTTTGGTTCCAACCTCCGTGTCTTTGTGAGGCGTAGGAACTGAGAAGTGGTCTGTGGTCATTGATTTCACAGAAGTGTGATTGACTTGGAGTTACATTGTGTTGTTTAAGTGTTCCCTTTATTTTTTTGAGCAGTGTACTTTGATTTGCTTAACACTTTTTTGGTTACTGCATGATTCCATATTTCATAGTTTTGATGATTATTCTACCATGTTGAAAATAGTAAAAATAAAGAAAAACCATTGAATGAGTAGGTATGTCCAAACGTATGACTGATACAGATCTGTATATATAGATATATATTTTTTTTAAATCAAATTATTTGTTTCTCAGTCTTATAAATCTTGATACTTTTAATATTTTTTTTGCTCTATAAACCTTTTTTACCTCTCCTGCTCACAATATTTTTGTTTGCCTTTCAAACTATTATCATATTGCTTTGTGTTTCTTGTGTGAAAATAAATACATGTAGATATTTATGTTTAGATCATAGAATGTGGGCTAGTAAGTAGTTGTTTTTGTTAGCGACAACTAAATGGCATATTTTGTAACTATAGAAGCCTTCGTGGTCATAATTCAAAAACAAATACAGGTACACTCTATATCCACTGTGTGAGTAAGACCTAACTCCCCATGTATCCATCCCCATTCCCCCTGTCTGACCCAACCTTCATGTTGAGAGGCTGGGGCCAGGGTCCTGATCAGACGGGGATGTATCCTGAAGGCAGCTAGTCTAGCCCAGCCGAGCTAGCCTTGGTGCATCTGCTGCTGTGACTATATCGCAGAGTCTAATTGGCATGAAAAGAGCCACACAGCGTGCCAGAGGAGCACCAGACGAGAGCCAGTGGGGCTTCCTATTATCCCCATGGACATCTCATTTAGCTGGGCTCATAGAGGGAGACTGAGCTGGGGATGGGATGGGATGCATGGTTTAACAGCTATGACAGGAACATGGAGACATGTCTCACACCAAAGCTGCTTTAGTGACACTGATTCAAAGGGGGCGCTCAACCCCATCGTGGATTATTTAGATGGACAGACAGTAGTGGTGAGTGTGTGTGTTTGTTTAGAGATTCAATTCATAGTGTGCATGTCGTATACTGCACAGTATGTACGAGTATATGCATAAAATAATGACACCTCGTATCTACACCGACGCCTACTAACGTCAAGCGAAAAGCCTTCAAGTAATATTCTCAATAGTATTTTCCTTTTCTCCTTAGTCGTAAAACCCAGCCCTCCTCTTGTTGTAATTGAGTTTTGGGAGTATCAGGAGTGTGAGTTGTGAAAATCATCCATCTAACTCAGTGAGATCAATAGGAGCCAGTGGGGTATCTATCTGAACCATTGATCTGTACCTATCCCTGCAGCCTGGTAGTTTAAAGCAGAGCTGTTTGTGTGTGTGTGTGTGTGTGTGTGTGTGTGTGTGTGTGTGTGTGCGTGCGTGCGTGCGTGCGTGCGCGCGTGCGCGCGTGCGTGTGTGTGTGTGTGTAGGCAGCCTAGCGCCCGCCTATAAGCCTGCCGCTAGGCTGGAACTAGGCCTCCCACTCTAACCACAGCATCAGATGAACACGAGCCCTCATTACCGCATGTGTAAATAAAGACGGATGGCCGGCGATATTCCCACAGATTTGTTTCACATTACGGGCCTGCGGGGGTGGCGTGCAGCGGTGGGTAATTGCGGCCTGTGCCCAACTCCCCTGAGTGTGCGTACAGTTACATTCATATTACTGTTAATCAGCCCTCTAACAAATTGGCCTGTATCCCCCTGTTGGGAGTTGACATTCATCCTTGGCGGTCAGCGGTTCTCTCTTGGCACTGAATCACTCAGCTGAGCGAGAGGGGCGCAGGGCCTAGTTATATACCACCTCACTGCCTGGGAGCCTAAGAGGGAAGGGAGGGTTGGGGTGCATATGTGAGTGAGGGAGAGGGGGGCATATGTGTACATAAATTGTGTTGTACATGTGAGCGGACTTGAGTGTGTTTTTGTGTTTTCACGGATGAACGTGTGTGTGCATGCGCTTGCATGTGTATTGTGTGTGTGTGTGTGTGTGTGTGTGTGTGTGTGTGTGTGTGTGTGTGTGTGTGTGTGTGTGTGTGTGTGTGTGTGTGTGTGTGTGTGTGTGTGTGTGTGTGTGTGTGTGTGTGTGTGTGTGTGTGTGTGTGTGTGTGTGTGTGTGACAGGCAGATGGTCTTAAGGATCTTTAAGCACCTCTTAAGTACAGCCATATCATGAGTATTTTGAGTGGTGAGATATGTCACACTGGTACACCCATTGTCACACCTGCTGAAGGGAATTGTGACGCCTGGTTTTTGTACATTACACTGTTGTCTATAACGTTGCAGAAAATCAAAACTGTAAAACACTACTGATGAAATTAAGCCATCATAGTAAATAGGACTTCGTTCTTAATTGACCTGCCTGGTAAAATAAAGTTGAGTGAAAAAAAATGATACCAAAAAAAGACAGTTACAGTATAAAGAGTCTAGAGTCATAAGCAGAACAATTGGCAAACGTGAGACTGAAAATGTAGGCATATTGCAAACAAATTTAGTTAGCCATGAATTGATATATCCTTAAGATCACCTTCATTTAAATAAGTATAACTCTACTACATGGTGAAATTAAAACACTGCATACAAAACTGTCAACAATCAAAACATCAAACCTTAAATTAAATCACAAACATTATGAGACATGATTCAAATAAACCCTCGCGCTCTAGTTTTTCTTATCTGTCAGAAATTCAACCTGACAATTACAAAGCTGCAGTTGGACTCCCCTTTTCTTCGTTATCATAACGAGGCATTTCATTTTGAATCCTCCATTATATTTCATTGTTACATATTATACCATACATTACCATACATACACTTTTTCATATTTTTGATTGAGAGAACGTTTCGCATCCTTGCTCAAAAAAATCCCAATTGAAATGCCTTTTTTTTTGGTTTGCTGCCAAGGAAAAGCAGTAAGAAAAGGTCAAATAAAACATATTGAAATACCTGATCACAGCCCGATGCTTCAACAATAGATTGGAGAGTTGTCTCTCTCTCTGTATCTGTATGCTCCCTCTCTCCTCCTGGGATACATGAAGAGAAGAAGAAAGGAGGAAAATGAATGGAGTGTTGCGCCCTGAGAAAGAGAGAGAGAGAGAGAGAGAGAGAGCAGCAATAGCTTCTTCAGTTCCCACCTTATCGATTTCTCCAGGAAATATGGAACTGTGGACTGCCGTGGTGGAGAGGGAGGGCCGCACAGCTATTGAGTCGTTTTCCCATCTTTTCCAAAAAATCTTTAATCAGAGTTAAAGTGAAATACTAACATGCCACCTGACGTGACCTTTCAGCCTGTTACAAATGACCTGTTTCTGAAATGTGCCGGTGTCGCGGCGTGTTATCGCTCTCCTGTCCAGTAATAGATGTTTCCTAATCATGGGGTTGGGAAGGAGAAAAGAACAAGTTCAATGGCCGAGTCTTAAATGACCACCAAAGGGCCTGTTCACTGTTGACCTTTGACAAATGCTGGACAACAAATCTATGTTTAAGCACTGCCCTACCGGATTCCTCTATGCTACTGCTATATCTACTATACACCACAGGCGCTGGACAACAAAAGGCATGAAAAGTGACTAACTCAAAGCCACAAAATGTTGCCACCCCCGAAGACACACGAGAAAGATACAACGCAGTACCTGCACAACTATGGCTTTATAAAAGACTGATATACAGCGAGACAGATGATACATATCTCCAGGGTCATAGCTGAACAGAGCAGGAGGACTTGTGAGCGTACGATCTAAAGGCTTCTAATGACAGATATGAAATCAATAGGCTGACTTTCATTTGCCCAAAGCATAACTGTGATGTAGTACGTGCAAGTACGCAGTGTTTTCGATTAAGCAGGGGAATAAAAGACTGTGTCTCCGTGTCGAGAGGGCGTGCCCTTTTGATCCCTGGCGCTCTGAGAGATTGTGTCGAGGCCATAAAGGAACAAAGGGGACGTTTGGTCATTGAATAGGCTCCTTATGGCTCATTGGTAATAATGTCACACGCTGAGGCGTGTTTTAAGAAAGAGCAGATGATGGCATAATAGCTAGCAATGTGTTCCACTACACTGACAACATTATGGCAGTAAAAGGGAGAAAATAGAGCAGCTGGATGATATGCGATGAATAACAAAACCTGTCACTATTCACCTCTAGGAAAGAAATGCTGATATAATGCATCTTTTCATGTAACTAGGCAAGTCAGTTAAAAACACATTTTTATTTACAATGACGGCCTAACCCAGCCAAACCCTAACCTGGACGACACTGGGACAATTGTGCACCACCCTATGGGACTCCCATGTCAGCCTGTTGTGATACAGCCTTGAATCGAACTAGGGTCTGTAGTGACACCTCCAGCACTCAGATGTAGTGCACTTAGACCACTGCGCCACTCAGGCCACTGTGTGTCTGTGTGAATGAGAGAATGAACAAGTTAAGTTAGGGATCGGAGTTCCGTCAATGGGACAGTTGTGTCATGATCGAAGATTTTAGAGAAACAACAAATGTCGGTACATATATGTGTCTTATATCGGCTGAAAGCTTAAACTCTTGTTAATATAACAGCACTGTCCAATTTACAGTAGCTATTACTGAGAAAAAATTCCATGCTATTGTTTGAGGAGAGCTCCTAACAACAAAACACTTTTTTCACCGCGATAGGTTTGATAAATTCATCTCTGAAGGTGAAATGTGTACTTACATTCTGAAATCTTGCTCTGATTTATCATCCAAAGGGTCCCAGAGCTAACATGAAATGTCGTTTTGTTAGATAAAATCCTTTTTCATATCCTAAAAAGGTCCATATAGCATGCACGATCGATTTATTTCCACTCGTTCAATTTGCAAAGAAAGGAATCGGTGAAAATCTAACCCTAAACGTTGTTTCAACCAGTCAAATCAAGTTTGTATGTATTCCTCAGAGATCCTAGAATGTAACCAGACTTCACTATATCATTAGGGGTGTAGTATATCATATAGGACACCATATTTGGTCAGAGAGCTACGTCTTCATGGCACGCCAATGACGCGGGCGGTCTTCACTTGAATGACTCTAACTTTGTCAAATAAGCACCAATCGGGGTCAAACAAGCTAGCTAGATAGCCAATGAGCTGGGCTTTACGGGAGTATCCGGAAACCCTCATAAAATGTAGCTACTAACCTTGTGCGACAGCATGCCTTTTCCTTTTGGACAAAAATTATAAGAATATTCACAGCTATGAAGTTATGAAAACTAGTTGTTTTGCAAATGTTGAACTTATAATATGGCTACTAATACTGGAAAAGCGAAATCAAAGTCCAAGTATACAGATTTGACGATATTCTTGCAGAAAAATGTAATATGAATACAAATGTCTCCTTCACGATTTGCCCAAATGTACCTGGGTGACTTCACACTAAATGTCATGTAGTTCGCTCATACTTCAAGGTATCCATCTGAAACGTTGCAAATACACTGCTGCCATCTGGTTGACACCATCGGAATAACAACCAGAGTGATGGCTAGAACTCAGACCTTTCTCTTGCATTTCAAAGGTGTTGGTAAAAAAAACGTTGTTTTTTTCTTTGTATTTTCTTCGACCAAATCTATTGTGTTATATTCTCCTACATTCACATTTCCACAAACGTAAAAGTGTTTTCTTTCAAGTGGTACCAAGAATATGCATATCCTTGCTTCAGGCCTGAGCTACAGGCAGTTAGATTTGGAATGCCATTTTAGGCGAGAATTGAAAAAATGGGCCTCTCCCTAAGAAGTTTTTTAAAGACTACAAGGTCCATATAACCAATACATCCTCTAAATGAGTCCAGGAGCCCTGGGCTGCTAGCAGCTGAGGGCAGTATGGCCCAGACAATGGGCTCATTGACCCAGGCTTAGCCTTAAAACAACATGCAGCTCAGTGATCTCCTCAGAGACAATGCTGCTCACATGACCCAGCATGGTGTGGGACGGACAGGTAGGGGGGGGGGGCACAATGAGGGACAGTGATTTCCCCACCATGCTGTCCCATTGGGAGGACATTTGTCCTGACTGTTCTTTTCTATGCCTGGCTCTGGGAGCAAGCAGCAGGGTGACGGTGGATGAGAGGAAGAGGGGCGAGGGGGTGGGTGACCCCAGCTAACCAGGGTCTAAGACCTCCAGCACTCCAGCAGGGTTAGAATGAGCGAAGCCTCCAGGCAGCACATCTCCCAGTGCCAGACCAATCTCCACTCATTACTGCTCCACGCTACTCCACACTTCATAATGAACTCACATTCCACACGTTAAACCCACACACCCACACCCAGACACTGACGGCACGGGGAGACAGACAGCTCCACTTAGCCCCTCTCTTTCTCCTCCTCCACCTCCTCCTCCTCCTCCTCCTCCTTCATATCTCTTTTCTCCACCATCTTCACTCTTAATCTCGCCATTCATTCCCCTCTTTCTCTCGGCCTCCCTCCCTCCCTCCCTCCCTCTCTATTCGTTTAACCCTTGGTCAACCCTCATATTTGTCCAAAAAGTGAGTGTGTGACACCTATCAAAAACACTATAAATACCTCTCCTCCCCTCTCCTTAGTTTCCAAATGTAGACCTGGAAAACAGTTAGCTTCTCCAGCTCTAGGCTTTGGTCTGTCTGCTGACATGTAATAGAGTGGTAAAACATGGCTGCCACAGATCCCGAGGAAACAGTTTGTCCAACGAATTGGATGTAGTAAATGTTGTTCATATTTCACCCGCCAATTAAACTGGATTGAATTAGCATTATGAAATGAAACACTACATTACAATACTGTTAGATAAGCACCCAGGGAGTTTTTCTAGATGGAAACCATGATACACGGTGACCTAAGAGATAAATACACAGGACGAGGAAATGAAATTATAATAATACAATTAATAATGTCCTCGGCATCTCTATCTATCAGTCTCTAAGTGCCCATCCATCTAATAACCTGCAGGCTCACTAAATATTGGCATCCCAAATAGCATTGTATTACCCAAAGGGCTCTGGTCAAAAGTAGTGCACTATGTAGGGAATAGGGTGCATTGGGGAGACAGCCATTGTATACCGTTACAGAGGGAGCTGTGCAGCTAAAGTAAATGATTCCCAGTTATATGAAAGCCACTTATGTGGATCAGATGACTCAGGTTTTGATAGGGTTGTAATGGACTTTTCCCGTTCATTAACTGAGTTATAGCGCCTGGATTTTATGCTTTGCCGTTATAAATTGAATTATGAAGTTAAAGTAATATTAATATTTTCAAAATCAATGTTGGTAAAATTTTATGTACACAGTAGTATGTGTTGATGGCTGGTATCTGCAAATAAAGGGAAAGATTTATGGATGCTCTGCCCTGTTTTTCCTTACTATTATCACAAGTGAAACGCAGACCATAAAAAACTTTAATTAAAATTTTAATTAACACCGGTAATCAATAGGGTGTAACATAACATCTCACATATTTTCAATGACACGGAGGGAAATGCAATCAAACAAATACAGAGGGCCCAAATATGATGATTTTATTGGGTAATAAGCGTAAGGTAAATGTGGCAGGACGAGAGGTAATGCTCAGTGCTCTCTCTCTCTCTCTCTCTCTCTCTCTCTCTCTCTCTCTCTCTCTCTCTCTCTCTCTCTCTCTCTCTCTCTCTCTCTCTCTCTCTCTCTCTCTCTCTCTCTCTCTCTCTCTCTCTCTCTCTCTCTCTCTCTCTCTCTCTGCTGCTCTGTCTATTTTGTTCTCTCCACTGTTAGTCTGCAAATGTCCTTCTTGCTTCTCTGAGCTGAGCTTGTTTCTTTTCAAAGTGACCACTGATGCACTGTGAGTTGGCAGGAAGTTAATGACTGAACCATTTAGGCCAGGGATGGGCAACTTTGATGGGGGTGGGCCGCAGTGGCTCATGGGTCTGCGTTCCCATCCCTGATCTAGGCCTATATTTAAGTAATTAAGCTGCAGCTAAATTGAGTGTAATAAAATATTACTGCTTCAGCATGAACGTGTAACAACAGTGCTATTGCGGTTTAATAACATGATCCTCTTTTTTAGTCGTCTACAGAGCACATAAATAAATCGATCCGCCAAAATTCAGTCGTATGTATATATGCTCTAGTTTAGCTTTCTCTGTACCGTTGCTTTCCTAGAATGCTTTAGGCCTGAAGGTGTGGGGTCAGCCTCCACCCGGTGAGGTGAAACGGGAGCTGCATTTTCCTGCGAAGCAGCATTACCAACTAGAGCCCTCCTCCTCTCCCTCCTCCTCCTCTCCCTCCCCTCCCCTCCTTATTCCGGCATTCCATTCACATTCCTGCCAAAATGCAACCCCCCCCCCCACCCGCCAGTCCCCGCTCGTCCCTGTCCCCCCTCCATCTCCCCCGTTTCACTCTCTCCCCTCTCCTACCTCAACTCCTCAGTCACAGTATTCAAAGTGCACCTTGAGAAAGAGGGCTTTCAATTAATGCTCAGTGATGAAGAAGAATGTCACATAAAAATGACCTCCTGGCCCCTAAGTGGTAGAGAGTAAAGCAATATTAGTACAGCGTATTAGTACAGCGAGAGGGGGGGGGGGCGGAGAGGAAGAGAGTCTCTTGAAGGGGAGAGTGAGAAAGAGAGAGGGAGAAAGTGAGAGAGCGAGAGAGAGAGAGAGAGAGATAGAGAGAGAGAGAGGAAGGAAGAGAAGAGAAGAGAGAGAGAGAGAGGGAGGGAGGGAGAAAGAGAGAGGGAGAAGGCGAGAGAGAGAGAGAGAGAGAGGAAGAGCGAGAGAGAGGAAGAGGGAGAGAGAGGAAGAGGGAGAGAAGAGAGAGAGGAAGAGGGAGAGAGAGGAAGAGGGAGAGAAGAGAGAGACTATCAGGGTAATAGTCCCCAGAGATTGTCTTTATTTCTACTTCTCTCTCCTTCTTTCTTTTTTTCAAAAGTAATCTCCACCCGCTCTAAGCAGGTGCACCACAGAACTGCCACACGATAAATGAATTGGATTGGCAACAAAATAGGAGTCGCATATAAAGCAATAAAGCAATTTTCAATCATGCTCACTCTGGGGCCGCACCTCGCACTGGCAGGGCAGGTACACTTGTCTGTCCCAAGGTTATGGAAACAGTTGGTGGGGAAGGGGGGGGCAGTGTTCCCCCCCCTCCCTAAAGCAGTCTTCTGGAGCTCTGCCACCAGGCTGCCAGCTCACACCCAGGAGAGAGCACCGCCAGCCAGGCTATCACTTCCAACTAATGCCCACCCCCCCCCGCTCTGGAATGGATTGGACGGGCTTTACCTTGAGATAGGATTTTAACTCTCCTAATCATAACCTCTAGATTTCAATTATACAGTAATAAATCATTTGTAAATAATACATGAATTAGTTTTTCATGGACTCTTAAGTGATGCCAGTTAATGCATACTCAGCCCATCTCCATTCTATAAACTGTATTTCTATGTTAACTCCAGCCTCTGGTCCAGCTGTGTCGATTCAGTATGTGTAAGTAGATACACAGTACGTGTGTAGGGTAGCTGTTTAAAGGTACGTGTCTAGGTATGAGTGTGTGTAGACAGTACAGGCATGGATATGTGGTGTGTGTGTGTGTGCGCGCGTGCATGCGTGTGTGTGTGCGTGCGTGTGTGTGTGTGTCTGTAAGACTCACCCAGACAGTGATGAAAGGCCTTGCTCCCAGGACCCCTGAGTAAACCAGTGATGACGAATAGTTTCCTTCTCACTCCTCTTGTCATTGGACTTGACCCTGCCTGTGAATTTCTTCTGCAAACAGCTCGATTGGATGGGCAAACGTTTGCCCAGCTTCGAAAAGGGTGTTCAGCCTGAATATTTGAAAGTATGTTCGAGCATTTGTCACTACGTCTCAGTTGTAGTCTCCCCCTCACATCATCCTGTACTATTTCTTGAAGGGAAAAGTCTCACCTGGCAGCAGGGTTCGAGGAGATGTGCACACAGAATATAACCTCTAGCCGTTTACAGTTTCTAGCACGTTTTTAGCCATTCTATTTTTCTGCAGTTTTTGCTGGTGCCTTAGCTTCCTGTGCTGTTGTCAGAGCACAGACGGCCATATCCCGCTGTCGGCAAACAGGACTATTCATGACACATCTCCTGTGTCGAATCCACCAGCACGCATTCAGCTGAACAGATTTTTTACTGCTCTCAGCTAATACATATTTAGGGTTAACTCAATGAAATGATGCAAACACAAATGGAATGCATTTAATGGGCATCCAATCATACGCATGAACTCACACACATGCACACACCCACTCCCTCACAGACACACAAACAGTGACACTCAGAAAAAGCACTTCGCATATATTCTGTCAACAAGGTTGTTTGTTCAACAACCTTCAAATAATTTACAACCAGTGGAACATGGACTGTTAGGAGCGAGACTGTCTTTAAATCTTGGCCCTCAAAGTCAAACGTCAGATAAACCGGAGCGAAATAATGTTTATTTTCTCTCTCAGGTCTGAGTCTATTTTTAACCACCACAACACAACCTCCAATATCCCATAAGTCACCTGTTCGCTTGACATATTCATGATTTCTGGGGTTTAAAAATGACAAAGATAGAGATATTACAAACATACATTTAGCTCAACATATATATAAAAAAATTGTTAAACACATTTTACTACTACTGTAATTACTATGTTCCTACTGTTTATAGGACAGCATTTGGTCTGTATTTCAACTCATTCCAGTTTGTAGAATAGTCCAATACCAATACCAAGTTCTGATCTTCTTCCATCTTGATTTGATTGGTTGCCGTGCTTCCCTCCCACAGTGTCCTGCGTATAGCTCTCTGTCACCATGACAGCACCTCAGTGTGTGTGAGGCACATTGAAGAGAACGCCTCTCTCTCCATCATCACACCTCCCTTTCTTTCACTCCGTCTCCATCATAGTTCCCTTTAATCTCCCTCGGTCTGCTCTTACCCTCTCCAACCCCTTTGAACTTTCACTGCAGCGGGCTAAATCAGGGTCACAACACAGAGTGTTTCTTGGTAGTCGTCAACAAAAGTATACACCTCACCACACATGGTTATGGGCTTTAAAAAAAGAAGACACCTGTACCATGTCAGGTATAGAGTTGAAATGCATATTCAAATGTTGAGTTTGCATCCCAACAGTACACTGTATATACATCACAGAAGACTGAAATTAAACAAAACTGAGAGAGAGAGAGAGGTCAGAGAGAGAGAGAGAGAGAGAGAGAGAGAGAGAGAGAGGTCAGAGAGAGAGAGAGAGAGAGAGAGAGAGAGAGAGAGAGAGAGAGGTCAGAGAGAGAGAGAGAGAGAGGTCAGAGAGAGAGAGAGGTCAGAGAAAGAGAGAGAGAGAGAGAGCGAGAGAGAGAGAGAGAGAGAGAGAGAGGTCAGAGAGAGAGAGAGAGAGGTCAGAGAGAGAGAGAGAGAGAGAGAGAGAGAGAGAGAGGTCAGAGAGAGAGAGAGGTCAGAGAGAGAGAGAGAGAGAGAGAGGTCAGAGAGAGGTCAGAGAGAGAGAGAGAGAGAGAGAGACACGCGCCCGAGCCTCCTCTTCTTCTTCTTCTTCTTCTTCCTCATACATATTTGTTTCAAAAGATTCACAATGGGTGTTTTCTAATAGCAAATCATTTATTTTTGTCTGGGCTTTAATCTGGCTGTGTCTGACAAGGCCCATCCTTTCCGCTGAAGGGTAAGACCACTTAGAGAGAGGCCAATAAAGCCCTGCACACTATGCCGGCCTGACTGGGGTAATTTGTCAGTGTGCTGCGCCGGTGGTCACACCAATGGATTTATCCCAAGGTAAATGGAGATACGGCTCCCTCCTCCACGCGGAGCCCAGGACTCTGATTACGGCCCTCTTTCTATCTGTGTTGATAGATGTTGCTTGTGTTTATCTATTTGAAATGCCACTAAATCTGTGAATACAATGTAGGGGAAAAGGGGACTGGGGAGAGCCGGCAGAAGAAAAACCTAGTTTGATTTATGTCACGCTATGCAGAGCAATAGAGAGACAGGGACCAGGGACAGGGGTCCAGCAATGCCTTTTGAAACAGAGGGGGGTGCGGAGGGGATAGAGGGTATTGGGGGGCAATCTCATGCACTTCTCACCTGGTCCAGCCTTGATGCCATAAGAAAGACAAACATGGGGGAAAGCGGGTGAGAATGTTCCCAAGCACTCCGACGGAAGACAGAATCCTCTTCCGAGGGGAGGTCAGAGGTCAGAGATGGGATGCACGGTGAACATTGTGACTCGCGCTCCCACATCGAGGGCGGAGAGCAATTCCACACATGGACTGGGACAGCTATGGCTGGGACAACCTCCTCCATCTCTCTCTCTTCTTCCTCCTCCGCTATCTCCTCCTCCATGTCACAGTCTCGGAGTAGGGGGGGGGGGGGGGGCTGTTCTAGAATCAGTTTGGCCTTTTAGATCCCAATGAATACGATTTACGATTATGGATAGGGAGAACCTGATTCTAGATCGACACGTTTTTTTTGTAGATGGGCCCAGGGCACCCTCTCTGAGCTCTGCTCCACAACCGCCTAAAGAGGCCCTTACGTCAGGTACAATCCCCTGAGTTAACCCCCATCCATCTCCATCACATTCCGAATCAGATATATATATACCCCGTTGGAGTTTGAAGCGAATAGTCTAATCTTCCAGGAACCGTTCATTCATGTGACGTTATATCTAGATCTGATTTGCATAAGGTTAAATCAAGCCAATTACTAGAAATACTAGAATAACTAGATAAAACTAAATGTAGATTGTTTATTGAAACATTCAATTAGCTCATAGGTCAATGGTAATGCTCTGTCCCTGGGAAATTCCCTGGGAAGAATTACGTATGTTTACAGCAGTATACTTCTTTCCCGTTACCGGGTAAGCTGAACCAAATTGTAATTAATACATGTGGTTATTGGTCTCCCCGTGGGGTAATTCTGTCTTGTATCTCAACACAAACAAGTACGTGCATTACATTCAGTGAAGAACAGTACGTAACACAACTATGACAACAACACAACAATTACCTTGGGAGCGGAGGTAGAGGAGAGGAAGAGAGGTCAAATGGGCCAATAATGAGACTAACCTACACACAGTAAATAAACATTGAATTCAACTTAGTGTCGGTCTAGATACATCTATAGCTCAGTAATCACCTCTCTAATACACCAGGCCTGTGTAGAGTAGAATGGCCTGTCCTATTGCCACATCAAGCCTGTAGAGAATGTCTCGTCCTATTGCCGGATAAACGTATGTGGCCTGATAGACAGCTATGTCACAGGGTATCATTCAAACTTGTTTACTACACTACACCCCTATAACATTGATAATACATTTATACCAATTGCAATCAACATTCCATATAGTTTAATGATTCATTCAGTATTCTGAGCTTCGATATGGCACTGAGTGTGTACAAAACATTAGGAACACCTGCTCTTTCCATGACATAGACCGACCAGGTGAATCCAGGTAAAAAGCTATGATCCCTAATTGATGTAAATTGTTAAATCCACTTCAATCAGTGTAAATGAAGGGGAGAAAACAGGTTAAAGACGGATTTAAAATCCTTGAAACAATTGAGAAATGGATTGTGTGTGTGTGCCATTCAGAGAGTAGATGGGCAAGACAAAATATTGAAGTGCCTTTGAACGGGGTATGGTAGTAGGTGTCGGGCGCACCGGCTGAAGAGTGTCAAGAACGGCAACGCTTCTGGGTTTTTCACGCTCAACAGTTTCCCTTGTGTATCAAGAATGGTCGGTCCACCACCCAAAGAACATCCAGCCAACTTGACACAACTGTGGGAAGCATTGAAGTCAACATGGACCAGCATCCCTGTTGCAACGCTTTTGACACCTTGAGTCTGTTCTGAGGGCAAAAGAGGGTGCAACTGAATATTAGGAACGTGTTCCTAATGTTTTGTACACCAGTAGAGGCTCCTCAGAGGAGGAAGGGGAGGACCATCCTTCTCAGTGAATTTCATGAAAATAAAAATGGTAAAACATTTGAAAAATCATCCTTTTTAGATAAAACTATACCAAATATAATCACGTCACCAAATATCTGATTAAAACACACTATTTTGCAAAGAAGGTCTACAGTAGCCTCAAAGCACTCTGTAGGGTAGAACCATGATGTAGCCGGAGGACAGCTAGCTTCTGTCCTCCTCTGGGTACATTGACTTCAATACAAAACCTAGGAGGCTCCTGGTTCTCACCCCTTTCCATAGACTGACACATTAATTATGACAACTTTCGGAGGACGTCCTCCAGCCTATCAGAGCTCTTGCAGCATGAACTGACATGTTGTCCACCTAATCAAAGGATCAGCTACAGCTAGCTAGAACTGCAGTATATACAATGTGGTGAGTAGTTGACTCAAAGAGAGAGATAGACAATAGTTGAACAGTTTTGAACAAGTTCATTTATTCCAAAATGAAGGAGAAGCAAGAGGAAAATAGAGAGATTGTCATTTTTTTTCAGTTTCACTTAGTTAGCTAGCAAATGCAGCTAGCTAGTTCCAAGTCATGGTAAGCTTTTGGTATTACTAATTTATTGCCACCGGGGCTCACCGGTGTAACTGCTTACTGACTGTACACTAAAGTTACTGCATGACTGTAGCGTGTTTACTAATGCGTTAGTTCTATTAGCTATTCTGACTATGACGTTACTTTAGTTAATATGGTGACAACGATGTAGGTTGTGTGCAGCGGTTTGGTTTGGAAAGGTTTTTTCGCCTGGTCACATAAAGCTGATGTGATGTGCATTGAAGTCCACAAGCGAAGGGAGAGGAGGAGAGGGCATAGATGCGAGAAGGAATATAACGTGGCTGCTATGAAAGGGAACTGTGTTTACGGGTGATCAGGGGTGTATTCATTCTGCTGATTCTGTTGAAAAACCTTTCTTAAATGGAAGCATAGAGAAACAAAATGGGAATAAATGTACCTGAATTTGTCCAATAGAAACTCTCGTTTGCAACTGTTGGACTAATGATTACACCCAATATCAGCTAGATGCAGCCAAGAGTGTGCAAGGCAGCATTGAATGTCACTGCCTGTCCATGTGTCACTGTCTATCGCCTCAAATTTGTCTCTCGACCTGTGTGCACTTACGTTGTAAACTTTCATTCATAGGCTAGGTTGTAGCAACCTCACGATGGGTATAGGGACAATTAGAGTATCATGTAGTAGCCTAAACCTATCACTCTTACATTGAACTGAGTAAATGGAATATGAATGAATCATCCAATATGCTGTAGTGGAAATAAGAACATGATTGTCCTCCTTCATCTTAAACGGGTTCTGACCGCCGCTGTTGTACACTCGGTGTAATATGCCACAGACAGAACAGAGAACATGGCATGATATGCATCAACACACTAATAGAAGGGGTGAATATCAACAATATCACATTAGAAGTTACTGAGCGTGACTACAGTGTGACCCGGTGCAACAACAAAGAGCAAGGAATGAAAGGAATTTTATTAGGTACTTCTGATTGATTTATGTTCAGATGAAGGGATATACATTTGTGCATGTTTGTGTGTGCGCGCGTTGTGTGTACTGCACGTCTGTGTGTGTACACGTGCACTGTACACACTACCCGTGCCCTTTACACACATTAGCAAAGCAATGTCGACGGAAATCCCGCTTTCTCTAACCTTTCCAGAGCTTATGTTTGGCTGGCCATTGTTTCCTTGGCCTATTGAGGTAAGATAACTGTGGCGCAAAGAGAGCTAAGAGATTATACATCAGTAAAATCACAGGGGGCATACATCACTGACTCTGAGACACACCCACCGAAATGAATTGGGTCAAATGAAAGCAGTGCATCGGGGCAGGGCTCTCTGACAGCCCCTAGGAGTGTACAAATGGCCACAGGTTTGTACACTTTGCCTATTCCAGGTAGGAGACGGTGGGCGCGCTGTGAGCACTAACTAAATCAACGCTTCAGCGCCTCTCTGAGATGTAAACTCCAGACTATATTCCAACAGGACAGGAGCCACGCCTTCCAGAAACACACACACTACACTGAGTGGGACAGGACAGGAGCCACGCCTTCCAGAAACACACACACTACACTGAGTGGGACAGGACAGGAGCCACGCCTTCCAGAAACACACACACTACACTGAGTGGGACAGGACAGGCGTGTAGGGCAGGAGAGCTGGCAGTGAAGAAGAGGAGGTAGAGGAGGAGGGGAGGTAGACTGTCCTGACTGGGCTGGGCTGGTGTGTAGATCTACACTAGGACTGGTCTCTACTAGGGACATTAAGGAGGAGTGTGTGTGGGTGTGTAGATCTACACTAGGACTGGTCTCTACTAGGGACATTAAGGAGGAGTGTGTGTGGGTGTGTAGATCTACACTAGGACTGGTCTCTACTAGGGACATTAAGGAGGAGTGTGTGTGGGTGTGTAGATCTACACTAGGACTGGTCTCTACTAGGGACATTAAGGAGGAGTGTGTGTGGGTGTGTAGATCTACACTAGGACTGGTCTCTACTAGGGACATTAAGGAGGAGTGTGTGTGGGTGTGTAGATCTACACTAGGACTGGTCTCTACTAGGGACATTAAGGAGGAGTGTGTGTGGGTGTGTAGATCTACACTAGGACTGGTCTCTACTAGGGACATTAAGGAGGAGTGTGTGTGGGTGTGTAGATCTACACTAGGACTGGTCTCTACTAGGGACATTAAGGAGGAGTGTGTGTGGGTGTGTAGATCTACACTAGGACTGGTCTCTACTAGGGACATTAAGGAGGAGTGTGTGTGGGTGTGTAGATCTACACTAGGACTGGTCTCTACTAGGGACATTAAGGAGGAGTGTGTGTGGGTGTGTAGAAGTGGTCTACATAAACACCTGTAAACATCACGTTATCTTAGGGGACATACAGGTACATTTCCTGTATGTCAATATTTTGACATAGTCCAATGAAACCATGTTCTCTTTCTTTATTCATTCACGGGTGTGTGTCTCATCCCCAGTAGTAATACTAATCGGTCTCTCCTACTGTACTGTATCACAACAGTATGAGAGATTAGTGGGGTCAGCATTGGAAGTACATGGCATGGCCAGCAGAGTCAACTATATATCCAGGAGAGACAACTCTAGCGTTGTGTAGGAATGTTACATCCTGCTCTGTGATTCTCCCTCTGCTCCGTTCATCCTGTCACCGTCAGGTTGCTGTTTTGTCCCACCAAAACGCCGGAGCACACTAAACATGCCGTAGCTACGTACCTCGCTTTGGCTAGAGCCTTGGCTGGGGCCGGGATTTAGAGCTGATATTTGCCGTTTTTTTCAATCACTTTGATACAATTTTCACAAGTACAGTATGTGGAACATTTTCACAATACAAAAAATCGAAACAGATCATGAGAATGGCCCGTGTTTCAAAACTCTAAGCACATTTTCAGCTGACTGAGTAAAATAAATACATTTACAAAGATACTTGTTCACTGCACCAAGTCACTCGTTCAATTTGGATACATATTCAATCTAAGTGTCTGTTTTTTCAGGAATAATGGAATAATCACTTCACTTTTGATATGATTTTCTTGGTGTTTGTCCCCAACACAATTAACAATCACTTACATTATTTTCAATCACTTTGGCAAATTTTTCAGATGTGCAAAACTCTAAACTGATAACACTTGCAATGCCCCCGTATCTTACGATCAGAACCCTTTGATTGTGTATTCATTGGGATTTCACACATCCTTCACTGCAGAGTCACTCGTGCAAAATCAACCTTTTCCCTGAAATACCATGAACACATTTCGTTCAGTCACCCAATGTTTCAGATAATGATAGGCTCACCATTTAGTCATTTTTGGTTGATTTTGCATGAATGACCCAGGAGTGAAAGATGTGTGAAAACCCCAATGAATGCACATTTAAAGGTTCTGAACATAAGACGGGTGGCCAGTACAAGTGTTATCAGTTTAGAGTTTTGAAAATATACCACTGACAATTGAAAAAAACCTGTAAAGTGTAATACATAGTGTGTGTGTGTGTGTGTCCATGTTTCTATGTGTTTATGTGTCCATGTGTGTCTATGTGTGTGTTGTTCTCTTCAACCGAACGGTGCGCAGACTCACACCTGCCCTGACGCAGTATGCATTGGGGCGAGGTGCGGTACAATAGGCTGGCTACGCCTGCGGGCCGGTAGGGACTGGTGCACCTGGGGATAGGGCCTAGTGGGGCTGAGCAGGGCAGAGAGGGCCTCAGATATGTACCAGTATGGTGAGACTCAGCCTGCGGCTTGGCAGTGGACTGACAGTCAGATGCTTAGAGCTCAGATGTGGAGAACAGCTGCGTCCATCAGTCCACTGGAATGGCCACAGGTCTGACCCCTATCCGCTCCACAGACACACACATACACACACACACACACACACACATGTTATGTTCTTCTATCCTTGTGGGGACCTAAAAATGCATATCAATTCAAAATATCTTAAGCCTAAGCCCAACCATCACCCTAACTTTAACGCAGAACCTTAAACCAAACCATAAACCTAAATCTAACCTCTACCCTAAACCTAACCTTAAACCTAACCACTAAACCCTTCCATTAACCTAACCCTAATTCTAAACCTAACCCCTAAGCTTAAAATAGCCTTTTGTCCTCATGGGGACGTGGGAAATGTCCCCACGATGGAGAATTGTCCTTGTTCTTCTATCCTTGTGGGGACTTTTGGGGATTTTAGGTCCCCACAAGGATAGAAGAACCAACCCACCCACCCCCTCACACACACACACACACCTCTGCAGGATTATGACATGTTATTAATTGCCACCATTATCTGCGACAGCTTGCCTGAAAACTGTTCCTCTCTCTGGAGGCTGAAGGCCCAGTGTAGCTGAATACAAAAAAGAAAAGAGATGGAGAGAGAGAGAGGGGGGAAGAGGAAGGGAGAGGGGGGAAGAGGAAGGAGAGAGAGGAAAAAGTAGCAGAGGAGAGAAGTGGATGAGAGAGGAAGAAAGAGAAAGTGAAAGAGGGAGGGTGTAATGTGTCATGCGGCGCAATGCAACACTCTGCCCAAAAGGGATTGTGGGCTAGTGAATAATTTATCAGAAAACATTTTTCTTGGTCCTTCCCGCAAACCCACAAATCCTCCTTGAGCTCTCTTTAGCCGGCGTGGAGATAATGTACTTCAGCCGGACAAATAGACTAGGGGGATCTGGAAGGGCCTGGAGGGAGGAAGGCTGGCCAGCTACCTTCATCTACTCAGGGAGGGGTTGGTTAAGAAGGGCAGACCTCTGGATCACAGCCACAGAGACCAGACCACTACTGAACATACTATGGCTGAACCTAGGAAATCCACATACAGAAATATGAACAAAATGTTTTTAAAAAATCAGGGTTTGGTTTTAGAAGTGGGGGAGACATAACCTGGCAGTGGGTCTGGGGGTCCTCCTTTTTGGGGGGGTATCGAAAGCTAATTTCCTGCATTTTTACACAATCCATTATGCTGTCTCTATTTAAAACAAAAAGTAAGCAACAATTCCCACAGTCATCAAGCCAGGTAAGAGATCATTATTAAATATGTTTAAGTGATTAATAAGACTGAACTATCTCAAAGCTAATTCAATAATAAATATTGTGTTGCACCTTTAACCAATAGTCTGACAAATTAACAACTTTTGATTGGCTTTATTAAGACATCCTCTATATAAAATTTCAGCCAGACCAACCAGCCAGCTCGAAGCCGCCTGCACTCCCGACCCCCACCAGTCTAGTGAATAACTCAACTCTCACCCAACACACATTTCCTTACCAGTTCACACCTTACTTTTTTTTAAAATTTCCACGGTAAAGGTTTGGAAACAAACAAAAAAAACACTTACACCTCAAATGTGACTAGTTTCAGGAAACTAGGCATTTGTCATGCATCACAACTTCACAGGAGCGCCATTTGAACATCATTTTATAATATATTTTTTAATGAATTTTTCTGGCAGAAATTCCTTCTGGAACATGTGAACTTCCATGTGCCTTAATAACAAACTTGTATGCCTTCTGTAAATACAAATACAATTGTTAGATTATGAGCCTAATTGGTTTATCCATGGAAAAAGGCAGGCAACCTTCCCACTAGCCATGATTGGCTGAGATAAGGATTTGGCTGGACATGCCGAGAGATGAGTTCAGATTGGACTGCCATGTAGCACGCTTCTTTCTATAATATGAGCTGGTCAGTATGTGTTGGTAATTCTTTCTAACGTGGATTTTTTAAAAAGATATCACGTAGTAGAACTGTAAAAGTGTTGCTCTCCACTTTCTGGAGGACCGAGTTTGAAATCAGTGCAATTAGAGTATGATAGCTAAGGGGATGGAGACAATTCTGGCGTTTGATTGCAAATATGCAGACGGAGTCAAAAAGATAACACAGAAGGCTGTTGTATAAAACACCTGTCTCCGGATTACATCTTCAAACTAAGGGCAACCATGGCATCCGTGACAGAGAGGGAGAAGCTTCCATCCATGTATATGGGTAAGAGAGTCCAGCTAGCTACATTTTCAGATATTACACATTTCAAATTTTGTCAGAAAGTAATTTTCATTTCAAGTTGAAGTGTACTGTTTTCTAGCTAGCTAGCTAACGTTACCTGTATGATCTGTGTGGTAATATTATGCGTATCTCAGAGCCATATGCATTGCTAGTTATAGCAAGTTATAGCATAATGTTAGCTAGCTAATATTGAACCTGGTTGGTTAGCTACCTGCAGATTCCTGGAGGGTAGTAACGATATGAGTTGGGCTTATGGTTCATTGTTTAGCTAGCTAGCTATATGTCTAAACAAAAGACTCCACAATGTAAGTAACTATTTCAACAGAATGTTTATGATGTCACTGCGACAACAGTCGATAGACGTAGCTGATAAATTCGCAGAAGAACTGAAGAATGCTCAACACCCGTTGACTATGGCCGGTGTGAGTAAACGTTGGCAAAAATGCATAATTAAATTGTTGCCAGCAGCACAGTTGCAGTCACCAACGCTCTGGGATAACATGAAAACAGCCTAACCAGCTCTACTAGGGCGAGTAAAATGGTCAGAGTGAGCTGTTCTCTCATTTGTGTCTGGAAGTTGCTAGCTTAACTTCTTGAGAATACAGGGGGTGCTGTTTTCGCATTAGCATAATTTCCTCTACAGATTAAACTGCCTCTTATTCAATTATTGCTCTTACTATATGCATATAATTAATACCATTGGATAGAAAACAATCTATAGTTTCTAAAACCGTTTCAATTTTGGTTCTGAGTGAAACAGAAGTCATTTGACAGCACTTTCCCTGACCAAGAAGAAGAATGCAAGATGTGTATGCTCGCTTCAACGCTCTGCCTATATATGGTCACGCCACCTATGACCCGAAACACACTTCATTCGTCTTCCTCTGGGTGTCAAGAGGACGTCAGAGGATAATTTTTTTGTTTATCTTGTACTGACGTTAAATAAGACCTATTTCTTTGGCGTGACCGACAACTTCCGGTTCTCTGAATCGCGCGATTTTGAGGTGCGATTGTCTACTGTTATGCTGCCGTTACGGATGAAAACTATCTCCGTCTCGAAGTTTGTTTGATACATGTGACCATATCATCTTAATGTATGTTTTTTCAATATAGTTTAATCAGATTATTTGAATTTTTTCGGGAGTTTTGCCGTGTTCCGTTCTGTGAGTTTTTTTTACTTTGGACAGAACCGTGCCAGTCGACCAGTACCTATGCTAAATGAAGAGGGAAAGTTGCCATTATGAATGGATTGAACGACTCATCAGGACTAAGGACACCTTGATCAACATTCTGATGAAAGATCAGCAATAGTAAGACCCAATTTACGATGTTATTTCATATATCTGTCGTGCATGTGAACTGGTCGGGGACGCCCAGCTGGTTCTGGCTGGCGTGGCTATGCTAATTTAGCGCTACATTTTGTTTTCGCTATAAAACATTTAATAAATCTGAAATATTGTTTGGATTTACCAGATGTTGGGCTTTCAATATCTGTACGCTGTGTATTTTTTCTGAAATGTTTTAAGACAAGTAATTAGTTATATGACGTTGGTCTCTGTAATTGTTCTGGCTGCATCGGCACTATTTCAGATTGCAGCTGCAATGTAGAACTGTGATTTATACCTGAAAAATGCACATTTTTCAAAAAAAACTATGCTATACCATAAATATGTTATCAGACTGTCATCTTATGAAGTTGTTTCTTGGTTAGTGGCTATATATTTTTTTATTTAGTCGAATTAGTGATAGCTACTGACGCAGGAAAAAACTGTTGGAGTAAAAAAATGGTGTCCTTTGCTATTGTGTTTAGCTAACATATTGTGTCTTCCCTGTAAAACATTATAAAAATCTGAAATGGTGGCTTTATTCACAGGATCTGTATCTTTCATTAGGTGTCTTGGACTTGTGATTTAATGATATTTAGATGCTACTATTTAATTGTGACGCTATGCTAGCGATGCTAATCAGTGTGGGGGGGTGGGGGGTGCTCCCGGACCCGGGGTAGGTGCTCGGTAGAGGTTAACTTGGGTGCTTGACTGCCATTGTTAGGTCAGAACGCTTGGATCAACCCTAGAGCGTCCACTGTGTGCTCTGAAAGCTCCGAGAGCGAAACACTCGCAATTTACAAACGGCCAATCTGACACCGCTCTGAGTTTACGAACGCCCAGAGCACACTCTGGCACTCCAGATTAAATTTACGAATACAGCTGCGGTTTAGTACATAGCCTCACATGATAATCCTTAAAAAGATGGGTGGGGCTAAAGCTTAAGAGGGTGTGAACGATGCTGAATGTGTGTAGACAAAGAAGAGCTCTCCAGTAGGTACCAATACATTTAAGGGCCATTTTCTCAAAAGTGAGGTTACAAGTTTATCAACTTTCAAAGCAGAATTACTTTCCCATTGTTCCTCCACTGTCGTGTATTATATACAATTTTCTAGCTCTGAGTCTCTACTTTTATCCAATGTAAAAAACATAATTTCAAATTTTGCTACATAAGATCGAGTCGGTCGGTCACAAATATACATTAACACACAGAAATAGCAAATCCTCCATATAATTCATCTCATAGTACTAATAGTAAGGTAGATCTCTTTTTACTTGAACGCAATATAGATGGGTCGCCCTGTCCTGTCCCTAGGGGTCCACCACCCTGCAGCCCCAAACCCAACACATCCCACTCAGCTTTGGGATCTTATTGAAACATTCAGTATTGGTTTCAGGTGTGTTAGGCCAAGGCCAGAGTGACAACCCACAGGACGGCAGACGCCCAGGGCCAGGACTGAGCAGCCCAGTAGCTAGGGATTGCCTAAATACGTATCTCCCCTTAGGTGGGCATGTTTTCAATACAGATTCCTGTATTCAAACTGTATTCAATATAAGGCATCCAAACCTTATGAAAGTTGCCCAGTATACCCTTAATCTTGTAATGAATCAAATCTAGTGAAACAAAACATGACATTGTGAGAGGATAACCAACCTTCCAATTAATGCCAATGCATTTCTTAGCCCGGTATAAATGCTAGGTTACACAGTTTCTTCAGATAACAGTCTCCAGTATCAACATTTCCAAGCAAACAAAAATAAGGAGAAGGGAGAATCTGTAGACATGCTGAGATAAAAAAAAATAACATACTCATACTCAAATTCAGTCAGCCTTCACAAGACCATAACATATGTAAATATGTCCTCTTTTGTGTTTTACACCTCCAGCAGAGGAATAACATTTCTGAGTGCATGATATTCAGTTACACTGGCATATAGTACATTCTATGAATGGTCTTAAACTGAGATGAACATGACTGGGCATTCAAACACATCTGTATCCGTTCATCGTCATCGATAGCTTCTACCAGGTCTGCCTCACATTTTGTTTGACATGTTTTGTGTCATCGGGAAAAGCCTCTATCAACCCTTGATACAGTTTGGAAATCATCTTTGGAGGTTTGTCGGACTGCCTTAAAATAGCATCTGGCTTGTCCAGTGTTTGCTGGACAGAGAGAATAAAGTGTTGCATCTGCAAAAAAAATCACCACACCTCCAAAGACTGGTCTTCCCTGGCAGCCCGACCCTGTGGAGACCGCTGTCACCATCTGACACCTTTAAAATGAGGCACGACAAGGAATTTCCTTGGTGTACATTTATCCATTATAATATCCAAGACCAAAATCAATGGTGCAATGAATGGCCATTGTTTCCAGATCCCAGACTGCTGTCCTGTAGCTACTGTAGGTCCACCCATCAATTCAAGATGGAACTTTGTGTCATTCACTGATATTGTGCTGGGATCCTCATCTGATTCTTCTAAGAAATGATGAGCGTAGTGATGTGCATTGACTGCACTAGAGGGCTGCATTCCCGCGGGACCTGTGGGTCCCGAACAGAGATCACAAAGATCATTGAGGCGCGGTCTGGATGTTTCACGCTGGAGGCGATCGGTCAGACAGACTACTTTGGGATTCAAATATTTTAGTTGGCCCATTATTTGGAAACAGTCCTCTTTCTGCTTTGTGTGTGTTAGCCTACCTATTGTATTTTTTTTTTTTATCCCATTTTCTCCCCAATTTTTCGTGGTGTCCAATCGCTAGTAATTACTACCTTGTCTCATCGCTACAACTCCCGTACGGGCTCGGGAGAGACGAAGGTCGAAAGCCATGCGTCCTCCGAAGCACAACCCAACCAGCCGTACTGCTTCTTAACACAGCGCGCCTCCAACCCGGAAGCCAGCCGCACCAATGTGTGGGAGGAAACACCGTGTACCTGGCCCCCTTGGCTGGCGCGCACTGCGCCCGGCCCGCCACAGGAGTCGCTGGAGCGCGATGAGACAAGGATATCCCTACCGGCCAAACCCTCCCTACCCCGGACGACGCTATGCCAATTGTGCGTCGCCCCACGGACCTCCCGGTCGCGGCCGGCTGCGACAGAGCCTGGGCGCGAACCCAGAGACTCCGGTGGCGCAGTTAGCACTGCGATGCAGTGCCCTAGACCACTGCGCCACCCGGGAGGCCTCCTATTGTATTAAAAGCACACATTTGTTCACATTATTCACACACTCAGAATTCGCTGCTTCAACTTCAGTAGCCTACCTCTCCTAGATGGGCGTGAGAGTTCAAGTGTGCCTAGTGTGTGTTGTCTCACTGAAATAGAGGAGGCTGCCTACATGGGCGCAGAATCACGTGGCAGTTAACTTGAATATGAAATTAACATAAATATGATTATACTGTAGTTTACTAGTCTGTAAATATATATTGATAATGGAAAGAAGTGGAGGGCATTTAAACAACGTGAGTCGAAGTACAATCAAAACATGTAATTATCATTGAAAATGAAAAGGCACAACAAACGCACATAGGTTAGGCTACTAGGGTGACCATAGGCTAGGCTACTAGGGTGACCATAGGTTAGGCTACTAGGGTGACCATAGGTTAGGCTACTAGGGTGACCATAGGTTAGGCTACTAGGGTGACCATAGGTTAGGCTACTAGGGTGACCATAGGTTAGACTACTAGGGTGACCATAGGTTAGGCTACTAGGGTGAGCAAGCTTTGTGCCTTTTCATTTTCAATAAGTATCGATTACCCATTTATTTGTCTCTGCCTGGAAATAGTCCTCCTAAAAGGTAGGCTATATCCTATAGGACTATGCAAAACGTAGCAAGTGTCACTGTCATAATTCTTGCTGTTTACAGTTCAGGAGCCATACCTGTGAGATCAGGTGTGCATGTGGTCTCAGTTAAATAGAGTAGGCTATAGCCTATGTAGAGAAGCATGGGACACTTATCTTTGAAAGGAAATGGACTTCCTAAATAGGCCTATGATTAGACTATAGTTTACTACATTGCCTAGAAATAGGCCTAAATATTGGTCACCCATATTTCTCCATCTGAAAATCTTCCCACTCCTAAAAGGTAGGCTATAAAAATAGCTCAAGAGAAAGTGCAAGTTTCTCCAACTCTGCTCTCTTCAAACATTCAGCATATTGGCTGATATAGACCAGTAATACAATATTAGGGCCATGTGAGAATCTCTGGTAATTGAACCTATTTCTTAAGTTATTTTTGCACATTTGATATTGTCTATAGGGTGCAAAATTGCTGGGACCATGGCTGGCAAGTGAGCTGCCTCACATAAGCCGAAAATAACATTAGGAGAATGCGGTTGGGGTTGGTACAGTTCTTGTGGTAGCGGGTGGGACTCAGACAGAATGCCAGCGGGTGCGGGCGGGAGCAGGATGAAGAAATTGGTCCTGTGCAGACCTCTACTGTGCACCGTGATAGTGAAACCAGCAACGTTAGAGCTGTTTATTACTGTGTCACTGTGAAAAGTAGGGAATTAGCTAGGGAAACTGACAGATCAATAACGTTACATTGACATACTGACTAGTAAAATTCACATTGCACTGAAAAAACGTCAGAATATCAATATTCAATCGTATGGCCGATGGTTTCATCATTTGTTTCAGGTTTAGTGTGATTGAGGCAAAAATAATGGCTAACGTTAGCCAACTTTTGGCAAGCTCTCTCTCTAACGGTACATCAAGTAAATTTACTTCTGAAAAGGAACAAAACAAACGCTGTTGGATAGTAATATAGATAGTAATATTGTCACCTCATATCGCTAACTGACAGATAACTAGAGGCTATAACTGACCTGGCTGTGGTAGCTACCAGCTAGGGTAGCTTATCCATTCAGCTTAGTCGAGAGGAGATTAAACATTAGCTAACGTTACGTGTCAGGTGCAATACTAGCTCAACACTGCAAATAAATCAAATCAAATCACATTTTATTGGTCACATACAGTGGCTTGAGAAAGTATTCAACCCCCTTGGCATTTTTCCTATTTTGTTGCCTTACAACCTGGAATTAAAATTGATTTTAGGGGGAGTTGTATCATCTGATTTACACAACATGCCTACCAATATGAAGATCAAAATATTTTTTATTGGGAAGCAAACAATCATTTTTTTTCTTTTCTTTTTTGTTTTACCTTTATTTAACCAGGTAGGCCAGTTGAGATCAAGTTCTCATTTACAACTGCGACCTGACCAAGATAAAGCAAAGCAGTGCGACACAAACAACAACACAGAGTTACACATGGGATAAACAAGCGTACAGTCAATAACACAATAGAAAAATCTATATACAGTGTGTGCAAATGTAGTAAGATTAGGGAGGTAAGGCAAAAAATAGGCCATAGTGGTGAAATAATTACAATTTAGCAATTAAACACTGGAGTGATACATATGCAGAAGATGAATGTGCAAGTAGAGATACTGGGGTGCAAATGAGCAAAAAAATAAATGAGGTAGTTGGGTGGGTTATTTACAGATGTGCAGTGTACAGGTGCAATGATCGGTAAGCTGCTCGTTCCAGTCATTTGCAGCAGAGAACTGGAAAGAAAGGCGGCCAAAGAGGAGTTGGTTTTGGGTATGACCAGTGAAATATACCTGCTGGAGCGCGTGCTACGGGTGGGTGCTGCTATTGTGACCAGTGAGCTGAGATAAGGAAGGGCTTTATCTAGCAAAGATGACCTGGAGCCAGTGGGTTTGGCAACGAATATGAAGCGAGGGCCAGCCAACGAGAGCATACAGGTCGCAGTGGTGGGTAGTAAATGGGGCTTTGGTAACAAAACGGATGGCACTGTGATAGACTGCATCCAATTTGCTGAGTAGAGTGTTGGAGGCTATTTTGTAAATGACATCGCCAAAGTCAAGGATCGGTAGGATAGTCAGTTTTACGAGGGTATGTTTGGCCGCATGAGTGAAGGATGCTTTGATGTGAAATAGGAAGCCGATTCTAGATTTAATTTTGGATTGGAGATGCTTAATGTGAGTCTGGAAGAAGAGTTTACAGTCTAACCAGACACCTAGGTATTTGTAGTTGTCCACATATTGTAGGTTAGAACCGTCCAGAGTAGTGATGCTAGACAGGCGGGTGGGTGCGGGTAGCAATCGGTTGAAGAGCATGCATTTAGTTTTACTTGCATTTAAGAGCAGTTCGAGGCCATGGAAGGAGTGTTGTATGGCATTGAAGCTCGTTTGGAGGTTTGTTAGCACAGTGTCCAAAGAAGGGCCAGATGTATACAGAATGGTGTTGTCTGCATAGAGGTGGATCAGAGAATCACCAGCAGCAAGAGCGACATCATTGATGTATACAGAGAAGAGCGTTGGCCTGAGAATTGAACCCTGTGGCACCCCAATAGAGACTGCCAGAGGTCCGGACAACAGGCCCTCCGATTTGACACACTGAACTCTGTCTGAGAAGTAGTTGGTGAACCAGTCTGCCGATAAGAATTCAGTGATTGACAGTCAAAATATTCAGAATGTGGGATGGGGGGGACACGACCCCCACTGTCCCCAGTAAAAGTTGCACCCTTGCAGTAAATATACAGGAGCCAGTTGATGCTGAATTATGATTGAAGAGAAGGTCTATAAGCAGAATATTGAATCATCCCCCATACATTTATCAACCATATATTTATATTTAGCTCATTGAAGTCTGACATGGCTGTTTGTCCACAGCATCTGCGTAACCAGCGATGAGGACAGTACGCAGTAAAGATGTGAGGGAATAATAAACAAAGATATCAACAAATCAAATCTTAAAACACAATCTGTCGTGCTGTTCAATGCAGTGACCCTGAAACCTGCTGGGCCAGAACTATTTCACTGACCCTGTTCGTTACACAAACGCACACGCATGCATGCACAGATGGAGAGAGAAAGAGAGGTCAAATTGGTTAGGATACTATAAGTCGACAATCCTATTGTTATCAGCATCCTGGGTTTGCAACAACTCCCCCAACCCGTTCATCTGGATCGGCAGAAAAAACAGTCAGGTGAACTGTCACACCAAACTCTACTGTTAATTTAAAGTAATTAGCTTCAGAGTGATTCCCAATACATCATGGAGCTACTGGCAGACTCCACAATATTTCACAGACAATCCTTCTTTCTGAACTCCACCTCTCTCTTCACTCTCTCTCCTCTCTCTCTCTCTCTCTCTCTCTCTCTCTCTCTCTCTCTCTCTCTCTCTCTCTCTCTCTCTCTCTCTCTCTCTCTCTCTCTCTCTCTCTCTCTCTCTCTCTCTCTCTCTCTCTCTCTCTTTACTTCTCCCTTTCTCTTTCCCTCTCTCTCTCTCTCTCTCTCTCTCGCTCTCTCTTTACTTCTCCCTTTCTCTCTCTCTTTCTCTCTCTCTCTCTTCACTTCTCCCTTTCTCTTTCCCCCTCTCTCTATTTCTCTCTCTCTCTCTCTGTCTCTCTCTCTCTCTCTCTATTTCTCTTTCTCACTCTGCAGTGTAATATAGGTTGCGAAAGTAAAAGATTGAAAGTAAAGTGAGTCTTATGAAGTACATTTAGTTATTGCTTGCTTTCGAAATTCTACCAACCTTGCCAGCAGGCATGTCGGCTTAGATAATTATGCAAGCTAGCTACTCTAACTGAATTCATAGTCTGAAATGGCTTCTTGGTAGCTAAATATGAGGTTGTGAGATTGGGAACCTATGTTGGCTAGTAAAAGTCAACTTCAGAAAATTGCTAAGTGGCTAGTGGTATTACATAGAAAAAACAAACAAACAACAAAAATGTATAAAGAAAATTATATTCTGAGGGGGCACGTGCCCTTGTGCCCACTACTGTACAGTATGTGCATGACGCCTCTGCACAGCATTATCTTACTGTAAAGCAAAGGTTGCACTTTTGGCTGGATAAGTAACACTGCATTTCAGTGGATTTTGAATGAACCACAAGCATGTATGTTGTGTACACACTAAAACACCCATCAGCAAACGTGCAGACACAAAGCCAAACAGGCACAATCATAAAAAATCTCAAACACATATGAGAATCTTTGAAGTCCCGAGTTAAAAGACTCTGAGGGCAAATAGTGTCACCTTTAGTACACATGTGAGTTCTGTTTTTTTTTCAGATATGAATGGGACACTTGTGTGCATGCAGACAATATTTTGATGGCTTTTCTCTGTCTGTCTACCCACTCTCTCTCTCAGTGCTCTCTCTCTCTCCCTTCTCTCTCTCTCTCTCTCTCTCTCTCTCTCTCTCTGTGCTCTGTCTCTCTCTCTCTCTCTCTCAGTGCTCTCTCTCTCTCTCTCTCATCAGCCCACAGTACTGCATGTCTGTGTAATATCGTTCCTGTCCTACAGGTGATGCTGTTCTGATTGCAGGTCCTCACTGATGTGCCTGTGGTGTTTTAGCAGATATGTGAGTTATGGCACAGACAAACTGGGAATGATAATGCAGGGACAACCTACATGGCATGTTTGCCATTTATGGGCATTTATGTTCGATGTTCATACTGAGCCTGGGGTGGACATAGAACTACAAAGAGGATACAGGAGAAACAAGAGAGGATAGGCCTATACCCAACACACTATCACAGCTTATTGAGAATTAGACACAAACTACTTCATAACAGGCACACGGAAAATGACATAATTTCTATCACAACGCATTTTGTGTTTATTACATGATTTTCTTTCTTCATAACGCATTACACAAGTAAATTTTTGGGGGGTGGCTAAAGTCAGCTAGGCTAGGGGTTAAGGGTAAGGTTAGGTAACATGCTACGTAGCTAAGGTTAGGTAACATGCTACGTAGCTAAGTAGTTAAAGGGTTAAGGTTAGGGTTACGGTTAAAGGATTAGGACTAGGGGAAAGGTTAGCTAACATGCTAAGTAGTTGCAAAGTAGCTAAAAAGCAGTAAGTAGTTGTAACGTCTCTCCCTCCTTCTCTCCCTCTCTACCGCACCTGCTTTCTCGACCTCTGAATGCTGGGCTATGAAAAGCCAAGTGACATTTATTTCTGAGGTGCTGACCTGTTGTGCCCTCTAAAACCACTGTGATTATTATTTGACTCTGTTGGTCATCTATGAACGTCAGAACATCTTGAAGAACAAAGAACTTAACGGCCACGTACTCTTCTAATCTTCACCAGGCACAGTCAGAAGAGGACTGGTCACCTCTCAGAGCCTGGTTCCTCTCTAGGTTTCTTCCTACAGTAGGTTCCTGCCTTTCTATGGAGTTTTTCCTATCCGCCATGCGTCTATATCTGCATTGCTTGCCGTTTGGCATTTTATGCTGGGTTTCCGTATAAGCAATTTGTGACATCTGCTGATGTAAAAAGAGCTTTAGAAATACATTTCATTGATAATTAGCTAAAGTTGTCCGTGATGAGATTCAAAACAGGCAACCTTCAGGTTGCTAGACAATTACGTTATACTCCGAACCCCCGCCTATCATTTTTGTCTTAAGCAACGACCTGTCTTTATGTTTGATTGAAATGCAATGTATACAAAATCGTGTACTGTACATGAAAACATTTACTTTTCTGTGTGCCTGTCACAAATTCCAATAAGCAATTAATGTCTATTTCACAATAATCTGTGATACTGGTTTGCTATACCACAGATAAGACACTGAAGATAGGTACTTGTCGTACACTATTTGCTCCTCACACAATTCATTGGCAATTTAGCTATGAGTGATACAATGGTGTAATTTGTTATTTCTCTAGCTAATTATTACTCTGAAGAGTTCTTGTGTCATGCGTGGATGTGTGTAAACCTCTCGGTTATCATACACTGGCACAGTGCCTTGCTCTACCAGACGCACTCAGTGAACCTGCAGCCCTTTGTCATGGAGCACCAGCTGGGGGTGTGTGGGGGTACTTTATCTCGCTGCACCAAATCAATCCTCAATCTCCTCCTCTGTGTCACTCTTACAGACTCTCTCTCTCTCTCTCTCACACACACACACATACACAGGCACGTGAGCACACACACACACACAACCACAGGCACGTGAGTGCACACACACACAAACACACACAAAGACACCAACAGTATCTACATCAGGAAGGCTCAAGTGCCCCCGACTCTTGCTCACATTTACAATTATTTTTAGGTAAAAACATGACATTTTGAAACCTGGAGAGGACAAGACCTGGGTGGCACCAGGCAGACTGGAGGGCCTCTCCGGGTGCCCCTGAAGTCTGACGTGGCACAGCCTTTTAGTCCCTGCTTTAAACAAAACATTTTCACAGAAACGGCTTGGTGAAGCCTCTATTATTTTTTTTCTAACTCTAGTTCTTTACATCTTGTGTTCATTTTCCCTTTTTAGGTATGGTGACTGTCATCATCTGTGGGGCCCCAGGAGTGTGATTGTCCACCCCCCCCCCCCCCCCGCCTCCCAGCCTCTTCTCCCCAGCCAGGGTGACACAGGCCGGGATGGTAGGTAACCTAATGGTTAAGAGTGTTAGGCTAAGAACTGAAAGGTTGCTTGTTCAAACCACTGAGCTGAAAGGGAACATTCTGTTGATGTGCCCTTGGGCAAGACACTTAAGAGTAGTTGCTGTGGATAAGAGTGTCTGCTAATTGACTCAAATGTAAGAGCCTAACTCGGAGGTTCCCTGAGGCATTGTTGTGGAGTCTAGAGCTCCTCCCTCTCTGGATGGTGTCACCCCACTCTCCCTGATGTGCACCTAGTGCTCAACCAACCCAGTTTTTCCATGGATGCAATCTTACTATATCCTTCCTTTTAATGTATCTCAGTCTAATTCCATTACCTGTTGGCACACTACGGCAACTCAAGCAATGATTCTGGCTGCTTACGCACAACCATACAAATACATTTGCCTTTTTTAAACCATCATTTTATCAAAGTAAATCTAAAGCAGCCAGTGTGGGTTCACTGTTATCTAGTGTAGGTATTTTAAGGGCATCGAATTACCTGCTGTCGCCAACTCGGTGGTTTAAACTTAGCGGGAAGACCAAGGCAGATCATAAAAGCTGCAAAGAGCAGGTTGATGTTTATTGTCATGAGTATTGTCCTTGGGGCAGAACTGAGTGATTTTCCCTTAGACAGGCCAGCTGCAAAGTCCAAATTGGTTACATTGTAAAAATTTATAAAATACAAAATGTGCTTTTTGGTCTTAATTTAAGGTAAGGGTTATGCATTAGGGTTAGCAGTGTGGTTAAGGTTAGGGTTAGGTTTAAAATCAGATTTTATGACTTTGTAGCTATGCTAGCTAATGACCACTCTGTAGACCTGCCTCCAGTACAAGATTCATGACGAAAGACGCTAACCTGGTAAAAAAAAATTGACATTAGGATTACTATAGAATCTCAAATTCAAGTAAGTCCTAGTCATTCTGTTTGTATGGGTACAACTTATAGAGGAAGAGCTAGGAAGCAGACCATATATATGGTTACTAAGACAATCTCTCCAAACCAAGTGCTTTGCATCTTCAGACTAGCCCCTTCGGTGCTCAATGTGTTTGGAAAATGTGAGATGATTGCATTCAGAGGTTTTCATCACCGTTGTCTCAGGGGAGACGGTCACGGCTGATATGGGCAACAAGACAGAGGGAGAGAGAGAGAGATAGAGCGGGGCAGTCTGTAACAATCCTCATCTGATTTGTTTTTACTCCTCTCCCCACACTGGCTCCTCAATCTCTCTCCCCCTCGTTCCCTCGCTCTCTGAGTGAGAATGAGAGAGGAGAGGACTCAGGTGCTGTTGCTAGGTAACGCCAGGGCTGCGTGCGGATGGAGGCATGCAGGGGTCCGGGGCCTAGTGGTAGTGTGCCGCGGCTAGCTGGCTGGGTGCTCGGGGGGCTGGCTTGCTCTCTATCTTGCTTTCACCTCCTCTCTCTCTCCCTCTCTCACTGTGCTTTAGAGGTGGTGGTGATGCTAGCTGTCTCTCTCTCTCTTCTTGTCTCTCTCTCCCTACCCTCTTCCTGTGCCTTGGCGTTGGTGCAGGGCAGTCTCTATCTCTCCTTCCGTCTCTCTCTCTCTCTCTCTCTCTCTCTCTCTCTCTCTCTCTCTCTCTCTCTCTCTCTCTCTCTCTCTCTCTCTCTCTCTCTCCGTCTATCCATTCTAACTCCCTGTGTGGGGCTGGTCTGTAGGGCTGCACTGAGCGGTGCGCTGAGCAGAGCAGCCGTGGGCATTTGTCAAAGCCTCGGCTTGTAATGACCACTCAGCAGTGGGGAAATTGAGCTGACCCAGGGGCCAAAGCTGTTAGGGGGACTGGTGGGGAGGGCACTGGGGTCAGGCCATCCTTGTCCCACCCACTATGTGGGCAGTTAGCACTAAAACATTAGTTTACTGTTTAGCCCTTTATATCCTCCAAGCTTAATCCTAAACACTTAAATGTTTACCTGACACAAGTTGTAAGAGAACCAGGAGGGGTAATCTGTAAAGGTGGGAGGCCAGTGAATAGTATTATTCTTACTTGTTGTTTAAGGAACAATAGTGTATTCTTGTACTAAAGAAAGTGTGGATTTAGCTAAATACAAAGTATATTCATCAGTTCTTTTCTTATTGCTTATTTCAATAATATAGTACAGATGTCGATATTGCGTGTATTTTTCTAGCTGTGTTAGTTTCACCTTTGTCCTTGGAGACTGTGAACTTTAAATGATGATATCTCTGTTTCCAGGAGCTCAACTTTGGTGTTAGAAGTGGGGGGACATAACCTGGTGGGAGGTCTGGGGATCCTCCCTCAGATTTTTTTTGTCCGTGTGAAGCTCATTTCCTGGGTTTCTACACAAACGAATATGACCCATTTATTGTAAATAAGAATATTATATTTTTCTAAACACTTCTACATGAAGGTGGACATTAATCATGATTAGTGAGAAAGTTATAGGAGCACAAATATCATACCCCACCCAAAAAATGCTAACCTGTTATTTTTATGGTGAGAGGTTAGCATGTCTTGGGGGTATGATATGTGTGCATCTGATATGTATGCGTTTCACTCATCATTACTCACAATTAATTCAGGATTTTCTATAGTCATGGTTGCATCCACATTAATGTAGAAGTGTTTATAAACATATTATATTCTTATTAACAATAAAAATGATTCCAAAATGACACAATACAATGCATTTTTACTATATCCTTCCTTTTAATGTATATCAGTCTAATTCCATTACCTGTTGGCACAATACGGCAACTCAAGCCCTATTGTTAACCATTAATTATTTACCATTCATTTCTATTGGGCACAAAATGATCTGAAACACAACCAAAACAAACAGCAAGTGCATCCAACAAATGTGTAGAGTCACAAGTTTGATGTAGTCATTGAGTGTGATGATTGTGGGACCAAATATCAAAAATGTTATTACTTTAATACACATACAAGTGAATTTGTCCCAATACTTTTTTCTTCTTTTGATTTGAAATCAAACAATGGCTATGAAGTACAGACAGTCAGCTTTCATTCGAGTGTATTTTCATCCATATCGGGTGAACAGGAATTACAGCACTTTTTTGTACAAATATCATATCTACATAAAGTGCTGCAATTGCTGTAAATTAAACGAAAGCTGACAGTCTGCACTGTAACGTCATAGCCATAGTTTGATTTCAAATCAAAAGAAGAAAACAGTCTTCACTGTCCCAATAATTACAGAGGGCATTGCAATTCATATCATGAGCCTAATTGTACTGTAGATCTATTTTTACTTGCACACAATATAGCTGGATTTCCCCATCCTGCCCCTAGGGGTCCATGGCCCTGCAGAGACCCAAAACACCCCACTCAGCTTTATGATCTTAGTGAAACATTCATTATTGGTTTCATGTGTGTTAGCTGAAGGCCAGAATGACAACCAACAGTATGGTTGTGACCCCCAGGGCCAGGACTGAGCAGCCCAGCAGCTAAAGATTGCCTAAATAGGTATCTCCCCTGACATGGGCATGTTTTCAATACTCCTTTTGTCGTACATTATTCCATATAAGGCATCCAGACCTTATGAAAGTTGCACAGTATACCTTTAATCTTGTAATAGCCGGCTGCTGTACATAGACATGGAATCACTGGTCACTTTAATGATGGAACACTAGTCACTTTAATAATGTTTACATACTGCTTTATTCATTTCATATGTATATACTGTATTCTATTCTACTGTATTTTAGTCAATGCCACTCCGACATTGCTCGTCCTCATATTTATATATTTCTTAATTATGTTATTTTACTTTTAGATTTGTGTGTATTGCTGTGAATTGTTAGATATACTGCACTGGTTGAGCTAGGAACACAAGCATTTCGCTACACCCGCAATAACATCTGCTAAATATGTCTGTGACCAATACATTTTGATTTGTTTTGATTTGAATCAAATCTAGTGATACTTATCTTGACATTTGTGCCATCAAATGTGACATTGTGGGAGGAAAACCAACCTTCCAATTAATGGCAATGCATTTCTTAGCCACTATAAATACTGGGTTAAACGGTTTCCTCTGACAACAGTCTCCAGTATCAACATTTCCAAGCAAACAAAAACAGGGAAGAAGGGAGAATCTGTAGACATGCTGAGATAAAAGAACATACTCTTAGCTAAGATTCAGCCAGCCTTCACAAGAGCATAACATTTTGAAATATGTCCCCTTCTGTGTTTTACACCTCCAGCAGAGAAATGACATATCTGAGTGAATGATATTCAGTTTCACTGGCATATAGTACGTTCTTTGAATACTCTTAAACGGCAATAATTTATGTCTGAGATTCTATGAAAATGGCTGGGTATTCAAACATATCTGTACCCATTCATCATCATCAGTATTGTCTCCCAGGTCTTCCTCACATTTTTTTGTTTGAAATGTTTTGTGTTATCGGGAATAGCCTCTATCAACCTTTGATACCGTTTGGAAATCAACTTCAGAGGTTTGTCAGACTGCCTTGAAATAGTTTCAATCTTTGAAGCTGCACGCTTGTCCAGTGTTTACTGCACAGAGAGAATAAAGTGTTGCATCTGCAAAAGTTCACCTCAGCGCCGTCACAGACTGGTCTTCTCCAGTTGTCTGACCCTGCTGAGACCCCTGTCACCATCTCATCCTGCCCAGATGAGGCATGCCAAAGATTTACCTTGGTGTACATTTATACATTATATTATCCAAGAAGAGAATCAATGGTTCAATAATTGAAATTACCATTATCCCCAGATACCAGACTGTATCCTAACCATCAAGTAAGATGGAACTTTGTATCCATTAACTGATTGTTATAATATACTTCAAAATTCACCTGAGCTCTGTATATGGGTCTTCCCTGGCTGTCTGACCCAGCTGGGACACCTGTCACCATCTGATCCTGCTAAGACATGATGAGCATAGTGTTGTTCACTGACTGTTTACCATGACAGTGAAGCCTGTAGAGATGTTTACACAGTGTCAGTGTGAAAAGTAGGGAATTAGCTAGGGAAACTGAAAGATCAATAACGTTACATTTCTATACCGACTGTGAATGAGGCAAAAATAATTTCTAACGTTAGCCAACTTTTTGCTTGCTCTGTGGTACATCAACTGGCGAAAATGAACCAAGTTAATGCACTTCTGTTGAAACGGGACAAAACAAAGGCTAAAAACATTTCCATACACACAACAGCTGTTAGATACTGCTACCTGACAGATAGCTAGAGGCTAGAGCTGAACTGGCTGTAGTAGCTACTAGGTAGCTAGCTAGCTAGTTCATTCACTTCAAACAGAACTTCAGTCGAGAGAGGATGAAACATTCGCTAAAGTTATATGTCAGTTAGACTACTCGACTCAGCACTGGGAATAGAGCAGTTACCTTGCCAACTACATAAGTCAAATAAAGAGTGGCCAGTTTCTGCTCTGCTTGCTTTTACAACTCGGAGAAAAAGCTAAACACACACAGACAACAGCTACCTCTGTTCGCATGCTCTGAAACCCCCAAACAGCCTACCTGACCGCTCTGAGGCGTCCGCATGGTCCTAAAGCACACCGTTGCCTAATTTTGTATCACAATTATTAAACTGGGGGGGAACAAAACTGCAATTTCAGAATGTGGGGGGTCATGTCCCCCCGGTAAAAGTTGCACCCCGTCTGTGTCTATCTCTGTCTATCTCTGTGTATCTCTGTGGGACTGTGCGTGTATCTCCATGCAGCCCTGGCCCTGGCCCTGGTGTGATGTATGAAACGGGGGGACATTGAGACACTGCTCTTCCTGAGTCTCAATCCCCACTGCTTTCTACCTCTCCCCCATCTCCCCCCAGAGTGAATCCCCAGTGACAGACAGGCAGACTCTGATGGAGCACAGGGTGGCGTGTGCTGTGCTCCCTAACCTTGTCACTGGCTGATTGAATTCAGAACCCCTTTTCACCGGGGCGGCAATCATAGAAACACACGCACGCACGCACGCACGCACGCACGCACGCACGCACGCACACACACACACACACACACACACACACACACACACACACACACACACACACACACACACACACATATATTCAAGATAATGGCAAATTAAGAGCAATTGCATTGGAAGTCGTCCCCACCAGACAGGTGTCATCGTCAAGATACTTCATATGTATCCTCTCTTCATTATCAAGACCTTTCACTCCATCCCTATGCTATACTACTTCTCCACCACATGAATTCCAATTATGCAATCGCTACACTGGCAGAATACAATACTGCAGGTCAGGGTGGAAATCGTCCCTTATCAAATCAAAATCACATTTGTCACATGCTTCATAAACAACAGGTGTAGACTAACACTGAAATTCGTACATACAGGCCCTTCTCAACAATGCAGAGAGACAAAAATACAAAAAGCGGTTAAGAGCGTTGGGCCAGGCACTTAACCCTAATTGCACCTGTAAGTTGCTCTGGATAAGAACATCTGCTAAAGGACAAAAATGTAAACAATAGAAAATAAGCAGTAGCAGCAGTGTACGTGATTAGTCAAAATTATTCGATTTATTGCCTACCTCCTCATGCCTTTTGCACACATTGTATATAGATTCTCTTTTTTTCTACCATGTTATTGACTTGTTTATTGTTTACTCCATGTGTAACTCTGTGTTGTTGTCTGTTCACACTGCTATGCTTTATCTTGGCCAGGTCGCAGTTGCAAATGAGAACTTGTTCTCAACTAGCCTACCTGGTTAAATAAAGGTGAAATACATTTTTAAAAAGAGTTAGCGCAAAAGGGGGTCAATGCAGATAGTCTGGCTAGCTATTTGGTTAACTATTTAGCAGTCTTATGGCTTGGGGGTAGAAGCTGTTCAGGGTCCTGTTGGTTCCACTTCAGCATCGGTACCACTTGCCGTGCGGTAGCAGAGAGAACAGTCTATGACTTTGGTGGCTGGAGTTCTACAATTCTTAGGGCCTTCCTTTGACACCGCCTGGTATAGAGGTCCTGGAAAGCAGGGAGCTCGGCCCCAGTAATGTATAAAGCTATACACTTTACCCTCTGACGTGCCTTGTGGTCGGATGCCAAGCAGTTGACATTCCAAGCAGTTGCCATACCAAGCGGTGACGCAGCCAGTCAATATGTTCTCAATGGTGCAGCTGTATAACTTTTTGAGGATCTGGGGGCCCATGACAAATCTTTTCAGCCTCCTGAGGGGGAAGAGGTTTTATCATACCTTCTTCAAGACTGTGTTGGTGTGTGTGGGCCATGTTAATTCCTTAGTGATGTGGAAATCGAGGAACTGGAAGCTCTCGACCCGCTCCACTACAGCCCCATCGATGTGGATGGGGGCATGCTCGGCCCTGACACCACACTGCCAGGTCACTGACCTCCTTCCTATAGGCTGTCTCATCGTCGTCTGTGATCAGCCTTACCATATACAGTACACTATATACATGTTGTTGAGGTGGGATAGATGTGGGGTGTGGGGGGTCTGTGGGTGGCTTTTTACAATTTCTTTGGATTTCTTTGCAGTTGTTAATGAAGCCGGTGAGTGATCAAAACTCCTCAATGTCAACTTTCTTATAATATCTTTACTGTTATTGCTGTTGACAGACACCAAAGTATTTTGCATGTTTGCTCTATTGGTCTAGACTCTAGCAAGAAGAATGATTTATGCACTGTACATTTGTATAATTTCTTTATATATCATGTTAGTTTTAGGGTATAGAGTCCACTAGGGCAAACACATTGACAATATGAATCAATGAAGCAAACATCCTGCTGATATCACTGGTCAGGAAGTCTAAATAAATGAGCAGATTGGATTAAAAGTGAACATTGGCTCAACTCGTCCCAAAAATAGAGAGTATACGATCAACCTTTCTCCTGAGTGTCTCGTTCTCTCTTTCCTGTAGCTGACCTTTCTGCCTCTCTCCCCTCCACCACCGCCACCACTACCTCTGCTGCTGCTGCCACATGACCGTTATCAGACCTAGTTAACAGAGAAGAGACACATGGAGACAGATCACCGGCTCTAGTAAGCATTATTTAACTCAACTATGTCTTCAGGGCACTAAGCTAGCTAGCCAGCAGGCAACAGGCCCCGAGGCCCCCGCAGGGGAGTGAGAGAAAGAGAGAGAGAAAGAGAGAGAGAAAGAGAGAGAGAGAGAGAGGGAGAGGGAGAGAGAGAGAAACGATCAATAGAACAGCAGATGAAAGACAAAAAAAAAGGCAGAATAGTTATTTTCGCTTTAGCGACATTCCCCTGTAGAGTCGTGAAATCAAAATCTGAACTTTAAAATGTATAAGGATTGATTTCGCTGACACAGGATCATAACATATAGCCATTCTGAGACCGGGGGCGTGGGGCTATAGATGCAGAGACACATAAAGGAGAGGAGAGGAGCTGTAAATTTGACTCTAACACACCAATTAGCCTGTGACTGGTTTAGGATATGTAATGGGAAATCTTTAGCGTTTCATCAAACAGTCTTAGACACTACCGTTAGACCTGGAGCTAAAACCAAGAAGATGGATGCTAAAATAAACTTGTTTGGACAGATGGATTGGAGGGAATTCTTAACAACATTAGCTATTTTTTTCTAGCTGATCCGTTTTACAACCAAGTACTGGTTGTTTGATAATTATGTGGCTTTTTTCAATGTTAATAAGTAATTATATTTAGACAGTAGACACCTTAAATAGGTCTTAGGTCAGCTTAAAAAGACTAATGTCACGTTATCCACTGGCCAAATGTTGTGGTGTTTTATATCATGTTATGTGTGACCATATATTGCATTATTATTACACACCATATATATATATATACAGTGGGGAGAACAAGTATTTGATACACTTCCGATTTTGCAGGTTTTCCTACATACAAAGCATGTAGAGGTCTGTAATTTTTATCATAGGTACACTTCAACTGTGAGAGACGGAATATAAAACAAAAATCCAGAAAATCAGATTGTATGATTTTTAAGTAATTCATTTGCATTTTAAAAATCGGCAGTGTATCAAATACTTGTTCTCCCCACTGTATATATATATATATATATATATATATATATATATATATATATATATATATATATATGTATATATGTATGTATATATGTATATATATATGTATATATATGTATATATGTATATATATATATATATATATGTATATATATATGTATATATATATATATATGTATATATATATATATATATATATGTATATATGTATATATGTATATATATATATATATGTATATGTATATATGTATATATGTATATATGTATATATATATATATATATGTATATATGTATATATGTATATATGTATATATATATATATATATATATATATATATATATATATATATATATATATATATATATATATATGTGTGTATGTATATATACTGGGCCAGTCAAAAGTGTGGACACACCTACTCATTCAAGGGTTTTTCTTTATTTTGTCTATTTTCTACATTGTAGAATAATAGCGAAAACATCAAAACAATGAAATAACACATATGGAATCATGTAGTAACCAAAAAAGTGTTAAACAAATCAAAATATATTTTCTTCAAAGTAGCCACCCTTTGCCTTGATGACAGCTTTGCACCTTCTTGGCATTCTCTCAACCAACTTCACCTGGAATGCTTTTAAAACAGTCTTGAAGGAGTTCCCAAATATGCTGAGCACTTGTTTGTTGCTTTTCCTTCGCTCTGCGGTCCAACTCATCCCATACATCTATATTGGGTTGATGTCGGGGTATTGTGGAGGCCAGGGCATCTGATGCAGCACTCCATCACTCTACTTCTTGGTCAAATAGCCCTTACACAGCCTGGAGGTGTGTTGGGTCATTGTCCTGTTGAAAAACAAATGATAGTCCCACTAAGCCCAAACCAGATGGGATGGCGTATCGCTGCAGAATACTGTGGTAGCCATGCTGGTTTAGTGTTCCTTGAATTCTAAATAAATCACCTACAGTGTCACCAGCAAAGCACCCCCACACAATCACACCTCCTCCTTCATGCTTCACGGTGGGAACCACACATGTGGAGATCATCCGTTCACCTACTCTGCGTCTCACAAAGACACGGTGATTGGAACCAAAAATCTAAAAAGGACAGATTTTCACCGGTTTATTGTCCATTGCTAATTTTTCTTCGTCCGGGCAAGATGTCAGAAAATGATGCACGTGATGTCGGATATGTAATTATTATGCAACAGGACAATTAACACGCGCTGCCTGCTAATTATCTATAGGCTATGTTTCAACTTGTCAATTTCAAATGATTTTCTAACAAGTTGTATTTTCTAACAACAGTTTGAATTGAGATGTGTTTCCGCCTCCTCATTAATTCACGTAGAAGTAGCCCATTTCAGCGTTGCGCACAATTTATGTTGGAGGCTTTACTGAGCCGGACAAACTTCTCTCTTCACGTCTCTCTTCGAGGAGAGCCCAAGCACTTCCCCAATGTTTGCACAGACTAAGTATGCAGATATTTGTGCAGTCGTGCACGAATTGGAACATGTTCTGGCTGGCGCTCGCATTGCCTTGTTGTTTCCCTTACAAATAATTACTTTGGACGTGTGTGCGTTCCTATCAAAGTAAGTTCCTTATTTTCTGTATATCGTGTTGTCATTTCTACTGTAGGCTCATACTGTATGTATGTATGTATGGAGCATAATGTATTTACAGTTTTATTCACATGTTTTCAAGTACTAGAGACAAATAATGCATTCCGATTATTGCATAGATTGTAATGGACACCTATGATGTGTGTACACTTTTTTGAAGGTTGTACTGATTATAATGATCTAATGCTAAGCTATTTGCCAGCTGTGTGTATGTGTGGCGCTATGTTTGTTGACATTATACAATGCATTCTGGGTGTCACGTAAACATCTGTCAGACCAGAGATGGTGAAGGAATGGTTCACTCATCTTTCAGGTAAACGTCCGGAAGTGAATGAAAGAAAGTGAATGATCGTAGATGACACACCCCCTTGAACATGCATACTATAAACAGACCAAACTCATCTTGTCTCCTCTTATTATCTTTGGTTCATGCGAGAGAAAAAAACATGGTGGCACGCACAAACTACCATCATCGGATTACTTTCGATTTCTAGAAAGTGTTTTACTCAATTATTTTGATCAATGGTGAATTCTCACCCATGATGTGATTAATTATAACTAGTAATTGCTATTAGCTAATTCATATTGTAGTTTCTGTCAGCCAAGAGTTATAAAAATATGACCGCTTGTGCTATGTCAATCTTTCCTCAGTTAGCGCTAGGACAAATGTAGCCTACATCTTCCGGTTTGGATGATTGTGTTATGCTGTAGATACTTCTGTGAAAGTCTGAACATTGCATCCAAAAATAAACTGGGCATATTCAGGACAAAACTTTGTAAGGACTGTGTTTGTGCAAAATGTTTCTGTGAAAAAAACAGTGTGGCTATCTCAAATGCTGATTGTTGCGTCAATCGAAACTGGACGTTCTAAATAAGTGTTCTAATCACACCAGTTTGAGCGTACGCTGAAGAAACCGCTGTAGAATAATCACACCCGTTTGTTGGTACATGTGAAAAGGTTAAAGTAATGATGGACTGTCATTTCTCTTTGCTTATTTGAGCTGTTCTTGTCATGATATGGACTTGGTCTTACCAAATAGTGCTATCTTTTGTATACCACCCCTACCTTGTCACAACATAACTGATTGGCTCAAACTCATTAATTAAGAAGGAAAGAAATTCCACATATTAACTTGTTAACAAGGCACACCTCTTAATTGAAATGCATTCCATTTGACTACCTCATGAAGCTAGTTGAGAGAATGCCAAGAGTGTGCAAAGCTGTCATCAAGGCAAACTTTGAACTTTGGCTACTTTGAAGAATCTTAAATATAAAACATATTTTAATTTGTTTAACACTTTTTTGGTTATTACAGGATTTCAAATGTGTTATTTCATAGTTTTGATGTCTTCACTATTATTCAACAATGTAGAAAGTAGTAAAAATAAAGAAAAACCCTTGAATCAATAGGTGTGTCCAAACTTTTGACTGGTACTGTGTGTATACATATACACATTATCATCACTGTACGTCTCATAAATCACTGTGTGTACTTATTTCATGTAAATAACTGAAAATATATTGTTTTTCATTTATTTCCCTGAGCCTCCTTTTGGCATTGAATTGCTCAGACTGATCGTGTGGGTGTGTTGATATACATTTAAATATATTTACATACACAGCCCTGATTGGAGGATAGCATTGTCTAGACTCTAGAGCCTACCCAGCTTACCCTTTCAAAGTAGGAAGATACATATGCAAGCAAAAGATGACTGGTCATTGGTCAGAATAATCAGATCAGATTGTGATGTCATGATCTGGGACAAATACTCCATCCCACCTTAACAAGCTGAAATTTCAGATAATTTTTTCAAACAGCTCTTAAACAAAAAGTGCATTATCTAAATATGTGAAAACCTCATTAAAAGAATCTAAATTTGACTTCACTGCTCCTTAACATAAATATTCACTACTGTAACATATTAGAATATGTAAGTAAATGTAAACTTGCAAACTTGTCACATCTTGACCGCTACCTCCGAAAGTCGCGCACGACACTCGCCCGATAGTTGCCACCCTCCAAGCAAGGCAGTGTAAACAGAATTGTCTTGTGGAACCCAGCACTCCAACAGCAATGTTTTGAAACAGCTGAAATGTATAGACATTGTAATTATATTTCAGACTTGTTGTATTGAGTTTTTCTACCTGAAATTACAGTAAAAGTTGGTTAGATTGAAATTGATGCCAAGGGAATCTCTGAACACCGTCAGTTGTTTCAATGCAAAAGTGAGCAGGAACACAAGCAGCAACTCCCCAGTGAAATAACAACTTTTTCAGTCACTATTTGCTTTTTTTTAATGTGATAATTTGCATGATATTGATGAAAGCTTGGTTTGTTAATGTAGGACAAAAAGCAATCCAGCTATGGTTCATCTAATGTTGGCTGATGTTAGCCTTCTTCTCACTAGCTAGCTGAACTTAGCTAGCAATTTAGTATATGAAGAGGATGCAGACATTTTGTTTAGCTTGCTAATTAGCTCTGTATAATATGAATGACACTGTATGATAACGTTACTGGACTTTCATATTCGTATGAGATGGGTAAACGTTCATTTTTACTGTGCTGAAGTTACGTGATGAAGCAAATGTTGTTAGCTAGCTAGCTAGCAGCTGTGCCACTTTGGCTTTGTTATTGTCTTGCAGCTAAATTAATGTGTGTGGGCCTAGCTAGATGAATAGTTTGCATGCTTACTGGCTAGTGGCTACTGTGATATTTACGGTACATTTGAGCTGTGAAGCAAGAACGTCACCCGAACCCTCTCTTGGCATGGGACATTTCATTGCTAATGTCAATGTAAAGTTTATGTGCATATTATGTAAATTGAAATTTTGTCTAGATGCCTCTCTTCCAACTTTCGTCAATAAGCTCTAATTTCCGGGCAACAGGTGACATATTATGAATCAGATAATGACTGTTGTTTCTAATTGTACATTCATGTATGTGTTAACATACATATTCAGTACTACCGGAATGTAAATTAATTACAATCCTATTCAAATGAGTGTGGAGCTACAGTGAAAAACATGATTAGGCTAAACGGAACTCACAGCTAATTCCTCCCTGTATAGGGTGATGAGTGATTGGGGGGAATGAACAGGGAGGTCCTGATCAAAGCTAACATTGTAAGCTAACATTGTACTGTATGCTTTAGGAGCCAGATGGTAGCTCATAAATCCAACACCAGGCTCTGACACATATTAGCATTTAGTTAGCAGCCCCAGCTTGTACAGCCATTTAGGTAATATCTCTATCAGATCACTTTGGAAATGGTGATTGAGTGAGTTTGGGTTGTTAACCCTTTGTGTTACACTACTGTGTGTGTGTGTGTGTGGTGTGTGGTGTGTGGTGTGTGGTGTGTGGTGTGTGTGTGTGTGTGTGTGTGTGTGTGTGTGTGTGTGTGTGTGTGTGTGTGTGTGTGTGTGTGTGTGTGTGTGTGTGTGTGTGTGTGTCAGTGTGTGTGAACTTTTTTATGCCACTTTGATCTTTAGATTTTATTCAACCTTTATTTAGTGAAGTTAATCCCAGAGAATATATTCCTCTTTTCCAACAAGTCCATAGTGGGGAGTTGAGTAAAAGGTAGTAGAGTAGAGGTACACTGCCATGGGGGACCGATAGGGACTACTGCAGCTCAGAGACCAACAGTTCCCCTAACGGCAGGGGAAGATGCCACTTCGATTGATTTCATGTTACACCTTGTCTCATGTAGTTCAATCTTCACAGTAAACTCTTTTCCGTTTGGGAGAGCGAGTCGAACTGCGAGCTGACTGATTTTTCTTTTTTCTTTCTCCATCAGAGTTTTGGCCCCCGCCGATGGAGTGTTTGATGTGGAGGCACCAGACGTAAGAGCCAAGGTTGAGATGTTCTATTACACAGGATAACCTACTGCGCAAGAGGCTCTTCTCTGCCTGGCCATCAGTTTAAACTTTAAAGGGACAAATCAGCACTGTCTCTCTAGCCTGTCTGGGGTTATTTGATCACATTACAATAAGTTGGAGTAACTTAAGCATATACATTTTGAATGCTTAAGGCACAACATGAAAGCAAAATATCAATACGTTTTCTAAATTGTGATACATTCGTTCCTTAAATATGAATATAAAGCTTTCACTAAGAACTGCTGTACTCAGTGACACTTAGACATACACTGTGTGTGTGGCCGTACACCACACACATATTAGGTTGCAATGGATGAGCTGACGGTGAAAGGGCAGTAGTGGAGAGAGTGAAGGGTCATGGTGTGTGTGTTTAGTTTTACTGTAATTTTGCCTGTCCCGACAAGGAAAAAGGCAGCTGTAGGCTGAAGGGTTATGCTTAGGGTTAGGGTTACAATTAGGGTTAGATTTAGGTTTTGGGTTAGGAGTTAGGGTTAGAATAGGTTCAGGGTTAGGGGTTAACGTTAACATTAAGATTAAGGTTAGGGTTAGGTTTAGGGGTTAGGGAAAATAGGTGTGTGCGTGTGTGTGTGTGTGTGTGTGTGTGTGTGTGTGTGTGTGTGTGTGTGTGTGTGTGTGTGTGTGTGTGTGTGTGTGTGTGTGTGTGTGTGTGTGTGTGTGTGTGTGTGTGTGTGTGTGTGTGTGTGTGTGTGTGTGTGCATATGTGCGCGGGTGTGTGTGTGTTAATTGTGGCGAACAGCTGAGGAACACTCGCTCAGCTCTTATATGGTAGAAAGAGACTAGCTGCTGCCACACAACCTGCCAAGCTAGGCTGTTTTATGATAACGAATGTGTGTCAGTCTGTGTTTATGTGTGTGTGCGCCGCGCGCGTGTGTGTGCGCACGCGCATGTGAGTGTGTAAACAGAGAGAAAAAGTCAAAGGGAGAAAGTGTGTGTGTTACCGGGTGGGACAGGTGACCAAGTCGAGCATGTGTGTGTGTTCATGAATGGAGAGAGAGCTGACCGGACATAAACTAACTTCAGTCCAGAGCAGGTTCACGCACCACTTTAAGGAATGGCATTAGTTCCAGTAAGCAATTTGTACTGGGAACACCGTGGTGAGCATGGGGGAATTGTGTGACACCCTGTGACATATGCACAACAGGAAGGATCTCAGATGGATCATACTTGCTGTTTCCTGTTACTGAGGTGGCTGAAGAGACTCACGTGTGGTATATGTTACAACAGTGCTTTCAAAAACAGGCCTTAGTACACTGTGTGTTGTCTGTGTGTTTGTGTGTGCGTGTGTGTGCGTGTGTGTGTGTGCGTGTTCTGTCATCAAAGCCCCAGTGTGAGGATCAGCTTTCACTGGACAGATAAAGGTTAGACTTATGTGTTGCTACTTACAGTAACACACTGAAACACTCCTAAATGGTAACATTACCATGACACAATTTATCTATCCATCAATCAACTCATCTGCGACAACATTTCACTCTCTAGCGGTTCTCATTTTACATCTGAGTAGGAAAATAAATTGTGAAACACAAGCATTTGAAATAGCTGCACTAGTTGCTGTCCTTTCTGTCCATACGTCACCCCCCTGCCCAAACCCCTCCACCACAAGTGGTCAGATATATTGGTGTGTGTGTGTGTGTGTTTGTGTGTGCGGGGTTTAGAGGCTTGGTCCATGTCTTCCGTTGGGCTCTGACTTCCAGCCTGAGGAGTGTTCAACTGAAGGAATCTGTTCCTCCATGTTAGTGTGCTTTGATGCTCCTACCGCGGTTACATAGCCCCACTCTGGGTGTATCGAGTGTGTCAGCACGGCCACACTAATCAGATAAGTGGGCTAATGCTAGCCTTGGAGTTTCGTTGTGCATCTTAATCTGTTGTGTTTAACACTCTCAAAGGAATACCTCAAATCTAAAAGCTCACCGGCTGCTGATGGAAGGGTTAGGTTGAAGAGGGGTAGTGGAGATGGGTGAGGAGGGGTTGAGGAGGAGTGGGGAGGGGTGAGGAGGGGGTGCTATGCTATGTAAGACTCTGGCTAAGTCTTACGGAACATCAGTTGGCACTCGAAAAATACAGCCGCCAATAGATCTCTGGTAACAGCCCCGGATTCAAGTTTCCTTCCGTGATATATAGGAGTAGGTCATTTACACAGCTTACTTTTAAATGTTAATACAACTGGAAGCACAAATGTGGACTGAGAGAAGGGACCCTGGCCTTTCTCGGATGATACCCAGTTGGATATAATTTATCTTTTCAACAGCCGCCTGCTCTTATTTCTTCCTCTCCCAAAGATTGTCGGAAATAATCAATGGCACAGCCCCTGATGTTTATATTTAGCCAGTGATGCACCCAACAGTTGCTCCGAAAATGTCAACTGTCTCTTTGACCGTCGGGCTTAATTGGAATGTGTGTGTTTTAAAGGGAAATCAATTACTCTCATTCAGTTTCTATTGATCTAGGGGAATTGTGGCTGGAGAAATGTGCAATGTGTTTGTCGGAATCAAATTAGAATGAAACCTCAAAAATGTACAATTTTCAGTTTTTTTTACACAGAAAGAATGTATAAACATATTATGCATGTGTAGCCTATAACATTCACTGTAAGCGAACAGTACTTTTGAGCTCGTGAGCAAGTAGGAAAAACAGGGCAGCCACATATTATGTTCCCCATGTAACCTTTAGGGGGCTCTGTATTCGACCTTAAGCTGCTGCAGCCAGATTTGTTTGCAGATGATCACGTGGCCCCGAAATAACCTGGAAAACAGGGCCCTACAGGAATCTAGCACTCCACACTAGGAGTGCTAACATCTCTCTATCTCTCTGGGATTGATGCAATTTTTATTTGAGGTGCTTAGAGTCACGTCGGTTTTTCTGATCAGTGAAGCCTCAGGTTGGACGGGAGTAGAGAGAGAGAGCGGGCGAGACAGCGAGAGAGAGAGAGGGAGAAAGGGAGGGAGAAAGAGGGAGAGAGATGGAGAATGGTGGGGGAGATAGAGAGTGGTGGGGGACACAGACAGCTCAGCTAAGAGAAAGGGGGGACAGGGTGTGTTCCTTACCTGAAACCCAAGACCCCCCTTACCCCATTCCTTCTTCGCCCTGCCTACAAGATCTGTCCCCTTTCAGGTTAGTTTCTCCCTGCCGCACTGCAGTATGTCAGCCCCCCATAACCTTAAGAAACCAATCGACTCAAATTCAGCCACTAAAATAATTAAGGGGGGTGGATGCCAAAAAAAAGGGGTGTATTTTGAGTGGAGGGGACATGTGTCTCAAAATGCCTGGGAGCCTCCGGCCGGGTTCACTTGTTAGGAAAACTAGGTATAGCTTTACACTTTCGTTGACATGACTGCGGTATTAGTGGGTTGGGTAGGCCACCCCTTGGCTGACCCCCCCCTAGGATGGTCATGTTTACAGAGGTGTTCTCACAAACATTTGCCCAGTGCAGTGCGACGCCTTGTCAGCCCGACTGATGGCCCCACAGGCTCCCATTGGGGTTTACAGCCTCTGAGCTTTTACCATACACAGTAAACCACCAAAGCTACAATACACTGCCACCGTGCACACACACACACGCACACACACACACACACACACACATACTGTTGCACGTCGACACACACCTCACACACACCATGTCACAAATGTTCAAATACCGTACACAACCACACTCAGAAAGGTCAACTAGGCATAAACATACACGGATAAACATGCTTCCGAGAACACACTGAATGCACATAAAGAGATGTGTACACATATAGACACACATATACATCTGTATGCATTGACACACACACACACACACCTTTCCCCTCATAAGCATGCACCTTGAGCTGAGATGCTCCAGCCACATCCTTTTAATTTAACAGAGAGAATGGGAAGTGTGACGGACATGACAAGGAATGTGCAGTAAGTGTCCTCTAGGACCGTGAGGTTAACCTAATGGGGTCATACATCACCCCTGGGAAAGACATGCACAGCAAAGTTGTAAATGCATGAATGCCGCTCTATTACCATCACCCATTTTAATCATGGTACCTGTCATTCTGCTAATCAACATCATAACTTCACACACAAAATCTCTCGCTCAACTCACGGTACAGCTACTTACCTGCGCTTCTATACAGAACTAAAGGCGCAAAGCAGCAACTTGAAGAGAGAGGGACCCTGGCTACGGGGCTTTTTAAGAGGTTGACGTTGTAGTGCATCATTGCCTTTTCACAGTAGCTCCCTCTTTATAAACTGTCGTTGTGACAATGCTAAATGTGGCTTTTTATGAATGTGCTAAAACAGCTTCCCCTGGCGTGGGCTCTCGCACCCGCACTGACGCAGGGTGACAACACACACACGCGCAGGGTGACAACAAACACAGCGGGAGGACAAACAGAAGTCAGCGGTCCCTGGCCATTTCCTGTTGTAGCCTCACAATTTGCCCAATGAGCGCCCCTCGGCATGGGGCTGTGAGTTTCCACAGGTTCCCTTGACAACCCCCCTTACCCCCCATTCTCCCTCACCCCAGTCCCATGTTCCTTCTCCAATCCCAATTCTCTATTGCCATGTACCCCCTAGATAACAAGGTGAGGACACCGTAAGTGCCCTGAGAGGTGGGGAGGTGTAGGAAGTTCTCACCTCTTTGGGTGTTACCAGTGCTGTTTCTATGGGAGTGAGCCCCTAATATCTGGACCTAGTATCTTACTTTGATCACCCTGTTGCAGGAGAATATTCCTGCAATGCAGGAAATGTATAACCTGACGTGTATATGAGGTTTTAAAAGGCTTCTGAAGTTTGTAATTTCCACTCTGAAATTTCAAACTTGATTTTCCCTTATGAAAAATGTATCAACTCCGACACAAAATGTCCATTAAACCTCTACGGGATCGGTGTCCCTATACCGGGATGGTTGAGTTAACGTGCTCTAAGGTGTTTAGCATGACGTTGTAAGTAAGAGCAAACTTTCCAGGACATAAACATGTCTTATAAGGGCAGAAAGCTTAAATTCTTGTTAATCTAACTTCACGGTCCAATTTACAGTAGCTATTACAGTGAAAAATACCATGCTATTGTTTGAGGAGAGTGCACAACAACAAAAAACTTTTATCACGGCAACTGGTTTGATACATTCACCTCTGAAGGTAAATAATGTGCTTACACTCAGAAACCTTGTTCTGATTTGTCATCCTGAGGGTCCCAGAGATAAAAATGTAGCATAGTTTTGTTTGATAAAATACATTTTTATATTCAAATGTACGAACTGGGTTCTACAGTTTGACCCCACTGCTGTCTCTGGCTCCACACCCACCCCGCTCGGCCATCTAGATGTGTGAAAGATAATGATAATGATCCATTATGTGTGACATTCCTGGGAGTGTGTAAACTTAAACGTTGTATTACCATATACTTTTGTATGTTCTCTATATTTATGTACTTGAAAATGGATCAATTGACCAATTCGGCACATTTCGGCAGACTTGATACAAAATATTGTCTAGTATTGCAATGCTTCACTGGATCAATCTGAAACTTTGCACACACACTGCTGCAATCTAGTGGCCAAAATCTAAATTGTGCCTAAACTGACTGCAATATTATATTATGGCCTTTCTCTTGCATGTCAAATATGATGGAACAAAAAAAATCTAATAAAATACATGTTTCTTGTTTGTATTATCTTTTACCAGATCGAATGTGTTATGTTCTCCTACATTCATTTCACTTTTCCACAAACTTCAAAGTGTTTTCTTTCAAATGGTATGAAGAACATGCATATCCTAGCTTCAGGTCCTGAGCTATAGGCAGTTAGATTTGGGTATGTCATTTTAGGCAAAAATTGGAAAAAAGGTTCTGACACTTATAATCCACAAAATAATTCAAATTTCCTCTTGCTGCAGGATTATTTTCCTGTTGTAGCAAACTGTCTCAAATGAAGATCCTAAATCTGTACTCCACCCCTCTCTAGCCCTCCACCCGACACTACTATCTCTCCAACCCACCCTACTACCCCCCTCTACCCCTCTTTATGTGGGGGTATGTTGGAGCTCCGTTTAGGAGGGTGTTAAGGATTCTTCCTCCGACTGAAACTGGGGTTCGGTGTTTGCCACCTTTTTGTGCGTTGTGAAATGTAGATTCTTCATCAATAGTCAACCTTCAAACCAAAGGCAGCTCATTTATGAAAGTGTTCTGAAATTCCAGTGAATTTATTTTGGATATAAAATCTACTTTATCCCAATTGACCATATCTTCGAATAATACGTCATATTGGTTATTTTCTCGTATTGAAAATAACCAATGTTACTGTCTATCCCTGAGATAAAACCACTGAAAAATGTCTCTGAATGGTTTGCTCCGTAGCAGCAAGAGCCTAATGTTGTTAACAAAATGGCGTCAGAAATGGAAAGTCATATGATTGATAGGTGCCTACTGCTGCTTCTCCTATAGCAACGATCAGCAGCTCCACACCGACTGAGGCCTGGCTGCCGTATCGCCTTTCAGACAAAAACACTGTGTAAAGACCCCAAAATAAAACAGATCCACATTGCTCAAGATCCACCAAAGCTATGAGTTATGGGTGCAGCTGGAGCGGGTTGCTAAAATATGGAGGATTTCTAACTATAAATACACTGATATCTCAACAACATGACGGAAACATTCACGCCTTGTCGGGTGTTGGTTTCACTGAGCTGACCTGGGGAGGGCCCGGGAAAGGGAGGGAGGGCTAGGGAGGAGGGCTGGGTAGGGCCAGGGAGAGCTAGGGGAGCTGGGAGTGGCTGGGGAGGGCAGGGTCAGCCATGGTGGGCTGGGGGTGGGGGACCGAAGCCGGGCTGTTTAGGTAACACTGGAGGGAAGCAGAGTCAGGCTGCAAACTATTAGCATTCCTCCAGATCACAGCGTGATACAGGCTGGCAGAGGCCCCAGCGCCTTACCCTTTACATGGCCAACGCAACGGCAGACAGGATGAGAAAGAGGAGAGGGGGAAGAAGGAGGGTGAAGGGAAAGGCTTTTCCTGAGGCCCTTGCGTCAGCTCTTGCTAATGTGTCAGCACTGACACTCACCGTCCACTGAGGTGCCTCTAGTCTGTAAAGAGAGCTATGGTCCGGTGGGGATGACATTACTGACAGTTGTAGTAACAGTTAGTTGAGTGGTGGTAGTAGCACTTGTCTTTTGGATGTAATGTGACTGTATCGTTACGATGAAACCTATTTCAACTAACGACAGACACTATCGTTAATCACCTACAGTACTCATTAGGGAAGTCATGTGGAAGAGGAGCACTGATCATGAATGCGCACACACTAACACACACACACACACACACACACACACACACACACACACACACACACACACACACACACACACACACACACACACACACACACACACACACACACACACACACACACACATACACACACACACAGGACCCCACAATCTTCTCCATCCCCAATGGCTCCCAGGCTAGCAGCTCAATGGTCTCCTTTCCGCCCAGGGGAATGGCCCTCACCTAGGTAAAGGATACCTCGCTCCCTGGGCCTGGCTAATGATGCCCCAGCCTCTCTGGCTCCTTTAGGTCCCATGTTAAAGGAGAGTGATGGGATGGATGGGGGAGCAGGGGAAAGCAGAGTGATCTGGACTGCACCCCACATGGCACCCTATTCCCTATATAGTGCACTACTTTTAACCAGAGCCCTATGGGCCATATGAGTGCCATTTGGTTCACAGAATATGGAGCAGGGTGCCATTTGAGATGCAGCCCTGGTCTGTCTTTTAATAGACCCTGGGAGGGAAAGTGTTGGCTCAGCTTCTTCTAGTCCTCTTTATGCTTTCCAGCCCATCAGTAGCCAATCAGGAGCATCAGTTCCACAGGACTGACCATCCTGACCGTCACCTCCGAGACCGTCCTCCTCCTTCCTGAGAGATGGGGGAAAAGGGGGTTAAGAGAAATGATAGATGGAAAATGGCTGCCCCCCAGAACTGCAACGAGAACCATGTTCTTGTTCGTCCAGCCCTGAAGAGTAATATCTAATATTTCAGTGAGCTATAGATGCCCCCCAGTCCTTTAAAACACTCCTAAAATATGATCTTTAACCAGTAGAATGATATCATAAATACCCCAATATCACCAGTCCATCTCCTGGAGTGTGCAATATTTCATGAGTAATATTATAAGCGTTTCTTTGGTACAGATTGCACCCCAGTGTGTGGCCCAAAGCCTGGCCCTTGCACACTGCAGTGCTCCCAATGTTTTACTGGTCTCCATAAACTAAGCCCCTGGTATTTTGAATAGAGGTATGGAGAATGGGTGGAGTATGAGTTATCGACATATCTAAACGTGTTACAATATTACACAATGCATTGTAAGTTACTCCACAACTCAAACCCCAAGCCTGTCTGTCTTTTCAGAGTAGAGTTGGCCTGAAACTTTTTGCACTAAGCTAACTGAAAAATGAGAAGTTTGACTTCCCATTAATCTTTTTTTCCACAATATTAGTCGGAAAAGGAAGACAGAACAGATGTTTTTAAGTAATTTGATGATAATAATGACAAGGCTAAGAAGTAACATTTAGTCATTTATGTCAGGGAGGATATATATCAGAGATGTATATATTAGCATTAAGAGAAGCACATTAGTAACGTAGCTCATCCTTCGCGGTAACTGCAAATGAGTGATAATCTTATGCAAATATATTCTGCAAGATAGAGGACTATCAGCTGATTACATGCAGCACATCCAGCCCAGGCTTCTACCACCTAGTCTAATTCAGGGAAAAATATAACATTATAATCTGTACTATAGATTAAGTAGCAATACAGAGGCATGGATTGCGCTGTATACAGATGCCAGATCTTAACTTGATCACTCTTAGCTTAATAACACAAGATATTGGCAGAGGCGTCATGCCCATAGGGGGCAAAGAGACCCGTGCCCCCTCAGATTTGTGCTGTTTAAATTATTACTATTATGTTTTAACATAATATTTTGATGTTGTTGCTATTGTTTCTCTGTAATACTAGTAGCCATCTATTCATTTTATGAAGTTGGCTTTAGCTAGCCCAGATAGGTTCCCAATCGCCCAACCTCATAACTAGCTACAAAGCAATTTCAGGATATCAATCAAGTTAGAGTAGCTTCCTTGCTAAACTATCTTAGCTAGCAAGCCTGCTAGCACGGCTGGTAGACTTTAGAAAAGCAAGCAATAACAAAATGTACTGAAAAAGACTCGCATTCCTTTTAATCTTTTACCCAGATTTTTTAGTAGCAATGCAGAGGTTGCAGGAGGATACAGACAGCTCAATATGTATCCTTAGACATGCAGAACAATATCCATATTTTTTACGTAGAATTAAGCATGACGATTATGGCGCTAGATTGCAGGAAAAATACATTTTTATATGTTTTGAAAAATGCTAAATTCACCCATTTCTTTACCACCCCACAGCCATCCTTACGTACTTTGTGCCCACTGCGATATTTGGGGTGCATGACTCCCTGGATATTGGTCTCCACTAGGCTATGACATACAATTGTCAAGTGCATCCTAAGGTTGAAATTTACTTCAGTCGTGGCCTTGGGTGATCTAGCAGGTAGGACCGTTGCTTTCAGCACGCACATAAGCCTCGATTACGGCCCACATCCTTCTGGCACAAACAACTCTTACACATTTCAAATATGGACAGTCCAGGGATAGTCATATGAAGTGTTGGGTAGATTTGCTGTGATTACCAATGAAAAACGTTATTTCTATTGTACCGAATGCTTGTCAAATTGATAAATCACCCTTAGTCTAATCAAAAAGGACCAAGTTGTTCTGATTACAATACCAACCAGAGGGCAAACATACTGTATCTTGAAATACTTTGGTTCCAAGCAGGCCTAATGGTAACACCTTTATCATCTTTTCGCGAGCGGTAGTGAGGTGAACAATAATGGTTGCAATTGGGGTCAGCTGTGCGGGTGAATTTAGCGTGTATTGATGGTTCAATGAGACATCAGCAGGTGAAAATCTACTGCCCCTTGTTATTTTATTATATTCCAATAGGCTACGTTCTGTAGGCTACCCGTTAGCCTGTCCATTGTCACGTGATGAAAACCAATAATTTAACTGGCTGTGCTAATGAGCTGATTTGGGCCATCAGTTGAGTATGTATAACTTGTCAATATAGTTCTGGTCTTTAGTGTGAATTGGAAAGCCTGTATTGTGAGGCATTTAATATTTCACTTCATGAAGTTGTCAAGATGTTTTGCATTTGAGACTACTGAGCTGAGACACTGTTCTTTGATGTGCAAAAGATCAAACTATTCATTTTACATCTTGAAAACATTGAAATAAATGCAATAAACTTGTGGGCCTAATATAAACTCAGGCAGATCACTACATCGCCCAGTATTGGGCGTGAGCTCATGAGGTCAGAGACCTGGCTGTGTGGTGCCAGGATAACAACCCCTCTCTCAACGTGATCAAGACTAAGGAGATGATTTTGGACTAGAGGGAAAAGAGGACCGAGCACGCCACCATTCTCATCGATGGGGCTGTAGTAGAGCAGGTTGAGAGCTTCAAGTTCCTTGGTGTCCACATCACCAGCAAACTAACATGGTCCAAGCACACCAAGACAATCGTGAACACGACGAAATCTCTTCCCCCTCAGGAGACTGAAAAGATTTGGCATAGGTCCTCAGATCCTCAAAAGGTTCTACAGCTGCACCATCGAGAGCATCCTGACTGGTTGCATCACCGCCTGGTATGGCAACTGCTCGGCCTCCCAAGGCACTACAGAGGGTAGTGCGTACAGCCCAGTATGTCACTGGGGCCAAGCTTCCTGCCACCCAGGACCTCTATACCAGGCGGTGTCAGAGGAAGGCCCTAAAAATTGTCGAAGACTCCAGCCACCCTAATCATAGACTGTTCTCTCTGCTACCGCACAGCAAGCGGTACCTTAGCACCAAGTCTAGGTCCTAGAGGCTTCCAAGCAGCTTCTACCCCCAAGCCATAAGACTACTGAACATCTAATCAAATGGCTACCCAGACTACGTGCCCCCCCCCCCCCCCCCCCCCGTTTTACGCTGCCGTTATTATCTATGCATAAGTCACTTTAATAACTCTACCCACATGTATATATTACCTCAATTACCTCGACTAACCGGTGCCCCCACACATTGACTCTGCACCAGCACCTCTTGTATATAGCCTCACTATTGTTATTTTACTGCTGCTCTTTGGGCCGGATTCCAACACATACCGACTCTGGCATAATATGTGACCAACCTGCTCGATTCGGTCTTATGTAGCATAATTTGAAATTGCGTTTTTTTTTTACATTGGATAAAATAGAGACTCAGAGCTAGAAAATTGTATATCTACTGGTATATATCTAATGGTATATATACTGCAGTTGAGGAACAAAAGTAATTCTGCTTTGAAAGTTGATAAAATTGTAACACCACTTTTGAAAAAATGGCCCTTGAATGTTTTGGGACAGCTACTGGAGAGATCTTCTTTGTCTACACCCATTCAGCATTGTTCACACACTCTTAAGCCTCAGCCCACCTCGTTAAGGATTCACATGATATCATGCGCTAAGCAGTAAGTATAATAGTGTACAACCAAAGATTTCAAGACTAAAGACGGGTTTATGTTAATTATATCAACATGTCTGTATACAGTAGTCGCAGTCACATCATGAACATTCTATTTGTAGAAAACTTGTAATTGTCGATATGAAAAAGTATAAGCACCAAAATGACATGCTGCATGACATCAGCAGCCTGGGGGTTTAAAATAGCATAACTGGTGCAGTTGAACACCAATAAACCCATCCGTTTAAATGAATTTAGTGTATGTCAATCCAGCAAACCAGGCCACTAAAAGCAACTTTCTGAACAATGTTTTTGATTCATTTCTAGCTTGTTAGAAGTTGTAAACGGTACAGTGAAATGGTTACTTGCATAGTGGTGTCTTTTGTTTAGACATGTAGCTAGCTAGCTAAACAATTAACCATAATCCCAACTCATACCGTTACTAGCCTGCATGAATCTACAGGTTGCTAAAGCTAACCAACTAGCTAGGTTCAATGTTCGCTAGCTAGCTAACATTAGGCTATAACTAACAATGCAAATCAAAGTAAAGGTAATGGCGGACTGAACGAAGTTATGTAGAGCACCTCAAGATAAAACATAATATTCGAAATATCTGCTAAATAGACTAAAATATTAGCACTACATAATCTGGTGAGTGATAAACCTTCAATCTGGATAATAACACAAAACAAATCCTAAGACTAGAGACATTTATCGACAAATATTACGAACACAGACAACAACCAAACATGACGGAGAATAAGACAGGGGAACCGTTTACAAAACGCAAGCGAGATTCTTCGACAGATACTGACGATTTAATATTCTCACCACCGGGAATGGTAAAGGTCGAAACTGATCTGTTAAAATCAATAAATGACAAACTGGGTTTACTTGAATTACTTAGTAAGGATATAAAAGAGTTAAAGGCAAGCCTAGAGATGAGTGATGAAAAAGCTGCGACATTGGAGAAGGAAACACACGCGCTAAAAGGGACAGTCAATAAGATTCAAACCGAAATGAATGGAATTAAAAAAGAGAACATCGTTCTGAAGGAAGCCTTACTGGAGATTCAAACTAGATCCATGAGAGAGAATTTGGTACTTACAGGTATCCAAGAAAAAGAAGGAGAAGTTCCTGAATCTATAGTTAGAGAGTTCCTCCGTACAGCGCTTCAGATTCCATGCGAAGTTGTCGACAAAATCCAACTTGAACGTGTTCACCGCTTCGGACAGAGAGGGCAGAGGTACGAACGCCCAATCGTTGCAAAATTTGCTTCATTTAAAGATAAAATAATGGTTAAAAGCCTAGGTAAAAGACTTGCTGGGACCAAAATTGGCATGAATGATCAGTTTCCGAAAGAAATTGCAGAACGGCGCAAAGTTCTGTATCCAATTTTCAAAGAAAACAGATTAAAAGCGAAACGAGTAGCTCTCGTCGTTGATAAACTATATATTGATAACCAGTTGTTCAGAGACACAAAGACTACTCCATGGTTATTTTAAAATTTACAAAATTCTCATAGACGAGGAAAATAAACACAATTCAAGCCCGGTTACTGATTGTAACAATACAACAAAAAATATAGCTTTTTTATAAATCTTCACATATAACTAATTGAACACACAAGCACTAATTCAACATAGTGAAGATAAAAACTAAGTAAACAGAAGGCACAGTATGTGTGGATGGTATGGTTTGTGTTTATTTTATTTTTTATCTTATTTGTTATGTTTGGAAAGTTGAGTGAGTGAGTAATGAAATGGTTGCATATCCCAGAGCCAATGTATTGCTGTGAGCCGGGTATGAGAGGGCTTTCAATGTTGTTCAGATGATGGATATACTTTTATAATGAATTATACGTCTTATTTATTTATTGTCCTATCATGGAAAACTACATTTTTTTTATCTTAATAAATTATATCTAATTATTATCCTATTTAATGGTACTGTCTATGGCCCTATACCCTAGACACCCACCTGAATGACCCAGATATTAAGGAGAAGTCCCTAACTGTTTTATGTGCTCGCTGTAAGCGGTCTATATGCAGCTAAAATGAGGTCAGAGACCAAGAGCAGCACTGCCCCCTCAAGATTCTGAGCCTGCTTGGCAGGGTTGGTCCTGCAAAGCCAAAGCCCCCTAAAGGGAGAGGAAAATATACAAGGAATTTCTCAAAGCTGCTAATGAGAACCTTGACGACCTTGTACCTAGCCGGTGGGGATTCCGGTGGGGTACCCCCACCCAGGCAGTGGCAGTGCTGGCAACACTAGCTGCAGTAACCCATGGGGAGGGGGTCACACTCGGACATTCAGAGAGGGGGTATATTATTGTGGCCCTGGTGGCACAGAATCAAGGTCGGACTGCATGGAGATGCGTGGGGACATGGTCATGACTGGTGGCCGTATTGTGGGTGTTTTTTTTCAGGAATAGGGTGTACATTTGACGGCCATTATCTAGGATATGACAATGGTAAATAAATTTCAATTTTTGCTTATTTTTTTGCGCGGTCTTGCAGGCCTTCTCATGCAGCTGCAACTGCAATGGCATTTGGAAATCATGACCCATCTTGAGTTGGGCTCTGGGATGGTGCAACTGTTGAGAAAGTGAGCTTATGGTTGTGTGGGGGTAAGGGCTGAGTGTGTATGTGTGTATCCCACAACTGTTGCGAAAGAAGAAGTAAAAGATGTAAGGTACAATAGAGGATGATCCACAGCTATATATAATACAAATCGAGGTGACGGCAATGGAAATGCATATGGCAATTGATTTACTTCAATTCGGTAAATGGAACTGTATGCTCTTTTCAAAGAATGGATCCCAGTCGGTTCAGGGCTATGGGATACAGGGGGTCGAGGGTGGTCTGCCGGGCATTGGGATGACAAGCCATCTCGAGATGAGGCCTTTTAGCGGGTGGAATAGTAGGGACCAATTGGAGGTTTACTTAGTAGAAATGCAAATATCATGGTACAACTATATAGACACTCAATCATTATGTTACGTTTTAATAGTACG